>NW_020185338.1:8054226-8311868 GCF_003031525.2 Neophocaena asiaeorientalis asiaeorientalis | reverse complement strand
GGAGCCTGTGCAGCCGGCCACTGCCAGGGTCCCGTGATCCAGGGACAGCTTCCCCAGGAGAACACACAGCGCACCTCAGGCTGTTGCAACGTCACGCCAGCCGCTGCCGCCAGAGGCCAGCCCCACATTCCATACCCCTCCCTCCCCCCTGAGTGAGCCAGACCCCTTAATCGGCCACTCTTTAACCCCGTCTTGTCTGGGTGGGGAACAGACGCCCTCTGGCGACCTACAGGCAGAGGCAGGGCCAAGTCAAGAGCTAAATCCCAAGAGCTGTGCAAACAAAGAAGAGAAAAGGAAATTTCTGCCTCAGAAGCAGCAGATTAAATCTCCACAATCAACTTGATGTACCCTGCATCTGTTTTCTTTCTTTCTTCCTTTGTTTTTCTCCCTTTTCTTCAGAGCCATGTGGCTTACAAGGTCTTGGTGCTGTGGTCCGGTGTCAGGCCTGAGTCTCTGAAGTGGGAGAGCTAAGTTTAGGACATTGGTCCACCAGAGACCTCCCGACCCCATGTAATATCAAATGACAAAAGCTCTCCCAGAGATCTCCATCTCAACACTAAGACCCACCTCCACTCAACGACCACCAAGCTACAGTGCTGGACACCCCATGCCAAACAACTAGCAAGACAGGAAAAACACCCCACCTATTAGCAGAGAGGCTGCATAAAATCATAATAAGTTCACAGACACCCCAATCAACACCACTGGATGTGGTCCTGCACACCAGAAAGACAAGATCCAGCCACATCCAGCAGAACACAGACACCAGTCCCTCCCTACCAGGAAGCCTACACAACCCATGGAACCAAACTTACCCACTGGGAACAGACAACAAAAACAATGGGAACTACAAACATGCAGCCTGTGAAATGGAGACCCCAAACACAGTAAGTTAAGCAAAATGAGAGAGAGAAATATACACAGCAGATGAAGGATCAAGGTAAAAATGCACCAAATGAAGAAAAAATAGGCAGTCTACCTCAAAAAGAATTCAGAGTAATGATAGTAAAGATGATCCAAAATCTTGGAAATAGAATGGAGAAAATACAAGAAACGTTGAACAAGGACCTAGAAGAACAAAAGAGCAAACAAACAATGATGAACAACACAATATATGAAATAAAAGTTCTCTAGAAGGAATCAGTAGCAGAATAACTGAGGCAGAAGAACGTATAAGTGACCTGGAAGATAAAATAGTGGAAATAACTACTTCAGAACAGAATAAAGAAAAAAGAATGAAAAGAATAAAAGACAGTCTCACAGATCTCTGAGACAACATTAAACACACCAAAATTCGAATTATAGGGGTCCCAGAAGAAGAAGAGATAAAAAAAGAGACAGAAAATATTTGAAGAGATTATAGTTGAAAACTTCCCTAATATGGGGAGGAAAATAGTTAAACAAGTCCAGGAAGCACAGAGAGTCCCATACAGGATAAATCTAAGGAGAAACATGCCAAGGCACATATTAATCAAAAATCAAAAATTAAATACAAAGAAAAAAGATTAAAAGCAGCAAGGGAAAGCAACAAATAAATACAAGGGAATCCCCATGATGTTAACAGCTGATATCTCACCAGAAACTCTGCAAGCTTAAAGTGATGAAAGGGAAAAACCTACAATCTAGATTAATCTACCAAGTAAGGATCTCATTCAGACTTGACAGAGAAATTAAAACCTTTAAAGAGAAGCAAAAGTTAAGAGAATTCAGCACCACCAAACCAGCTCTACAACAAATGCTAAAGGAATTTCTCTAGGCAGGAAACACAAGACAAAGAAAAGACTTAGAATAACAAACCCAAAACAATTAGGAAAATGGTAATAGGAACATACATATCAATAAATATCTTAAATGTAAATGGATTAAATGCTCCAAGCAAAGGACAGAGACTGGCTGAATGGATACAAAAGCAAGACCCATACATATGCTATCTACAAGAGATCCACTTCAGACCTAGGGACACAGACATACTGAAAGTGAGGGGGTGGAAAAGGATAGTCCATGCAAATGGAAATCAAAAGTAAGCTGGAGTAGAAATTCTCATATCAGACAAAATAGACTTTAAAATAAAGACTATTACAAGAGACAAAGAAGGACATTACATAATGATCAAGGGATCAATCCAAGAAGAAGATATAACTATTGTAAATATTTATGAACCCAACATAGGAGCATCTCAATACATAAGGCAAATGCTAACAGCCATAAAAGGAGAAATCGACAGTAAAACAATCATGGTAGGGGACTTTAACACCCCAATTTCACCAATGGACAGATCATCCAAAATGAAAATAGATAAGGAAATGTAAGCTTTAAATGATATGTTAAACAAAATGGACTTAGCTTGTATTTATAGGATATTCCATCCAAAAACAGCAGATAACACTTTCTTCTCAGGTGCTCATGGAATATTCTCCAGGATAGATCATATCTTGGGTCACAAATCAAGCCTTTGTAAATTTAAGAAAATTAAAATTGTATCAAGTATCTTTTCTGACCACAGCACTATGAGACTAGATATCAACTGCAGGAAAAAATCTGTGAAAAAAACAAGCACATGGAGGTTAAACATGGAGCTTATGGAATGAAGCAAAAGCTGTTCTAAGAGGGAAGTTTATAGCATCACAATACTACCTCAAGAAACAAGAAACATCTCAAATAAACAACCTAACCTTACACCTAAAGAAATTAGAGAAAGACGAAGAAATAAACCCTAAAGTTAGCAGAAGGAAAGAAATCATAAAGATTAGAGCAGAAATAAATGAAAATGAAATGAAGGAAACAATAGTAAAGATCAATAAAACTAAAAACTTGTTCTTTGAGAAGATAAACAAAATTGATAAACCATTAGTCAGACTCACCAAGAGAAAAGAGTGAAGACTCAAATCAGTAGAATTAGAAATGAAAAAGGAGAAGTAACAAATGACCCTGAAGAAATACAAAGGATAATGAGAGATTACTACAAGCAACTGTATGCCAATATAATGGAACCCTGGAGGAAATACACAAATTCTTACAAAAGTGCAACTTTCTGAGACTGAATCAGGAAGAAATAGAAAATACAAAGAGACCAATCACAAGCACTGAACCTGAAACTGTGATTAAAAATCCTCCAACAAACAAAAACCCAGGACCAGATGGCTTTACAGGCAAATACTGTCAAACATTTAGAGAAGAGCTAACACCTATCCTTCTCAAGCTCTTCTAAAATATAGCAGAGGGAGGAACACTCCCAAAATCATTCTATGAGGCCACCATCACCCTGATACCAAAATCAGACAAAGATGCCACCAAAAAGAATACTACAGGACAATATCACTGATGAACATAGATGCAAAAATCCTCAACAAAATCCTAGAAAACAGAATCCAACAGCACATTACAAGGAACATGCACCATGATCAAGTTGGGTTTATGCCAGGAATTCAAGGATTCTTCAATATACACAAATCAATCAATGTGATAAACCTTATTAACAAATTGAAGGAGAAAAACCATATGATAATCTCAATAGAGCAGAAAAAGCTTTCAACAAAAGTCAACACCCATTTTTTTTTAATTATTATTTTTTTTGTGGTACACGGGCCTCTCACTGTTGTGGCCTCTCCCGTAGCGGAGCACAGGCTCTGGATGTGCAGGCCCAGCGTCCATGGCTCACAGGCCTAGCCACTCCGCGGCATGTGGGATCTTCCCGGACCAGGGCACGAACCCGTGTCCCCTGCATAGGCAGGCAGACTCTCAACCACTGAGCCACCAGGGAAGCCCAACACCCATTTTTGATAAAAACCCTCTAGAAAGTAGGCATAGAGGGAACTTAACATAATAAAGGCCATAAATGAAAAACCCACAGCAAACATTGTTCTAAATGGTGAAAAACTGAAAACATTTCCTTTAAGATCAGGAAGAAGACAAGGTTGTCCACTCTCTCCACTATTATTCAACATAGTTCTGGAAGTTTTAGCCACAGCAATCAGAGAAGAAAAAGACATAAAAGTAATTCAAATCAGAAAAGAAGAAGTAAAGCTGTCACTATTTGCAAATGACATGATACTATACATAAAAAATCCTAAAGTTGCTACCTGAAAACTACTAGAGCTAATCAATGAATTTGGTCAAGTAGCAGGATACAAAATTAATGCACAGAAATCTCTTGCATTCCTACACACTAATGATGAAAAATATGAAAAAGAAATTAAGGAAACACTCCCAGTTACCACTGCAACAAAAAGAATAAAATAGGAATAAACCTACCTAAGGAGACAAAAGACCTGTATGCACAAAACTATAAGACACTGATGAAAGAAATTAAAGGTGATACAAACAGATGGAGAGATATACCATGTTCTTGGATTGGGAGAATCAACATTGTGAAAATAACTATACTACCCAAAGAAATCTAAAGATTCAGTACAATCCCTTTAAAACTACCAATGGCATTTTTCACAGAATTAGAACAAAAATTTTCAGAATTTCTTTGTAAACACAAAAGACGCCGAACAGACAAAGCAATCTTGAGAAAGAAAAATGGAGCTGGAGGATTCAGGCTCCCTGACTTCAGACTATACTACAAAGATACAGTAATCAAGACACTATGGTACTGGCACAAAGATATATATAGATAGATAGATCATGGAACAGGATAGAAAGCTCAGAGATAAACCCACGCACATAGAGTCACCTTATCTTTGATAAAAGAGGCAGGAATATACAATGGAGAAAAGACAGCTTGTTCAGTAAGTGGTGCTGGGAAAACTGGACAGCTGCATGTAAAAGAATGAAATTAGAACACTCCCTAACACCGTACACAAAAATAAACTCAAAATGGATTAAAGACCTAAATTAAGGCCAGACAGCATAAAACTCTTAGAGGAAAACCTAGTAGAACACTCTATGACATAAATCTCAGCAAGATCCTTTTTGACCCACTTCCTTGAGAAATGAAAATAAAAGCAAAAATAAATGAATGGGACCTAATGAAACTTCAAAACTTTTGCACAGCAAAGGAAACCATAAACAAGATGAAAAGACAACCTTCAAAATGGTAGAAAATAATTGCAAAGTAATCAACAGACAAAGGATTAATCTCCAAAATATACAAACAGCTCATGCAGTTCAATATCAAAAAACAAACAACCCAATCCCAAAATGGATAGAAGACCTAAATAGACATTTCTCCAAAGAAGATATACAGATTGCCGACAAATACAAGAAAGGATGCTTGACATCACTAATTATTAGAGAAATGCAAATCAAAACTGCAATGAGGTATCACCTCACACTGGTCAGAATGGCCATCATCAAAATCTACAAACATAAATGCTGGAGAGGGTGTGGAGAAAAGGGAACCCTCTTGCACTGTTGGTGGGAATGTAAATTGATACAGCCACTATGGAGAACAGTATGGAGGTTCCTCAAAAAGCTAAAAATAGAACTACCATACGACCCAGCAATCCCACTCCTGGGCATATACACTGAGAAGACCATAATTCAAAAACAGTGACGTACCATAATGTTTATTGCAACTCTATTTACAATAGCCAGGACATGGAAGCAACCCAAGTGTGCATTGACAGATAAATGGATAAAGAAGATGTGGACTATATACAATGGAATATTACTCAGCCATAAAAAGAAATGAAATTGAGTTATTTGTAGTGAGTCAGGGAGATCAGCTCCATGCTTTGTGACCACCTAGAGGGTTGTGATAGAAGGGTGGGAGGGAGATGCAAGAGGGAGGAGATATGGGATGTATGTATATGTATAGCTGAATCACTTTGTTATACAGCAGAAACTAACACACCATTGTAAGCAATTATATACCAATAAAGATGTTATAAACAAATAAATAAATAAAATAGTTATTACACTGTTTTAAAACTCAATTTCTTTCCAACCTTTCCATACAACTTCTTAACCTGCCAACAAACTCTGATTTATTTTATTCTGATAACACACAATATTGGTCTTACCTGTATAAACATTAGTTATTTTTAATAAATTAAAAAAAAAGAATTATATACTTGTCTAATTGTTGCATGTGAGTCAGTGTTGTATCCATATTTATTTTCAATTCAGTAATTACAGGAGTAGAGTTGTATACTCTTTATAGCCTCCATAAAATTGAGCCTCTGTTTGGTAAATAATAGGTACTCAATATTTGCTGAATTAAGTTGAACCTCCACTCTACAAAGACAGACAAATATCTAATGGAGAGAGACATCATTTGAAGTAAATATTTGGACAAACTTTTGCACAGTATGTATTCATTTACCTAATGAGTTTCTTGTTTATTTTAATTCTATATTCTATTGTTCTAGTCAACTTGTTTTGTTGTTAAAGTTGTCAGGAGAGTTTTATCTTTAGAATATAGTTGCACAGCTTAAAGGTCTACTTGATTTTAATTTTTATAAATTCTTTTATGAATAACTTTAGAAATTTTAGCCAAATAAATAAAATATGCTACTATTTCTTTTCTGTTCCTTAAATGAAAATAATGGGGAAATAGGAAAAACATAGCACAGAGCCACTTTTATTAGATGCTTCTTGCATATTTGTGAATGGTTATATATTTTGGTTATTGGATCTTATTTCCTTAAAAAGCAGTTTTCTAGAAAGCAGGATTTGAGTAGTAAGTCACTGAATGCTAATAGAACTAAAAAGTCAACACGAAAATAGATTTTTCAAACTATTAATTTAAAATGAGTCCTGCACTGGCAAGTGGGAAAATTACATACCATGAAATCTCAGTAATTTTTACTTAAAGCCTAAAATTTTATGTTAACATAGTAAAAAGTAAATAAAATGACCCATAATATATGTAATTAGTTTAGTTTTTGAGATAGACGTCAATTTATAGGTATTGAGTTTTCACATGTCTATTTTGTGCTGTTGATTAATAGGTGAATGAATAGCACAACACATGTTTTAACTTTTCCTGCAGAACAGCTATTTTTAATCTGGGAAATCCTGCCCTATTTTGTCCATTATCTATAAATTGATCAAAGCATGATGATGACTTTTCAAATGACTTACAATTTAATAGACGTTATTAAAGTTTGTATTTATCATAATTGATACATAATTCTAATGACAGTATAATTTGATACAATACAGTTGACTTCAAACTTGAACTTACTTGCTTTTATCTTTCTTCAGCATTTCCCCCAGTTTCTGGTAGAAAAGGTGAAATTTGTGCTCACTCTCCACTTCTCCATGGAAATTTAACATCTTTGATTTTTTTCAGAAAAATGTGCTGTGACTACTAATAGAAGTAATTTCTTGAGATGTAAAGTTAACATTAATTTAATATGATACTCAGAGAAACTTCTCATTTTCCTCTAAATTTTTATTTTTTAAAAAATACATAGTACCTACTTGCTTTGTAGTGCCTATTTGCTTTGTAATATAATTAAGTCCTTCTCTCTGTCTCTCTCTCTCTCTCTCTGTGTCTCTTTCTCTCTCTCTCTCTCTCTCTCTCTCACACACACACACACACACACACACATCCTCTATCCAAAAGAAAGTATTTATATTTTTCCCTGAAATTACAGTAGGTTCTCTTTCCTAAAATTGTTGTCTGTGAACATGATATCCTCCTTTTTTAATTTTATAACACTTTGTTTACATGCTACATTTGGAATGAGTGAAAAAAACTTCTTAAATTGTATTATAACTTACTTTTACATTCTTCTTTATTTTTACTCACTTACAGAAGGATTGCTATTTACCAGATTTATCTAACTAACTTTATTTTTCTAAAACTGTACTGAAACATATTATAATGGGTTCATATGAAAGGATCAGTGAAAAAACGTCTAAGTATGGTGTGCTGTCTGCTTTAACATGAACAATTTGATTGAAGAGAAAGTTCAGAATTCAGTAAAATAGCTATAGCGGGATAAAATCTTACTGAACTTGGAAATAATGTACTATATGAGAAGTGTTGGTCTATGAGTAAAAGAACAACTACTTGGCATACATGAGAATTCTTGATAGTAGAAGAAACAAACTAGAGATAGGTCAAGGCCTTTTCTTGGCTGTACCTTATATAAGGATCTAATAGACAATGCTCAAGAGGATCCTCTTTACATCTATTTCCAAGGGAAATCACACGAAGACCATAGAGAACTTGAAAGGCAAGAAGCAGAGGTCTTGTACAACATGAGAGATTTAAGAAGTCCCAGTTGTAAAGACCATTTAGTAGTTGAGTGTGACGTTTGGGAGAAGGCACAGAAATAGAATCATGGTGATCTTAAAGACCCTGTTATTAACTTTCAGTGTGACAAAATCAATTAGCATTATTGAATTTTAATTTTTTCATGCTTTTAATCAGTTCCATCTAACCATGCTACTTATGCATTGGGTTATTCTGAGGAGCAACTTACTTTAATTTATCTAATGGTGTTTTTTAAAGTATAGTGCCATTGCATATATGCTTTTCACAGATATTTTTATTAGCTATGTATTAAAAAGTAAAGACTATGAGCTGTGATAGGGAAGGAAAGTGACAAAACAAGAGGGTCAAATAAAGAATAAAGCCACAACGAGTATGACATGTTCACGGATGGTCATGAAGGAGACATAATAGGAAGAATGAGAGAAAAGACTTTGAAATATAGAGTTTCAGTTCAGAGTGAACTTTGAATGCTAGGCACAGTCGCTCACATTTCAAACATGTGTAATAAGAAGCTCCATATCTATTTATGGAATCATACTAGAAGGAAATCTTTTATGAGCACCCTAGTTTAAAAAAAAAACTTTAAATTTATTTATATGTTTTTAAAAACTGTAAGTTTTGTGTATTATTTTAATGGTATTATTGACTTGCCGTTCAGAAGACTTTACTTAGTTGTGATGATGAACTTTGTTCAAATGCTTCAGTGTCTTGCAATTTCTTATGATTATTTTCATTGATTTGTGATGAGGGTAGCTAGAGTTTGGAGTGAAATCTGTTTCCATGGAGCAAAGCAAAGCTGATTGAGCTTTAATGCAATTAAACCTGTGAGTTTGTCTCATTAGTCACATATTTAAACTAAATGAACTGTTATATTTACCTAACATAATTACCTTGTAGTCCACATTTTAGAGTAAATAAGGTATAGCCAACTTTATAAGATTATTTCATGCAATAAATTCATATCTCAAAATAATTAATTGTAAAGATTATTACACATTTTGGTTTTATATGATTTTCTCATCCAAAACATTTAGAAAATCTGTACTACATAGAATGCAGTTTGAAAGATCTAAATATCTTTTGGAAAAGGACCATCTTATTTTAGTAAACATAATAATTATAATAGTAAATATCAGTAATGTAAACATCCAAGCAGCTTACATTTTCTCTTTCAAAGTCAAAATAGTCAACTGCAGATGAGCTGAGAATTTGGTAAATACTTCTATAAGTGCACTAATACTTCTGACATGTGCGTTGGGTAAATGATGGGTCATGTAATTAAATGTATGACCTCATGAGTAAGAGCTATTATGTAGTAAAATTTTGAAATAAGTAAAATATAGTAAAGGTAATGTAAATGCCATGCTGAAACCAAACGTTAATATGTATTAATATTTATTAACTGACTGAAAGGGTAATAAAATAATGGCCATTTATTGATTAGCAACTATGTCTCTGACAATGTACTAGGGTCTTCACCTGCAAATAACACAAATAATTTAGGAGGGGGTCAATTGCCACATTTTATAGATAAGCAGTCTCAGGAAGGTGACATAGTCTCATAGCCTCAGCTAGCCAGTGAATGACAGAGTCAAAATTCATATGCAGACATGGTGAATCCAAGTTCAAAATTCTTACCATTTTGATATGTTTTTTCGGAGTCAAAGGTGTAGCATTCACATCATTAAAATGAGTAAATGCAAAAGTGCTTGTATTTATTATATATACTTAGTAATAGATAAATAAACTGTAACATGTGGCTACTGGTATATATATATATATATATATATATATATACAATAATAATACATTTTATCAGGAAAAATGGCACTCAAATTGCAGATGATTTTGGCTTGGGGAAGCAAACCAGAAGCCACATGTACCTGAGGCCAACTCTTCTCACCTGATTACAAGCAGATTATTTCTGCTTTTTATGTTTCATATATTTTGTCACATAATATTTTAGTTGTAAAGAGAGTATATATACTGACTCTATCACTAACTACCTATATTGTCTTAGGTGAGTTTCATTAATATTTCTTCATCTGAAAATTGGGCATATTCGAAGTATTAATCTGAAGGCTGTTGTGAGGATTAAACAATATAACCCAGCAGAGTGCTTAGAAAGTACCAGCCACAAAGTAAGTGCTCCAAAAAGCAACTAATTTTTATTATTATAATATATTATAATTCTATGTCATTTACTATTACATTATACTCTGATAAAATAACCACTATATTTATATAAATATACTTATGTAATATATTTATACTTTTATTCTAAAGATGAGTGAATATTAATCTCCATGTTTCAACTAATTTTCAATCTGATTAATTGATATACAAAATTCCTATTTTCACCCATTTCTTGAATGCTTAGTTTTGTAAAAATATTCTAAGAAAGTACCTAGCAAACAGATTATTAAGTATAGTGTAAAATGTTTCTAAAATGTGCAAACTAAAAAGTCATTATTATAATCTAGGTGAAAAAATATATATAAAATCTTGATTGTTTTTAGAGTTACTGTATAAGAGCATCATCTGACAAGAATTGTTTCTTTTATTATATGTAGTTGCTTTCAACAATAGAAGAATAAGAAAAAACAGTATAGTATTTTGACTCAGCCATTACTATGAAAAAGTTTAACTTTAAGTTCAGGGGGAACAAAATTCACTCATAATTCCATGAACTACGCAACAGAGGATAATCATTTCTCTTATCAAAATCCAATAAGTGTATTTTTATGTTGAATTCAGAACCCAAACCTTCATTCATTCAGTAAGTTTCCTGGAACTACTGCTTAGGGCAGGTTGAACACTGCAGTGGGCGCTCACAGCCCAGGGCAGCTGGAGTATTCATGCTGTCAAGTAAGTTGACACAAACAGAGAATTACAAACTTTTATAACCCTGAATGTTACAAGCAGCAGGTGTTAAATAGAAATAGTACAGCTATGGAAAAGTGTAATAGAAGGGACTGATCGGATCATGGTTTAGTAAGTACAGGCCAACATGAAAACATACCGGCCATTCTTTGTGGGTAAAATGAAGAATTGCTCTGAATATCAATTGGGGATGTTTGGCTAACTGGCCATCTGAGTCGATTCAGGCTGCTGTAACAAAATACCACAGACTGGGTGGCTCATAAACAACAAAACTTATTTCTCACACATTCTAGAGGCTGGGATGTTCGAAATCAAGGTGCTAGCAGATGCAGTGCGGTGGTTGATAAAGTCTCCCTTGTTCATAGATAGGGCCTTCTTGCTCTGTCCTCACATAGTGGAAGACAAAGGGATCTCTGGGGGGTTTCTATAGATACCAGTCCCCACCTCCTAATACCATCATGTGTGGGGTTAGGATTTTAACACATGAACTTTTTTTGCAAGGGGCAGGGTGGGCACAGACATTCAGACCACAGTATTGGTTTCAGATAACTTTTTAAATCAAAGTTTCTCCACCTTGGAACTACTGAACTTTGGGGTCCGATGGTCCTTGGTTGTGAGGGCTGTGTGGGATGTTTACCAGCATTGTTGGACTCTACCCACCAGATGCCAGTACTTCTTAGTTATAACAACCACAAATGTCTCCATATATTACCAAATGTCCTTTGGGGGCAAAATCCTCTCCCTCTCCCAACACACACACACCAAATGAGATTTATTCCTCTGAAATACAGTATATAACTTATAATAATTTAAATCAATTTGCTCACCTACGAACAGTCTGCTGCTCCCATTGGTTCAGAAGCTTGTCTCTGTCAGGCTTGGGGGCTCTAAGATCTCTTGCATTTTCTCTCATTCTTATAGGGTGACTACTTTAGCATCAAGCATTGTGTTCACATCCGAGGGGAAAAAAAAGAAAGTAAGGCAAGATGCAGTTGTACCTGTCTCTTTTTATCAGGAAAGGCAATGTTTTCTCTTCTCTTTCGTACCAGCAGACTTGAGTTCATCTCTCATGGGTGAGAACTGGGTCCCACAGCCATTCCTAGTTGCCAGAGAAACTGAATAAGTGTCTTTCCCACACCTCTATGGTGGACGGAGGATGAGAAGAAAGGCTTTAGCAGTGCTGTCTATGGTCTCTGAACACTTAGAGATAAAAGAAACTAAAAATCTTTTATAAGCTATAAAGTATGGGACAGGGCTCCCCTGGTGGCACAGTGGTTAAGAATCTGCCTGCCAATGCAGGGGACAGGGGCTCAAGCCCTCATCTGGGAAGATCCCACATGCTGCGGAACAACTAAGTCCATGCACCACAGCTGCTGAGCCTGCACTCGAGCCCGTGAGCCACAACTACTGAGCCTGAGTGCCACAACTGCGGAAGTCCAAGTGCCTAGAGCCCATGCTCTGCAACAGGAGAGGCCACCGCAGGGAGAGGCCCGCACACTGCAGCAAAGAGTGGCCCCTCTCGCTGCAACTAGAGAAAGCTCGAATGCTGCAACAAAGACCCAAAGCAGCCAAAAATAAATAAAAATTGAAAAAAATAAAATAAAGTATGCTAGGGACATAATGTATTATTTAGAGTGTTCTTAAGTATTATTGCTAATATTTTGCTATAAATGATTTAATTTTGAACTTGTTTCCAGATTTCTACCAATTTTTATCAACTTGATTTCTATCAATTTATCTTACAAAAATTCATTATATCCTCAAGCAGTTGGTATGCTTTAACCACATCCACCCAGATGAAATGTCATCTTCTGAAATCTGAATCTTCACCATTATCCCTTCTCATTTTTATCACCTATTTCACACTTATCATTTTGACTTTACAGGGATATACATTTTTATTTCCCTCATTGCTAAGGTATTAAGCACTTAAATAGCAAAAATGTCTTCTCACATATTGCAGTTTATGGCCTATCATATAGTAACTGATCAATATTATCTATGGGATAAATATATAAATGGAAAAGTCTAGGAAAAAAGTATGCTTCATTGATAGTCAGTAGGAATCTTCTTTTTTAAAAGGTATATATTCTATTTTTTAAGAAGAACATGGCACCGCTATGTTGATTCCTAATGGTACTACTTTATGAAATAAAAAGCTCTTCATACAACATCA
Organism: Neophocaena asiaeorientalis asiaeorientalis; assembly: GCF_003031525.2. NCBI lineage: Eukaryota > Metazoa > Chordata > Mammalia > Artiodactyla > Phocoenidae > Neophocaena > Neophocaena asiaeorientalis. The sequence continues at coordinate 8,298,633 of NW_020185338.1, read as the reverse complement.
GATCATAAAACAAGACCAAGCGCAGAAAAAAGAAACAAGCAAACAAAGTTACAAGTAGACAGAGAATGTTCTGTGATCCATTAGTGCTTTCTTCATTAAAGACAAAAAGGAAGGCTTCCCTGGCGGCGCAGTGGTTGAGAGTCCACCTGCTGATGCAGGGGACATGGGTTCGTGCCCCAGTCCGGGAGGATCCCATATGCCGTGGAGCGGCTGGGCCCGTGAGCCATGGCCACTAAGCCTGCGCGTCCGGAGCCTGTGCTCCACAATGGGAGAGGCCACAACAGTGAGAGGCCTGCATACCGCAAAAAAAAAAAAAAAAAAAAAAAAAAAAAAAAAAATGGAGATCTGGAAATATGCAAACACTCTCCTCCCCAGAAGGAAACATTTTGTCAGATAAAGCAACAACTTAGAATGTATATAAAAGATTAATGCTTCCCCCAGCCTTCACCACTCAGCATTCTCTCTCACCCTTTATGGAGCAATGGAAAAAAAGTGAGCAATAAACCAGTCAAAGGAACTCTGCGAGATGTAATAAAAATATTCCTGATTCCTTTTTTTTTTTTTTTTTGAGAAAAGACAAAGGTTTCCTTTCAGGTGTGTAGCCCTTGTGTCCCACTATTAGGTTTGTCTTACAAACTCTGGTACTAATTTGAGGAGCAGGAACAGTCTCTGCTGGAATTAAGGTGTTGACAGGGAAATATTTTGTAGAAATGAGTCTTTGCCTGGTAGGTTTTCAACCGTTGCCTCTCTTTTCCCAAGGGGAAATGCCATGAGGCCATGAACATGGAAATAAAAGAAGAAGAGGAAAAAATTCTTTCTTCAGTAATTTTTACTTTTGGTCCAGTTGGATGTTCTTGCAATATACTAGAAACACACATCCTCTGTTTCCCTGCTGAACCTCTGGCCAGCAGATGTCCGAACAAAAAGCATCTGAGCACAAGGGAAGCTTCCCAGGGTTCTCAGAAATTCTCTCCTCCAAGGCAGGTTCTTAGAGAAAAAAAAAGATTACAGTCCACTTATATATTTTGGTATATTCTAGTGTAGAACATTGTCAAAATGCAGGTCTGTAACAGCACATCTGACATTAATAAGTTTAACATAAAAGGAGAACTAACCCTGGGCATTGATTTTCAATCCATTTGTTCTGCTCTGAACACACAAGACTGACAAAACTTACACGAAGTGTACTGGCTGAAGCCAGGTCAATATCCAGTGAGAGAGAAATATAACTAGAAATAATCTCGATTCATCTTTATTTAAGAAACGATACGGAATTTGGAATTTTTTATTTTTTAGTAACAAATCATGTGTACTTTACCGCACCGTTACATGGCACATCAGTGGGTTGTGAGACCTGGGTAAGAATTGCTCTATAGAGCATGGTATCTTGGAACAACTTTGTAAAATATGCTGTAGAAAATGTTTCTTGAAACCACAGTTGACCTGGGAAATTCCTAATGTCAGCTCCTGCGTCATGCATTCAATGTAAAGAAGGTCAAAGACAGGAATTTTGTTTTTGACCATCAGGCTATACCCCTTTTCTGGACCTATAGAAAAGTATACTTTGCCAACCCTGAATTCTGTAATGGGTGTGTTCTCTACTCTCTTCCTTCCATGACCCTGCCCAATGGCCCCTTTCTACATACTGATAGGTACTTTCTATATTTTTGTATTTTCTAATTTTCTCAAAGATGCAATATATGTGTGTGTGAGTGTGTGTGTGTGTGTGTGTGTGTGTTTGTGTTTCTTTTCTTCTTCTCCTTGGTGCGGAGTGCTTTTCTAGAAGAGAGAAGAAAATAACTACTTTGTATTGGAATTTTCCACCTGGAAAAGTCCTACTATAGAACTTATTTTGTTTGTTATGAAAGGGGGACACCAATATATTAAACAATTCATTAATTCCACAGGTATTTGCAATAGTACCTTTGTCATATCAAGGTGCACATCTGTATGAATCTATTTCCAACTCTAATATGGACCCCATTACTCCGTTGGTCTCAAGTGCCAGAACTGCACTGCCTTAATTACAATGTTGAGTTTTGATACATACGAACCCCGAAACAGTTGCTTATTCTTTCTCAACATTATCTTGACTACTTTTGGCACTTTGCATTTTTATATGAATTTGAGGAATGTCTTGCTGAGTCCCAAGAAAAATAATGTGTTCTTTTTATTGCAATTGTTTTGAATTTATAGATTAATTCCGGTAGAAAAGACACTTTTACAGCTCATTATCATGTTATATCTCTTCATTTATTCACATCTCTTTTTTATCCTTTAATAATATTTTATATTTTTTTGCCAAGAATTTACAGTATGGTTATTTGTATTTCTAGTAACATTATGCTCTTGTGCTATTGGGAGTAGGATTTAAAAAAATTTTACATTTTCTAGTTGGTAATTACTGGTATATGGGAATCCAATATTTTTATGTGAATCATGAGCTAAGACTGCTTATAAAAATTTTATTTAAATTAATATGATTTTACATGAGACTAGGATTTTATATAGATGGTCATAATAAACAAAGCTGTTATTAGATAACGAATACAGTTATCTATATAAAGTTGTTATCCTCTTCTATCCACATGTTGTTTTTTCTTCCTTTTAATACCTTTCTTCAATGTTAAGTCTTCAATAAAAGAAAGGCATTAGCCATTAATTAATCATATTAAGTTGGATGTACAGAAGTCACAGAAAAATGCAAAAGATTTTCCACACCATGAGTATGCTGCAAGCAAAATTTAACTTCAGTTAGTATTTATTTTTAAAATCATCATCTCTTTCTCTGTCCCCAGGTCAACTCTATTAATTCTATTTCAGGCAATCAAGTTGCTAGTGGAATACTTTATTATTGCTAATCTTTGTTCTCTCTGAACGTTTAGACTTTGTTCAAATCTGACTTACTCTTTGTCACCCAACTTAAATCTACCTACTCTCAGAAATTTCTCTAATGTTCTCAGACTAAGGTTCTTGCTCCTTTTGGATTTCCACAGCAATCATTTTCTGGACAATTTTAAAATATTAATTATGCACACCATTAGAACAATTATTTCATTGTTATATTGATGTTACATTTAACTTATAATTAAAAATTTTTCACTTTGCTATCTCTTCTCTCAAACTGTATTTTAAATGCCTTGAAGTGAGGAACTGTTCTTAGTATGTTTCCCACTAGGCAAAGACTATGATTTGCTGAAATAAATACTTATCATGAGTGTGGATGTTTCTTCTACACCTCCATCTAGATTTCAAATATGGAGCTGCCCAGAACCATGGGGTGCTGAACTCAGGTGGGGTGACTGCAGAGAGTGTCCACTAGGATAATGCTCAGTGGAACCATTGGGGTGAGTGTGCCCCCAAGACCTCATATCAGCAGAGCCACTGGTGTGAGATTCCAACCCAAGAGAGTCACAGGCATTGAACTCCAACACATGAAAGCCATGGAGTGTGCTGTGCCCAACAAAGTCATGGGGGCTATGAGCCAACCCAGTGTATTTTGAAAGGGGGATCCCTACCTCTGTGTGTCCAGAATGCAGGATTGCCTGATCTGTGGGCCTTAGGATTTTGGACTTTCTTGGGACCTATTATTTATTTTTCATTTATATTTCTCCCTTTTGGAGAAATATAAATGAAAAATATGCCTGTCCCAGCATTGTATTTCAGAAGCACACGACATATTAGATTTCACAGGTTCACAGCTGGAGTCTCATCTGTATCTGATTTAGATGATATTTAGATGAAACTTTGGGCATAAACATTTGAGTTGGTGATATGTGAGAAGGATATGAATTTTGTATGACTGGGGTGGAATGTTATGGTCTGAATGTTTGTGTTCCTCCCAAAATTCATATATTGAAATCCTAATGCTCAATGCAATGGTATTAGGAGGTAAGGGCTTTGGCAGGTGCTTAATTTATGAGGGTGAAACCCTCATGAATGGGATTAGTGTCTTTATAAAAGAATCCTACAGATCCACCCACCCCCCTGACCTCTTCTACCATATGAAGACACAGTGAGAAGTCAGCAGTCTGTAGCTGGAAGAAGACATTTACCACAACCTAACCATGCTGGCACCTTGATCTTGGACCTCCAACCTCCAGAACTGTGAGCAATAATTTCTTGCTGTTTATAAGTCACACATTCTGTAGTATTTTTGTTGTAGCAGCTTGAATGCACTAATACAATTTCCCACTAGGTAAAGACTATGATTTGCTGAAATAGACACCCATCACATAAGTAGTAGATCTTCCTTCTGTATCCCTCCCAAAGCTTTAAAAATCTTACACATTTCAAGTTTCTAAAAATGTTGGAGCTAAGTCATAAGAATTCAATTACAGGTAATATTGGGCCATTGAAGTCCAAACTAGGTAATTAATTTGAAAGAGATACACTTTTTTTCTAAAGGTTTTTTTTTTTTTTTTTTTTTTTTGGCAAATGTTGGAATGTTGAATAAATACTTCTCTAGATAAAGAGATAGAATTTTGCATTATTTTCATAGGCTAAAGCCAGTGATAGTTTTTAAATATATGAAACTGACTTTTTAAAAAAATTATTTTGAGCATGAGATTTATTTATCTAACCCAGAAGGAGGAGATAATTTTGTAAATTAAAGTGGGAGGCTTTTCAAAGAAAAAGATTTACTTCATGTACTCACACTTTCTCAAATCCTCTCCTCTGTCAAAGGAATTTTGTGGATATATATATATATATCCACAAAATATGATTATAGATATATGATTGCCCAACAAATATCTCTTGGGCAAATACCCTATGTATTTTAAATTCTATGACCCAGTAAAATAAGAAGAAAAACATGTTAAAATAAAAGAGAAAGATAAGAGAATAAAAATATCTCTTTATAAATAGAATTTTTTTAGAGTGTGTTTGCCACTACATTTTGATACTTTTCACTGGAATGTGTAGCCTAGGCAAAGTAAACAAGAAACCAATCTTCAGAACAAAAATGTTAGGAATGCAGGGGAAAAAGATAATGGTACTTGGCAAGCGAAGAGAAAAGGAAGATGAGTGTAGAAATAGTGAAGGAAAGTAAGTTATGAATACAGAAATGGAGAAACTTGTGGCCAAGGGGTCAAAACTGCCACATGTGAAGCATTTCAAAACTGACTTCTTGTTATTAAATATGAGATAGTTTGGGTGTGTTTTTTTTGTGTGTATTGAATTCTGTTCCCTCTGTGGCAGAGCACTGGAATTCCTTCCACTTTAAGTGAATTGTGGTGTGTTTCACTGTGATCATAAACTATATTCACTATTTTGAGTTTCTGGCAAGGTTTCGTGACTACCCTAAGTTCTAAAAATTTCAAATCCCCCTTAAACCCTATAGCTTGTTGGTCTTGAATTTTATATACATATACATGCATATATATATATATATATATATAATATACACACATAATATGTGGAGGTAAATGCCTTTCTGATATGATAAAGGCAAAGTGATTTGGAAGATATCTCTAAAAGTATGTCAATTCCATTAATTTCGATTTTGGAACTTTTAACGGGAGATTGTGCTTAACCACATTAAGTGGATTCTGGAGAAATATATTTGTTTTCACCATGATTGAAACAGGATTTTTAAATTATATTTTAAGGAATATAGTTTAAAAATGTCCAGAGGGTTAAACATGACCCCTCAGATAAAGAGAAATCATAACTAAGTGATGAATCTAATGAAAGATAGACCAGAACTTTTCTCATTCATTCAAACTCTAGCTGTTAAACTGAATCCTTTGTTTTTTGATTTGTGCTCCAGCTTCACTTCTTTCCTTACTTAAGTGAAACCTTCTGACACAAATGCATCTGCAAACCAAAGCCCCAAGGAGAGAATAAAGTGTTCTGTCACATTCCCGACAGCACTGATTTAAGGGTCTACATGCTGGTGCTACTTTTTTTCTTCTTTTATTTTAGTTTCCTGGCTAGAAACTGGCATTTTCCATTTACTTCACTCTCCAGTTCTGATACTGGCATATTTAATACGTAAAACAGTAGCCACAGTTTTCAGACATGAATCTTCTTTTAATACTAAATCTTTAAGAGTAGAGATAATAAGTTCCAAATTTGCTGATAAAGAAATGACACATATGACACAAAGTATATTTTAATTCCAAAAGCGAGAAAAGTTTTAGAGTAATTTCACAAATTTCATAAATATATCCTTTACTTTGAAAAATACGAAAAATCTCAAGGTCAAATTCAATTTCCCTTTTTCCTTCTTCCATTTCTTCCTTAGTAGAGTTCTAACAGCACTATAAAAGAAACTCCCTCTCACATCTCAGTCTTTTAAGTTTAAAATGCAAAATGTGAGGACTAATGCAAATAATGTAGTTTAGAAACTTGTATTTTCCTAATTTCCTAAGGAAATGTAATTTAAGTTTATATTTATTTGAGTGCTAGTGTTCAAGAGTGTGGATGCCTTTATATAGGAGACAGTATTACATGTCCCATATTCTAAAAGTTAAAGTGTTAATTGACAAATTGATTCTTACTGTTTTCATATCATGAAAAATCAGCCTGAGTTCTTTATAAATTCTATATGTTTTCATTGGATAGATATTGTGAACTTTTTAAAATATATGTGAGTAGTAATATTTCCAAATTGCCTCTTTGTTTTTGTTTTTTTTTTACCAAACTACACTTTTATTTATGTACTTTTCAATAAGTTTAAATCCTTGAAGGGTACAGCATCACGCAGATTCTGTGTCCAATGGACTTAGCAGGAAGGTTGCTTCAGAAGTTTGCACAAACCATGCCACTGTTTCCATGAGCGTGAGTTACGTTTCCCCAGATTATTCTGGTTTTGTTAGGTTTTCCATCAGGAGTTACTGTGTTATTCTTTGTACACTAAGCGTATCTCTTGCCTAGATAGAAGTCAGTTTCATCTCTAGTATAAATACCTTCAGTTTTAAGAAGAGCTGTGTGCTTCCTCTGGTTCCAGAGACCCTGCTTATAGCCGACAAAAATGGCCTTGGACCACAGCCTTTCAGACATATTTGTCGTTTTAGAAGTCTTGTTCCCAGCAGACCCCCACAGGCTCCAAATAGCTCCATATTGTCTTTTAAAATTTCTCAAAAATTTAGCTTTGCTACAGTTTCCAACTTCTCCCCTAAGTGTCCAGAGGTCTGCTCTGCCAGTTGGTTTATCCTGAGGTCTCTCCACTTCATTGATCACAAGACCATTCATGGAAGGGATCATAGATAATACCCATGCATTACAAAAATTATCTAATTTTGAGATATAAATAGACTGGTTGATGTTCCCTAACCCCTGGTTGACAGTTTCACCCATCTTAATTCCTGCAGTACAGTTTTTACAAAGGACAATATCTGTCACTTTTTAAAAGATTTTTTAGAGTAGTTTTAGGTTCATAGCAAAATTAAGACAAAGGTACAGAGATTTCCCATATTGTCCCTGTCTATCAACACCCCCTACCAGAGAGGTATCTTTGTTGCAATAGATGAACCTACACTGACACACCTTAATCGCCCAAAGTCCATAGTTTACATAAGAGTTCACTCTCAGTTTCATACATTCTATGGGTTTGGACAAATGTATAATGACATCCGTCCATAATTCTAGTTTTATACAGAGAGTATTTTTATTGCCTTAACACTCTTCTATGCTCTGCCGTATTCACCCTTCCCCCTACTCCAACCCTGGCAACCACTGATTGTGTTTTTACTGCCTTCTTAATTTTGCCTTTTCCAGAAGTTCTTATAGTCAGACTCACACAGTATGTGCCTTTTCAGATTGGCTTTTTTCACTTAGTAATACTTATTCATTTAAAGTCTGCCCACATCTTTACATGAATAGATAGCACACTTCTGTTTAGTGCTGAGTATTCCATTGTCGGATGTGCCACGGTTTATTTATCCATTCACCTACTGAAGGACATCTTGATTGCTTGCAAATGTTGGCAATTATGAATAAAGCTGCCATAAATATCACTGTGTAGGTTTTTGTATAGACATAAGTTTTTGACTCCTTTGGGTAAATACCAAGGTGCGCAAATGCTGGATCATGTGGTAAGAGTATGTTTAGTTTTTTAAGAAGCCTCCAAACTGTTATCAAAATATATCTATCATTTTTAAATAAGAATTTTGGTTTTTTGTTTGTTTTTATTAGCCTGCAACATTGGCGACATGTACGTTTCTTTATGTTGAATGACCATTTGAATTTTCCTTTTCTGTGTGAGAAAGCTTTTATTTTTGAATAGATTCTTCAAGTTAATAATATACATACCTTTTCATACTGTGGCAAATATCTTCTATTTATTTAAGGCTTACTCTGATGGCTGATCTTATATGTCAACTGGGCCATGGTTAAGCAACTGTTTGGTCAAACACCAGTCTCGATGTTGCTATAAAAGTAATTTTGAGATATGCTTCAAAGAAGAGCTAATTAAAATACATACTCTGTGTAATTCACAGTATTTTTTGTTTGTTTTTTCAGCCATGCACTATCTTAAGGTTTACAATGCACATTTGTACATTCATTAATTCTACTGAACTTCAAGTGTATTCCATAAAGTAGACTTGGTAGATAGCTTCTCTCTTTTTACAGCTATGGAAACACATCTCAGAAAGGAGAAATAGAGGTAGAATCATGCAGCTAATAGATACTAGAGCTGGTATTTTCCATAATTTACTTAGTGTGAAAAATGTTATTAAACATTGCTTAACTCAAGTAATCCTTACTTCCTATAGATTACTTATATTTTATAATGTAATCACATCATTGTTCATTTTCCTCCTCCACCAAAAATAGAAATAACATTATTGGGGGAAGAGCAGAGTAGGAGAAAAAAGTGTCAGTTTGGAATAGTTTTTGAAATAGCAGAATAAAGGCTAGCTTGAATTGAAGATAACATTCATGCTTCCACTAAAATTTATTCAACACCTTGAGAGTGAATAATGAGAGCAGCATTAATAAGTGACATATAAATATGTAATAATTTAGCTTGAAAATATTAATTTTCATGAGTTTTTATTGCATTGAATGATTTCTTACATATATAATAAATCTTAGAATTCAAGTCTCATTATTTATTTTCCCTTTCCCATGGTTAAACATCATTGCTACTTAACTGACATAATTCCTAGTGACTCCTATTAAATTTCTTCATTGTAGTGTTGAATAAAACAAGTGATACTATGCATCTTTCTGCACACATGCAGCACCTAAACACTGCTATTTTTCAAGGCTTAGTTTTGAGATGCAATGTATAAAATTTCACATTTTTGACCATAAATTACTTACTTAATGTTTTCTGATGCTTATTTAGAAATGTCTTTATTTTGTTAGCAAGAAAAAAGAAAGTTCAATATGGTCCAGTTTATTTGCAGAGATACTGAATCATGTTTTCTTTGAACACATTTATCTATGCTCCAATTAAACAGGCAATGGTTGGTACATTTAGCACTTGATCAATTTTAAAGTATCAACTGAGGATGTGGATATTCTATTCCTATGTCTTCCTTTTGTTTCTTTTATAAATTCACAAAATAATTGCTTTGAATTCTAAACATCATAAAGATCCATAAGTTTAGTGAAATAACTTCACAGCTTATGGTTGAACTTAATTCTATCAGTGAAAAGGAAATACTTAATATTTGAGAGATATAATTTCCCAGTCACTTAGTAAATGATCTCTTTCAGTGAAATAACCATCCACATATTCATCAAATATTTATGTGTTGACCATTAAGTGTTTGTCACTATGTATAAGTCACAATGAATGTTATAGATAAAGAACCCAAGGAACATTTAGATCTGGCACAATTGTGAGATTTGCAGAAGTGAAGGTAGGAAGAACTGATGGATCAGAGAAGGAGACACTAAGAAGTCAGTCAGAGGAGCCAGTCTCTCTCAGGTACAAAAGTGGAAAAGGGAAACTCATGGGAAGGTCTATAGGAAGCCACTGACCTTCTGTAGCTACCACTTCTACAGTTTACAGTCCAGCTCCTGGGGGTGGTCCTAGGTTTGCTGTGGTCAAATGGTCTGGTAGTTAGAAATAAGAGCTAGAAGAGGAGCAGAGGAGATTGCTATCAGGCAGCAACTTACCAGACATCTTTAAATTTGTTCATCATCACATTTGACTATTGTGGTGTTGAGAGTAATGGTGGCTGCTTCACTCTGCCTTTTAAATCTGCCTTGGATTCCACTGTTGATAAATTCTGATCCAGAAACCTTTTGTGAATCACCTCCACTAAAAGTTGTTTTACATAGTTTTGTTGTTGTTGTTGTTACTCATGCCTTATTTTAGATTAGTTTCCTCAGAAGCAATTTCTAAAAGCAAGATTTGGGAGTGATTTGTTAAGAAGAGTTCACAGGAAAACCTGGAAAGAAAGTAGGAAAATAAAACCAAGAAGGTCAGCAAAGTATGTGATATCCCACAAAGACCCATGGTGGGTAACTTTGGCTCAACCCTGGAGGGGAACTCTGGAGAAAGTGTAGATCATATGCCCAGGTGATCCTGATTAAGGGCAATAGAGCTGGGTATTTATATCCCCACCTTAATCAGATACTTGTTAAAGAATGCTTGTGGAAGGGATGTAATATAAAAGCTTTTCCATATTTACATACATTCAGGAAATATGTACTCTGAAAGTGTGAGGCCAGTCTTCTAACAAAGAGATACACAGTTGTTACCATTGGTACAACAAGTAGATAGGGACCCAGTGTGCATGAAAATGGCAACAGGATCCATAGGGAAATGGACAGACATCTTCTACACAAATAACTGTAATTCTAAATAATACATCCACTGGTATCTTAAGTAATATAAAGTATACCTACATAGAGACAAAGATGAGTTAGAAACAAAAAGGAGGGAAAGTATTTTTTATTATTATTTTTCTAATTTCCATAATATTCTTAAATATGTCTATAGAAAATAAAAAGAAAAAAGAAAAGAATGGTGATATGGATGAGATAGTAAAACGTTTTCTGCAGATGTATTGAACAGACTTCAGGAGTCCAAGTGAGGAAATATATATCCTACTTTACCAGTTATACAATGCCCCAGTCAGTCTCCATAGACTCTTAGAGCTTCAGTTATGATTACAGAGCAGTGACTATTTATGGGTCTCTGAGAACCTGAATATACACACATCTTCACATATTTCATTCTGGTACACCAATTATTTGATCAGTTTTATAGGGAAAAGGAAAAAGAAGTCTTATTGGGATCCTTGACAGTCCCATTTGCCAATCATTAACAGCATAGCAATTTTGTCGACTGACCATGATTATTACAAAAGAGAACATTCTGCTAATATAGGACACTGCATTCAAAATCAGACAAAAAAATCTAAACATACTAATTAGATTAAATGTGAAGGTGGAATTGGATACTCTTATGAAGCATATTTTAGCTTTTTAAGGACTGATTTTATAATTGCTCTTTTCATATAAATAACTTGCTATGAAAAATCTCTAAAAAATTGTAAAATTTCTTTATTCAATCTAAAATGATCTTTATAGTGTGATGGACCAAGGTTTTAATAACAATATACATAATCTACTTTATAGAGAGAAATTGCAACATTCTAAGTGTATTTTGTCTTAAGCAGGGCTGCCCTAGAAGAGGAAATATATAAATAGATATTAATTTTGATATCTACCTTTCTGTATCTATACTTATGTATGTATATATAAACTATAAGAATTACCTCATATTTTAAAATATTTCATTGATAAATATTTTTAAAAGATATATATGAGAAAGGATTTATAAAAGATGTTTTTACTCATCAGCAAATGAGATCTATGATCAATATCTAAGTACAGTTCTTACTGATATAAGTTTTGTTTACAGAAAATGTAGTTGTATGACCTGTGTAGAAGCAGACATATATGTGCATGTGAAGGTAAATAGTTAAAATTCATTTATGTATCTTGGAGAAATATATATCTCAGTCTATTTGGGTTGATATAACAGAATACCAAAGACTGATTAGCTTATTAACTACAGAAACTTATTTTTCACAGTTCTAGAGGCTGAGAAGTCTAAAATCAAGGTGCTGGCACATTCAGTGTCTGCTGAGGGCTGGCTCACTGATTCATAGACTGCCATCTTCTTTCTGTGTGCTCCTATGGTGAAGGGGGAGTCTTTGAGATCTCTTTTGCAAGGGTGTTAATCCCATTTTTGAGGGCTCCACCCTCATGACCTAATCACCTTCCAAAGGTTCCCCCTTCAAATGTCATCACATTGGGTATTAAGCTCCAACATGAATTTTGAGGGGACACAAACATTTAGTCTATAACAATATATAAATATGTTGTAATTATTAAGTGTTATATTGTTTTTCCTTTAATGACACATATTTTAAGAAACTTCAAGTATGTTACATTAATGTAATCCACCATGAAACAGTTCATTTCCTTATTGGGATTTTAAAAATGAGATTTACATTTGTAGACCAAATCATATTTCCAAATTTCTAAAGATTTACAACATGTTAGGAAATCTGATGGCAAAACTATGAATATATATCAGAAGTATTTGTATGATATACCATATTTTTTATCCATTCATCAGTTGATGGACATTTGGGATGTTTCTAATTTTTTTCTATTATAAATATGCTGCTGTGAACATTCATGTTCAAGTTTTTGTGTGGATACATGTTTTTATTTCTCTTGGGTATATACCTAGGAGTGGAATTGCTGAGTCATATAGTTACTCTATGTTTAAACTTTTGAGGAAGTATTAGACTGTTTTCCAAAGCAGCTGCATCATTTTACATTCTCATACAATAAAATATTATTTGGCAATAAAAAAATGGAATATTGACACTTGCTACAACATGGATAAACTTTTAAAACATTATGCTAAGTGGAAAAAGCTAGTCACAAAAGACCATATATGGTATGGTTCCATTTGTTTGAAATGTCCAAGTAGGCAGATCTATAGTGATAGACAGTAGATTAGTGGCTTTCAAAAAGTGGATAGAGAGGAGACAGGGAGTGACTGCTAATGAGTATTTTTTTTGTGGGGAGGGCGGGTAATGAGAATATCCTAAAATTGATTGTGGTGATGGTTGAACAACTCTGTGAATACACTAAAAACCATGGAGTTGTACACTTTAAATAGGAGAATTGTGAGGTTATGTGAATTTTAGCTGAATAAAACAGTTCTTTAAAAAAAACTATTTGTGTTACAGATGGCAAACATTTGGACATTGTGAAACATTCAGAAAACTAACACAAATTTAGTTATTTTATTGTTATTTAAGGGGAGAGGAATTTTACTCTTTTTCAGAATGTTTAACTAGAATATGACTTGCCATCCATTCTTTACATATACTATTTCATTTAATGTTCATTGGAACATTGCACTTTACTCATTATAAATAAAAAAATATGACACAACATTTCAAGTTACAGTTTCTTCATATTGGAGGCTGAGTTTGAAATTATTTTAATCCGCTTGCAAATTTGGGATGTTTTCCAGTAAAAAAAAAGTTCATTGGTAATTCATTAATCCATTCTTCCCTCCCTCCCTTTCTCCCTCCCTTCTTCCCTCCCTTTGTTCCTTCCTTCAACAAATGTCCATTGAGTGTCTATGATGTGTCAGGCATTGTTCTAGACAATGGTAAAAAAAAAAAATAACAATAACAACAAAACAAAAATAGTGTACCTACTTTCACAAAAAAGTTCAGCTTAATAGAGGAAACAGATGAAGGTTTAAAAAATCAAAAACTATTATTACAAAGTGCAATGTGTACCTGGCTATATCAAATTAGCACTTAACAAAGAGACAGGCCCTATCCTTTGGAGACATGAAAAGCATCTCTATGGAAACATGATGAACTAGGGAAATGGTGTGTGTGTGGGCATGGTGACAATACAGACAGATGAACTAGAAAGTGCAGAGCCTTTGAGTCAGCCGTAATAAGGTACACTTGAAAAACTGTCAGTGTGGATAACACAAAAGAATGGGTGATGGGTGATGAGGTGGGGGAAGATCATCAAGGATCAGCTGACAGAGGCATTATATGACATACTATGAATTTCTGCCTTTATCCTGTGAAAAATGGAGTATTTTAAGTAGATCAAGCTAAAGGAGAGAGTATGATTTTGAAATTGCTGCATTTTACATGCCTTTGAGTTATTGAAATACAGGTATATTTTTGTCAGTTATATATATTGTTTTGGAGACTAGAAAAAATGTATGAAATGAAACACAGAGTTAATATAAGTATATGTGACCAGAAACATATTTAATATACAAATATCAAACTATTTTGATAAGTATACTTGCTGTATGCTAAGAGACAAAATTAGGAGAGTTTCAGAGAAAAAAAAAACACACTTTCCTCAAAGTGATATATGATATCCTATCATATCACAGATGAATCAACAGTTTTACATAGTTCTTAATGTTTGATGTTTTTGAGTCAAAATAACAGAATTTAATGGGATTATATATATGATAATATATTTCTACTGTCAGATTTATACCTTATAAAATGTGTTGTTTGTTGTTGAAAAGTAATGTTTGAAATCTGGTTCACAGCACAGTAGTCTATACAGGAATAGTTTAAAATCCATATCTTATTTTACTATAATAACATTGTTAGTTAATATATAAATGTATATCAGAGATCTGTCTATTGATCTAGTATCTATATCTAGAATCTTATACATGGACATATCTATTCTACCAAATATCTGTTTTGGAAAATATGGTTTTTAAAAGAAAACCTAGTTCCATATATGGAAAGCTAGGTTGGAGTATTCAAAATTGCCTAAAAGTGTGATTTCACTTGATAAGTACTACAGCAATGTTAAAGTAATTATAACTGACTTAGCCTAAGCATATTAAGTAACATTGTCAATTTAATAAAATATATTTCAGAGACTTCCATTTCTAGAACGTAATAGATCATAGTAGGCTAATGCCTCTGCTACATTCACTAGAAAAAATCTGGATAAATTTAATATATATTTATATCTAAAGATGTTAGAGATCTCTGGATAAGCTACCTTTTAGAAAAGGTAGAACCATTACAAAGTGAGCTAAAGATTGTTGACAATTTTCCATTTATGAAGCGTTTGGAATTTTAGGTCCAAGTAGGGAACTTCTTACTGCAATTGCTACTTCCCTGATACCTTCATGCTTTTGATTTGCCCTTTTAGTTACCTAGTTAACAGCTTTATATCTAGTCTGCAAATTATTTATATTAATTTCTTCTGTTAAAATAACTGGTGTGATTTATATCTCATAACTGGACTCTCACTAGGACAAGTGGGAATTTAATACATTGTATTTAAAATTAGGAATAGCATTTAGTGAGGAGAGACTGAAGACAGACTCCTGGTAGATTTCTGCATATTTGCATATCCCCTACTGAGAACATTAAGCTTCTGTAAAATTAACCATACCAAATAACTACTGTATATTTGCTCATGAATTTTCTTCTGTAAATATTAAGCCGAATGTTAAGGTTAGGTTTATTACTCATTTCAAAGGCTGTCTTATAAATGATACATTTTCAGGTGTGTCTGAAAGAACTGTGCAGTGATCATGTAAGTAGTGGGCCCATTTTGTTGTATTTTGGGTCTGAGGGAAAGAGACAAGGAAGGAAAACTATGAAAAAGAAAAGTAGGAAAAAGCAATTCTAAAATTTAGATGAATGTATTAAATTAATAGAAGCACCTTTTGAAACAAATTCAAAGGAATATTAATCATTTTAATTATTAAAAAGTTCAACAATACTTATTTGTCAATAACATGATTCACAATGAATACATTAAAATAATATTCTGATATAGCAATTGTCAGGAATGTGAGTTTAAGAATTTTATTAAGATTGTAGACTATGGATACAGAAAAGAGGAAAATGTGAAGAATTTTCATTGTATTCTATTTGCCTTTCCTTAGAAGTACTTTATATAGATTTTCCAAAAACATATTTTTAATAATATATTATTGACAATTTTTCTTATGCCTAATCTTTTCAACTAAGAACAATTGCTAAATTTCTTCTCTATGTTTAAAGTAGTCAAAGTTATCTGTTAGCTCTCCATTTTCTCTAAAAACTAATAAAAATTGTATTAAAGCAGCAGAAATCTCTGAACTAGAAATAAAATATGTTTAGCTGTGAAGACAAAGCAGAGCAGCCAATTTCAGCATTCAAGTCACTGAGCTTTTCAACATATGTTCCAACATTTCATGACTTGTTAGTTACAGAACAATTCACTTCACTCTCCCCATCATAAAAATGAAAATATATAAATCATTCACCTTTCCAGATTTTCAGACATAAACCTGGAAACATCTGTGGCTTTTTGGTTCACTTTGCAATATTCAGACTAGTCATTCAGTGTTTGACTTTTTTTTTTTTCGATCCTGGAATCTGTTTTCACAAGAACTACTACCTGTTACAAACCTGAATATTTTGACAGAGTTTTTGGTTACTTTTTTAGTTTTCCCCTGATATGTTTTACTTTTTCCCCAGGATTTCTTTGCTAATGACAGCTATGACCTAACTGCAGTGAAAAGCACCAGCATGATATTTGAGGTTGATACATCTGGCAGAGAAAAGGCCAAAGGAAAATATGAGCTATTTCATCACTAAAGAAAATGCAAGATTGGGTATTATAAACCATGCTAATGGTATAAGGTGATCTTAGTTTCAGTTAAGTTTTGTTTTTAATTTGTTAGTGATGACACTATTCACTATTTACTGTCCCAAAATCAATGAGTAAATATAGTCGCAGAAATTTTTGGCAACATAGGAATAAAGTATAGAAACTTATGATGGAATTATTGGATGCAGGCAGAAAACACTATTAATAAAGGGTAAACATCCTATTGGCAGCATTTTCCTTTTAAAAAGATAGCCTTAAAGTTGGGATCTTAATGTGATGAAGATAATATGTTACCGTATGGTCTCCACTGTTTTTTTTGTTGTTGTTGTTGTTTTGCGGTACGTGGGCCTCTCACTGCTGTGGCCTCTCCCGTTGCAGAGCACAGGCTCCTGACGCACAGGCTCAGCGGCCATGGCTCACGGGCCCAGCTGCTCCGTGGCATGTGGGATCTTCCCGGACCTGGGCACGAACCCGCGCCCCCTGCATTGGCAGGCGGACTCTCAACCACTGTGCCACCAGGGAAGCCCTCCACTGGTTTTAAGGGTCCTTTTTTTAATCAGCTCTTTATTTTGAAATAGCAAGTCTGTATTAAAAAGAAAATGCTTTCAGATTATCTCCATTATTTCTTCTCTTAAAATCTTGGTGATAAATTGGTTGTCTCTCTTAATGAGGCACCCTGCAGCTTCAAAATTTAGAAAAATTTTTAAAAAAAAAAAAAAAAAAAAAAAAGAGGTAATCACAGGCAAGTATTTTTGTTTTTATTTGTCTTTTGTTTCCTGAGTCTCAAGTGGAAACAACTTTTCCTCCAAAAATGCAAAGCAGGAAGAACACGCTTCCGGAAAGGCATGATGCATATTTTATTCATTCATGTATACATTCAATCCTTCCACAAACAAAACAGTTTCCAAAAGCCCATGGTAAAAGCTGAATTTAAGTTCCCTAAAGGAACTTACATCCCTGAAAAGGGAAGTGATATGCATATAGCCAATAAATTATTATATGCATTAAAAGAGGTAATTACAAGGTAAAACTGGAGAATAAAAAACATACTGATGAAGACCCCTCCCATAAAATGTATGGTAACAAGCATTCATTTCAGAGGTAATTCTTTAAATGGGTCTTTGATGATTTTCTAGAAGATGTTTGGTTCACCAGCCAAACAAACGGAAAAAAAAATATTTTATTTATTATAATTATTTATTTTAGAGGATTAGGTATGTGAATAAAACCAGAAGTATGAAGTAGAATAGCATGTTAAAGGAACTGAATATTCTTTTACACTTTTGTTAGAGCAGGGGTCAGATGACTACACTGCGCTGGCCAAATCCAGCCTGCCACCAGTTTTTATTGGAATGCGCCTCACCCATTCTTTTAGTAGTGTCTACGGCTGCTTTCTTGTTATAAAAGCAGAGGTAAGTAGTTGAGATGGACTACTCACATGGTCCTCAAAGCATCAAATATTTACAATGTGGCCCTTCACAGGAAATAAAAATTGCTGAGCCTAAGTTAGAGTTATATGCTAAAAGAAGGCAAAGAAACATTGACATGGCCTTGATGTTCCACAGAAGGCATTAAAGACATTGAGTAATATGGATAGAAATGCATTTCCAAGAGATCAGTGGCAGCCTCTGGAGACTTGTTGGGAAAGGAGAGAGACCAGTGGCTTGAAAGCGATTGAAGCAACTATTGCCACCCTCTCAGGTAAAGATACTTTATTCTGATGAGTTAGGGTATAAGTTAAGGTTCAGTCAGAAAAATAAGAATTGTACTATGTATTTCAACAGAGAGAATCTAAGATAAGACATTCATTAAAACATCTTGGTGACATGAAAAAAACAAAACAAAACACACAATAAAAGGAAAATTGGGATAATGCAGATAGTACTTGCAGGAAGCAACACATCTCTCCACTCCTGCCTCCCTCACTAGAGTGGTGATGGGATGAAAGAGAATAAGGTGAAGATATGAAAATCTAGAAGCATCAAGGAGGGATTTCTCAGAACTGAGACAAACCTCTAAAGAGGGGAGCTGCCTAACTGGTACCTCGGGAGCTCAGAGAAGGGACCCTGCAGAGTTAGGACTCTGGAGATGGGCACTTCACAGATGGTGAAGTATCTCTGAGGGGACACAATGAGTTTAGTTCTAAGACTGTCTAAGCAAGACATGGTTTCTCTCTTTCTAGTGCTTAATATATGTATTTTGCACCTATTACATGTCAGGCACTGTTAGTTGCTAGCTCACTGACAGTGTGCTATTTCATTCATTAATTTCCTTTTTTCGTTTCTTCCTTTCATTCTTTCTCTTTCTCTCATTCTCTGTCTCTCTCCCTTCTCCCTCCTTCCCCTTCTTTCCTTTCTTTTCTTTCTTTTTCCCTTTTCAGTCTTTACCTTATTTTACCACATCTTCGGTTGCAAAAAATCTATGTTAAACAATTGAAAGAGAGAAACATATTCAGGAACTAATAATTTATTTTACAAGAAGAATTCCAGAAACTTTTTTATACTTTACAACATTTGATCCTCACAATAATCTGTGATCCAAGTATTGTTGCCTATGTTTCATTAGCTGATAAGTTGAAATATGGGGATTTTAAGTATTTTTTTTTCTAAGTTCAGATAACGGATAAATAGTTAAATACAGATATTTATAGTCTCTGGGCATTGGTATTTCTATATTAATAAAGCTTTCTTTCATATCAAGTAGTATTTTAGAGCAAGCCAATTCTCTTGAATACTAGTCTAGCATCACTGGTCCTGTTATAATATTGACCCTTAATTTAGGCTAAATATACGAGTCGCCTTTGCTGTTTTATCAAAAAGCAAAGCCTGAAAAAGTGATTCTGTGGAGTTACAAAAAAGAGGGAGAAGGAAAGACAACTGAAAGTTGTGTTTTCTGAGTTGACCACTGGCAATGTTGAACTTTGAATCCAGTACTCCTGGTAAATAGCAATGGTCAAGAAGTTTCCTCCAAATTTTTGTGTTTTTGGAAAGGGCTTACTACGAAGAACAATTCTTCCCATATGACTTACATGAGACTTACCTATGAAAAGGCCAGGTATAGACCCTTCAAATTCCCATTCTTTGTCTCAAAAATAATCAGCTGGACTGTTTGTCCCTACTCACCAATTTGGATAAAGTGCCCACTAACTTGATTAAACTATAGCTGGGTTTCTCTTCTCCCCTCAGGTCCCTGAACTTTGGTTCACTCTTGAGCATTGGAAACAACCTCTTCTTTATTTTTATTTTATTTTATTTTTTTTTTTGGTACACGGGCCCCTCACTGTTGTGGCCTCTCCCGTTGCGGAGCACAGGCTCCGGATGCGCAGGCTCAGTGGCCATGGCTCACAGGCCTAGCGCTCTGCGGCATGTGGAATACCCCCGGACGAGGGCACGAACCCATGTCCCCTGCATCAGCAGACGGACTCTCAACCACTGCGCCACCAGGAAGCCCAAAACAACCTCTTCTTAATGGTCCCTCCTGAGAACCAACTGGTGTCAAGGAAAAAACACTCTCTGATAAACTCTGATCATACCATTGGCTCAGCCTACTCCCCTACATCCGGTTCTTTCCAGCCAGTTCTCAGGAGGGATTTTATTTGACACCACATGCATGAGATACTAATGTACCATCCAGTGAGATAAAGAAAGGGGAGCATTTACTGAGCAGCTTCATCTCCCCTTGGTTAAGTGTGGCCTCACTGATGTTAACTCCCCCAAATTTCCCAGTTGCACATTGAAGAAATGTTGTAAATTCACCTCACCACACACAGTTTTGGGGTTTGAATGGGAGTCTGATAAGGGTCTATACCTCTATATCTTATAAAACTTAGATGGTGGTGTTAATCTTATAAGTCCTCTGGGAGATAGTTTGGTTTCTGGTTTATTATCTTGCCAAGGGGCTGGAGGAACCTGTTTCAGGGTCCTCCACGTGATGCTTTCTGCCAAAAATGTCTTACTCCACAGCTCAGGGACTCAATGAAATACTTCTTCAAACTACTAGGCATAACTATACCAATTGTATACTTAGGTACTAGAAAATAGCCACAGCATTAGTCCATGAATATATTAGACCCACTGTATAATGGACTTGAGTCAGACTCCATTTACCACTTATACTCCTTAAACTCTCATTCCATCTAGAATATCATGATGGTACTTTCAGTCCCTTGGTATCAACGTCAACTCAGATACCATGTCCAACAGTGTTCAAAGAGTTTGGATATCTCACTTTCATTCAACACACTGCAAAGACTTTCCCTCCAGCAGCTCAGCTTCCCCATAGGTCAATGGGCTATGAGGCAGAGGAAATTACTTTTAAAAACTGGTCCAGGGGTTGCTCTTTTTCACCATGATCATTGGTGTCCACTTTCTGCTCAGTAGCTCTCATTTCTTTTTTCTTAGTTATTCAAGTTAAGTAATACCTATTTAGCTTTCTATTGTTCTCATTCTTCAAAACACTGGCATCTATTAATCATCTTTACAAATCGCTGCAGGTTATAGCAATCTAATTACCATTTGGCCTCTGTGATCCATTATGGTCATTAATCCACCTTGTTCCTGCCCAAGGACTGCTGCCACGTGGCCTCTGCCATTCCAGAGTCTATCATCTCCCATTCAAAATAGGGAGTCCAGTCAATAGGTATATCTCCTGCATTTAACCTTGCCATGAAGAAGAGTGCCTCCACCAAGAATTTTAAAGGTGCCAGTACACCCTTACCCATACATTTCTAACTGCTTTAACAAAGATACTATTCTCTGTTTCCTCCCAAGGGACTAATTTTTATTTCCTTGAGCTTTCTGGCTCCTCCCTCAGTACTCTTTTAAGCTATCTCGGCTTTAGTTACTGTAGATTAGTGTTTCTTCAACTGAAATATGATACAACTTATTTGGGGTCTTGATAAATACAGATTCTGATTCAGTACATCTAACAGGACTTAAAAGTTTTATTTCTAATATCCTCCTGGGTGAAACATATTACCAGTCTGTAGATGACCCTTTGAGCAACATTACTACAGACAGTTGTTACATGCAAAGTGCAGAAAGCCATCCCATCAAAGACAGTTTCCAAGTGCTTCTAGGTCAATAAATCGCTCTTATACTTGGGCCCATTGGGCCAATACTTACAAGACCGGTCCACATTTTTCCTTGTTTCTTTTCGGTACCTATTTTTTGTCCTATAATTTCTTCAGTATGTGAACAATTTCCTGCCAGAGCAGAGACCACATTTTCTGGCTGGACTGTGCTATGCCCTAGTCCCTTGAAACAGGAGTGAAGGACAAAAAGAGTCAATCAGAGGGGCTTCCCTGGTGGCGCAGAGGTTGAGAGTCTGCCTGCCGATACAGGGGACACGGGTTCGTGCCCCAGTCCGGGAAGATCCCACATGCCGCAGAGCAGCTGGGCCCGTGAGCCATGGCCTCTGAGCCTGTGCATCTGGAGACTGTGCTCCACAACGGGAGAGGCCACAACAGTGAGAGGCCCACGTACCACAAAAAAACAAACAAAAAAATAAACAAAAAAACCCAGTCAAACAGAGAAAGAAAAGCCAACCAGTTCTCCATCCATTGTGATCTTTGGAATAGCTTTATGAAATGCTTCTCAGATCTTTGCCCTCAAAGAAATAGACAATTTCTTCTGAAATGTGTGAATGATAGACCCATTAGTTTGAACTTCTCTGAACTTTTGAGGTACACATGTATAAAGGCTGAGGGGGTTTCAGTGGGAGTCCCATGATATGGCTGCAGAGAAGCCCCAAGGTAGGAAATAAAGAGCTGTCACACTGCACAAATCTTGCACAAAACTGGTAACTGCAGTATTGGATAATGCAAGAGGTGGGACCAAAATATTTGAAATGGCACAAAAGAGTTGTCCATTATATCTTCCATCTATCATTTTGAACCCACCTCCCTGTTTATGTTCTTCCTTCCCCTGTTTTTCTTCTATTTGTTGCCCAGTGCCATCTGCCAACAATAGTTATGTGGTTACCAGATATAGGTTTTTAAGGCTTTTTTTTTCCTAACAACAAGCCAGTCTCTTCCAGTCTTTGCACTCTGAAAACAAGTTCTTAAGCTGATACTGAGCAGGGCTCTGTGGGGCTCCTGGGCACAAAGACTTTCTGTGTACCCCATTTCTTTGATTACAGGAAACAGCCTTCATTCAGCCTCCATGACCTTCCCTGAGTTCCAATGGGCAGATTCAAGCAGTTGTTAATTAGGAAAGGGAGGGGATGCAAGACCAGGGAGAAACAGTCAAGAGCAGCCTTGGGGAAAGGTCCTGTTTCCCCATCATTGGATACACAGAGTAATATCTTTGAGATATTCCTATCCTGAGATACTGAAAACCGCTCCAGGTGGGAGAAGTTAATGATTAATGATGGTATGCTGCCCACAAGCATGTAAACCCCAGACCAGCTGGACCTGAAAGTTGATGATGATGACTCCTACTTACATCACCACCAACCCGTCAGAGGAAGGTCCACAAGCTGATCAAGCTCTCTTTGAACAATTACTATAAAACTTCCCACTATCTTCTCCAAGCTGGGCCACACAGTTTTGAGGGCATTAGCCTGCTGTGTCCCCCTTTGCCTGGCAAAGTAATAAAGCTATCCTTTTCTACTTCACCCAAAACTCTGTCTCTGAGATATAATTGGGCACCAGTGTACAGAGAAGCTGAGCTTTCAGTATCAATTTTGGCGCCCAAAGTGACTGGTGCCAAATCATATCTCAGAGACAGAGTTTTGGGTGAAGTAGAAAAGGATAGCTTTATTACTTTGCCAGGCAAAGGGGGACACAGCAGGCCCCTGCCTCAAAAAACTATGTGTTCCCACCCAGGAGGATTTGATGAGGAGTTTTATGACAATACTTCCCAAGGGTGTGGTTGCTGGCAGGATGAGGGTGTGTGCAGGGTCTCAGTTGGTCTGAGTCTCTTAATCTTGATGAGCTTCTCTGGTCCCTTTAATCTTGCCTCAGATGGTTTCTTGGCTACTCCTCCCTTGATTAGCAACTGTTTGAATCTGCCCTTTGGAACTCAGGGAAGGTCATGGAGGCTGGAGTCTTGCCTATAAGAAATGGGGAACAAAAAGGCCTCCATGCCTCAGAGCTCCATAGGGCTCCCCTCAGTTTCAAAGTTAGTCCTGCTGATATTGGAAATGCAAACTTGCATTTAAGTCTAGTACTACCTTTCACTCTCTAGGCTTGAATATTTTATTTTGTTTCCTCATCTGGAAAGTAAAGGTAATATTAGTAATTTTTAATGTGCAAAAATTCATCTGTGATAATATATGCAAAAGTGTTCTGGAAACGAGATCTCTAAACAAAATATTATCTATTGTTTTATGTAATAATTAATTTTTAATACATGAGAACAAAGACCTATGAAGTGCTTAAAAAGTGTTTTCCTTCCAGAATTACACACGTTTAAAAGAAGGAAGGTGTAGCTGAAATGAGTAAATGCTTAAAGTTAGAATTTCTAACATTTCAATGGGATAGGTATTTTCATGATGCTGGGAGGTATTTCTCAAAATCTTTTCTAGGTTACTTGTCTCATCTTTTGACACTTGTTCTATTTTTTAACAACTTCTGAGTATCGGAACATACAAATAACTGCCCTTTTCTGAGAACTCAGTTGGTGCCAGTAGCCCTGCTAGCTTCTTTAAACACCTTACTATATTTACTCCTCACAATAAACCTGAGAGATAGATATTATTATGGTTCCATTTTACATATGACACTAGTATTTAAAGTCTTAAAATATGTCCTAGTTAAAACAGAGTTAGTATGTGGCACAGCCAGCTCTGGATCCAGGTTTGTATGAAAAGGCTTCTAAGCTCTGTATTCCACAGTTGTTATATTCTTGATCAGTAGCATGACCACACCTCTTGAACTGCCTCGGACAATCCCAGTTTATGTCTGTAATCCTGATCTAATTAGTAGTTTATTTCAAATTATCCCAGTTTTAATGATAAATTATTTGGTTACTTTATTGTTCAGACTTTTTTGTCTTGTTTTTAAATAGCGTTTACTGCATATTTTTGAATTGTGTCTGGGTATTTTAAAATAATAATATAGTTTCATTCTCTATATCTTACACTATACTTGATGTGAGCAGGTACTTGGCTGGCACATGTATCATGCCACAAAAATTCTTGGCACAAAGAATTGGTATAGGACTTCGCTAGTGGTGCAGTGATTAAGAATCTGCCTGCCAATGCAGGGGACACGGGTTCGAGCCCTGGTCTGGGAAGATCCCACATGCCGCAGAGCAACTAAGCCTGTGTGCCACAACTACTGAGCCTGCACTCTAGAACCCATGAGCCACACTACTGAGCCTGTGTACCACAACTAGTGAAGCCTGCATACCTAGAGCCCGTGCTCCACAACAAGAGAAGTCAACACAGTGAGAAGCCCGCATGCCACAATGAAGAGTAGCCCCTGCTAACCGCAACTAGAAAAAGCCTGTGTGCAGCAACGAAGACCCAATGCAGCCAAACAAATAAATAAATACATTAAAGAAAAAAAAGAAAGAAAGAATTAGTATAACCAATATCCTAAAATAGCCAACCTTGGTTTGGTGATAAAAAAACAAAAAACCCAAACAAAAACAAAACACAGTAATAAGTATCTCTTATATTTCTAGCGCTAATACATATTTCTTATATTTCTCCAACATTTCATTATAAACTTGTTTGTGCAAGCATTCAGAGATTATAGTTCAAAGGCTTATTTTCAAGGCTAAAAATTTCTGATATAGTCCTGTTAAGAAAAGTCTTTTAGCTCTCTATCAAAGAGTTCAGTAAGATACTATGGATAATCCCATATTTGAACTCATATTTTGCTATTATCTTGAAAAGAATTCAAGGTTTTGTACAATGTGTTCAAAAACAGACTATTTACTAATGGCTAATTTGTGTAGTCAAGATGGTTACGGCAGGATCATTTTGAGATTTCTGAATCATTTTGATGATTTTCCTGTTAGGAGAAAAAATATAAAGAGACTATTCTTTCCCCCTCTGTCATTTATAAATGGATTATATGTCTAGTAAATATTAGTTTACTGCTATTGATTCCAAAGACATGTCATATCACAAGTTATAGCTGGATAACTTAGAACCTCAATCAAGAGCTCTCGGTTTCTGTATTAATTGGTCACTGTGACCTGAATTAAAGTGAAGAAGAGACCTTACTAGGAAATTACTATAATATATTTAATGGATATTTCAATTCCTATAGTATAAAAGTTGTGAAAATTTTTCCTTTGATGATGAAATTAAGAGTATAGATTTCTTACATGTTCAGTGATAAGTGTATCTCCAACATTTAGTTATAAAAGCCCTATGAAGTAGGCTGATTATATACATATTCAACTCTACTGCTTACTTAATATATACGTGACATTTTAACTTGGTATAATATATATTGTATATTTTTATTGGAAGACTTGTCTTCTATATTTACTCACTGATAGTGTGACTGTTTATAACCATCCAGAGAGTGTAAAATGGAGGCTAGCAGAGAGTAATTTTAGTTTATGAAAATATATAGAAATATATAGAATTATCTCCATTCAAAGTATTGTTATTAATTTTAGCTTTCCTTTTTTTTACACAATTTCTTATTTTAAAAAATGTTCCTATTGATGTGATGGTATTTTTTGTCATGTGTCTTTAATGATAAATAAATTTAATTAAAATAAATAATCAAAACCACATTTTTTCAATAGATGTTATGATGAAGAGGAGTGGCCATAGATTAGAGTTCAGAAAAGCTGATTATTGGCTTTTCTCTCCCATTGCTACTCATTGAATGTGTGACTATAAGCAATCTGACTCTTTTACATCACTTTTGTAAACGTAGATTATGTTATTCTATATTCTTGGTACTGATCTTTCTAGTGCTAAAATTTAAACTCTTTCCTCCATAGCTTTACCTTAGAAAATGGGGCAAATCTGACTGTAGCTGATGCTCCAGTCCTGACAAATTTCTTTTAGGAATGTACTAAAAGATCCAAGACTTCTGAAATGAATGTTCCTACTCTCTTCAAAATTTAAGGATGATTTAACATCTAATCTATACTCTAAAAGCCACATTTACTTAGAATCAATCTTAATTTTATAACCTTTGCTCATAATTGGTGTTGAAAGGATAAATTATATGTAGTAGACTTATAAACCTCAAGTTACTTCTTGTGAATAGTGAATATCATGATTCAGTTAATTAAAATGCAAACCCAAATTGAATTGTCATGGGTGTAGACAGAATAATGGTCTTCCAAAGATGTCCACAACTAATCCCAGTATCTGTTAGTGTGTTAGGTTCCATGGCAAAGGAGAAATAAGGTTGCAGATGGAATTAAATTTGCTAATCAGATGACATCAAAGTAGGGAGATTATCATGGAGTATCTGGGTGGTCACAATGTGATCACAAGGATTTTAATATGGAAGAGGGAGGCAGAAGAGTCAGTGTGAGAATGACAGAATGTCAGAAAGATTTGAAAGCCATTGCTGGCTTTGAAGATGGAAGGGAACCATGAGCCAAGGAAGAGGGGCAGCCTCACAAACCTGGAAAAGTCAAGTAGAGGGATGATCCCCTTGAGCCTCCAGATTGGAACATAGTCTGGACAAAAAGTTGATTTTAGCCTAGTGAGATCCATACAGATTTCTGACCTACAAAAGTATAAGATTAAAATTTGCACTGTTTTAAGCCAATAAATGTATCTTAAATTGTTATGGCAGCCATAAGAAACTAATACAGTTATTAGCAGAAAACTAGTACAGTCATTAATGAGCAGCTACCTGGTACAAAACTGATTGTACATTTAATTATTAAATTGATTTCTAAGCAATTTTCCAATCTTTCAAAAAACTCATGTCTCATTATACAATACTGTGTGTGCAGTAGAATGAAAATCATGAAGACTTTAGAAACCTGGAAAATATAAATATAAGCAGAAAAAGCATGTGTTATTATTGCAACTCTATAAAATACAAACGTATGTAGAGAAGATCTGGAAAATAACAAGAAACACAAAAGTTATAGTGAGGTTGAGGTATCAGTTTTTAAATTTTATGTATTTTTATTATTCAGTCACACTGTTATTAATTGTGAAACGGGTGTAAGAATAAACAGGTGGTTTCAGCAGGGAACTGAGCCCCCACAGCCACCCAACATCAACGAGCAGGATTAGGAGGTGCCATCTGGGCTAGTTGACACTCTCTGCTGTCCCTTTGCCTAGTGTTAGCTTGGTCCAGTGGAGAGCTGATCTGTCACCCAACCCAGTATCAACGAGGTGGAAAGGTGCAATGAGGTGGTCCCAGGTGAACATAGTGATGACTCCACATCTCCCTTTCATTCTATTCTGTCTTACTCCACCTCTGGTGTCAATGGGACCCAGTAAAATGTTGAACTTCCACTTCAATCCAGCAACAATGAAACAATGAGAATTTGCTCTTCACTTACTCTGTCTGTGGTGTTAGAGGCCCAATGTAAATCTGAGCTTACACCTGAACCTGAATGCAAGGAGGAGTTGCAAATTGTTGCCCCACTTTCTCTGGGAAGGTGTTAGCAGAGCTGAGGGGGAAGGGAATTTTCACAGAATCTGCATCTGTATGCAATGAGGCAGTGTGAGTCTTTTGTTGGGATGGGTGGGATTGGTGAGGGGGGCACAGTGGGAAGCTAAACATGCACTCCTGGCCTTTACACTAGCTGTCCACAGGGAAACATCCTGCTTCACCAAAAGAAACAATAGTTGGTGGGTGCAGAGAGATAAATTAGGAGGTTGAGATTAACATATACACACTACTATATATAGAATAGATAACCACCAAGGACCTACTGTATAGCACAGGGAACTATATTCAATATTTTCAATATTTTGTGATAACCTATAAGGGAAAGAATGTGAAGAAAAAAATATGTATATATATATAACTGAATCACTGTGCTGTACACCTGAAACTAACATTGTAAATCAATTATACTACAGTAAAAAAATACATAGACTCTGGAGTCTTATACTATCATATTTAAAATGCTCAGAGTATAATTGAGAAAACATTTATTATATCCAGAACTAGGAAAATCACAACATGAACAAAAGAAGATATTAAAAGGTACCAATAGCAAGACAAGTATTTTAAAACAGCCATCATAAAATGCTTCAACAAGCAACTTAAATTCTCTTAAACAAAAAATAGAAAATCTCAGCAAAGAAGTAAAAAATTATAAAACATATATAACTGAAAAACAAATCACAAAAACAAATAAATAAAATTCACTGATGGGCTTCAGTGATGATAAGAGGATGAAATTAATTAACTTGAGGACAAATCAACAGAATTTGTGCAATCTGAACATTTGACAGAAGTAGCCTGAAAAAAGTCAACAGATGCTCATGATCAAGTAGAACAATAACAAAAGAGATCACATTTGTATTTTTGGCCAAAAGGAGAGGGTGGAGAGAGTAGAACTGAAAAAGTATTCAATGAAATAATGGCTAAAACCTTCCCAAATTTGCCAAAACACAAACCTGCAGATTCAAGAAGCTCAGTGAATGCTAAATAGGGTAAAGCCAAAGTAACCCAAGCGAAGATGCATCCTATTTAAACTTCTGGAACTAAAGACAAAGGAAAAGTCTTGAAAGCAGCCAGAGATAACCAGCACAATAGGCAAAGAAACACCAGTTCAAAGGACAGCAGATTTAATATCTGAAACCTTGAGGCCAGAAGGAAATGCCTTCATGTTTTTGAAGTACAGAAAGAAAAGAGTTGTCAGCTGTAATTTCTATATCCAGAAATAATGTCCTTTAAGAACGACAGGGAAATAAAAGATATCTTCAGATAAAATATCATGTTGGTATTATTGCCTACCACACACACACAAAAAAAGAATATACAACCCTTTACCATTTAGTTTTAACTTTTTAAGGAGAAATTAAGGCAAAATGAAGACAATCGTCTTGAATTATTGCTGTTAGTGTTTGTTAAAACATTTTTGATAAACATACTTATTACATATAAAATATAACCTTTTATTTTGGAGGCCATTAAACCAGCTCCTCCCAACTTCTCCCCACCTCAGTAAATGGTAATTCCATTCTTTGGTTTGCTCATGCCCCAAATCCTTGGGATTATCATTATTTCTCACTTTCTCTCATTTCCAACATACAAACAAATCCAGTAGCTTTACCTTTAAAATGACCTCTTCTCACCACTTCTCCTGCCACTTGAGTCGTTTCATACCAGCTTTCCCAACATTGTTACCTAATATGTTTCTAGGGTTCCAAGATAAAAACTTCTCTGAAGTGCAGTGAGGTCTGAAGGAATTAGAGAAACTGGGAACAGTTTCTGGCATTGAACAGCCTCTTGTTTTCCTAGTGTACCACACAGACATTCTTAATTTCTATGTGGGCTTCCTAGAGCAGAAAAGATTGGGGAGAATTGGATCTAGACAATTGCAGTAACCTGTACTAGTTTTCCTGTTGTATCCTCTGCCTTCCTTAGTGTATTTTACACAGAGAAAATAAGTGATTTTTAAAAAATGTAAGTCTGATAATGTTTACACCTACTCAAACAGTCCAAAGCCTTACCATCTATTATGGCTACTCAGTATTTGGTTCAGATGTAAATGCTCATGGTGCCACACACACTAAGAGGGTCTGAAAAAGTTACTACTCACATAAGATGGTATTCTGGGAAGAGCAGTACTACTCCCAGGGGAGTCTGAAATGTCTAAAGAACAGAAAAAAGACTGACTTGGGAATTTTATTATGGTTAGGCAGGAGAGCCTGGGTGAGAATGTCTGTGTGCAGATACGGGCTTCTGTAGTTTGAGTCTCCTGCTGGAACCTAAGGAAGGAGCAAGGGCTGTCTTTTTATCAGCTTGCCCAGATGCCAGGCAGAAGGGGAAGAGCAGGGTAAGCCTTAAAAGCTCTCAGCAGTCAAACAACAAAAACATGGAGTTAGACTCTTCATTATAGCAAAGAACTGAAAGCATGTCCCAATCTCTTTACCATACAGAACTCCCTACAGAGTCTGGCTCCCTGCTACATCCCATAACTACCTTCACCACTCACTGCTATCACCCATTCTTCTTCACTCAGAGTGGCCTCCTATTTCTCCAGAATCCAAGCAAACCCCTAGAACTTAGAATAGTCCTTGGTAAATATTTGTCGAGTAAAGGGACACATTTTTTCCAACAAAGTTTAAAGTTATTCCATCTACCTGTCCTTCCCTACAACAGAATAAGATTCCTATGTAGCTTATTTATGAAAATTTTGTGTATCATTTTTCTTTTTAATGGCCTCTAGAAACTTTATTTCAACCTTTTTATTAAGTAAAAATTAGTTGATTCCAGTTTCTAGCTTACATTGATATTTAATTAAAAGAAGATAACATATTTTACCAGTTTCTAAACACTCATTTATTTTTTGCTCTTCATTTCTTTTTCTTAAGATTCAGTCAGTCCTTGCTTAAGTAGTCTTTTATTAGCTTTTCAGCAATGTTTGTCCAAATAGAAAAAAAAATCTCTTAATATGTAGTACAATTTAAAAATTACCTACACTTTTGTAGTATACACTCTGTGACAGTAATTTTTTATAAACACTTTGAAAGGATGCTCTTTAACTTCTGCCAGTATTGTTTCTGGTGAGAAGAGGGCTTGTTCAATTTTTTTTTTTTTTTTTTTGGCCACACTGCACAGCGTGTGGGATCTTAATTCCCCGACTAGGGATCGAACCTGTGGCCCCTGTAGTGGAAGCACACAGTCCTAACAACTGGGCTGCCAGAGAATTCTGGGCTTGTTTAATTATTGCTCATTTGTAAGCAATACATCTCTTCCCTTTGTCTAATGTTTCATTAAGAGGAGAATGTTGTAAATTTATTTGTTTATTTGCTTTTAATCCATATCTGCTTTGAGTTAGTTGTTGGTTGTTTGCTTGGTGTAAAGGTTAATTTTGTTTACCTCAGTATATTACCATACTACTCTGTCTCAGATTTTCAGTTACTCCCAGCTGAAGTTCTGAATTCAGCTCCAGGTCTTATATTGGTAGGTTATGGCTCCTGTACATTGGTGTTATTTGAAATATGTCATATTCAATCTATGAGATAGTAAATACTCTAATGCAGGACCTGGTTGTCAGGCTCTCTCTTTCTCTTCTTGCCTCTCTGGGTATGAAATTTTAAGTGGGTTGTGGATCCAGAAGCAAGCAATCACTTTTTTAATCACTTTCCTATTCCTAAGTTTTATGCAATGAGCATGGCTCTAGGCAGTGTCTTTATTTTTACAGAGTACTTTTCATTTCTTACTCCATCACTGTCTAATTCATGTCCTATTATCTGGGATTCCACATTTAGACTCTAAAAGGCCTGCAGACTCAACACTGCCCACTGTTTTTTGTTACTTTTCCAAGTAGTTATCTTTCAGAACACAGTGCAATAATACCTTTTTAAGTAAACTTTTTTTAAAGCATGACAGACATATTAGGGTACATTTAACCAACTTACACATTGATAAATCATCTCAAAGAGGATACATCCATATGACTACTAACCTAATGAAGAAAGAGTATTACTAGCATTCTCAAAGCTTCCTTCATTTTCCTGCCTCATTACTAAACATAGTTTCTTCCCCAAAACTATCTTGACTTCTACCGATTTAGGTGGTAAAGAGGACCATGACTTTTCAATTCCATCCTTTTACATCTTATCTATCAATGCTATGAGTTTGCAGTAGAGTCAGGAGGGGACTTAAAGTGAGAACAATGATGATACCTCTCCAGGAAGGAAATCCAGAACTTTTCTGGAACAATGCTTGCTTTTAGGGCCCTCTACTGTAGGTTCCTGCCCAAGTCCCAACACTTATTATGCCTGCGTGCTTTCACTTATCTAAAAGGCATGGTACCCTGTCTTTGATAGCAGCCAGCAAGCATGACATTAACTGTTTTTGTGCTTATATGGACTGAAAATATCGGTTTTTAGAGCATTTACATCAGTGAATAATAATGACATAACTTCTGGGTGCTCACACATACTATCAACTTCTACTGTTAAACTTCCTTTGGCCTTATTTTCAGAGATAACCTAGGGTTAGGGAGATTGATTTGAATCTTCTGTGTGTTTCTCAGGTTTGTACTGTCAGTCTAAACTGATGCCATTTCTGTCTTCCAGATTACTATTAAAATAAGTGACTTGGGACATTGCACATGTGCCTATGTTTTTTAAATGAAATCTAAAACTGATAAAAATTATTTGATTTGACTTTTTTTTCCTCTATGTAAACGCTAAATGGGGCTCCTGAGAAGTGTCAGGTGAACTTGGTCCAAGTTTTCAGGAGAACTCACTCCTTCCCAAAGGATATAAAGAAAAGATTTATGACTTCAGGTGAAAAGCATAAGAAAGCTGTTGACTGTAGATGACTTTAGCTTTGGGTTTCTGGTTCATTGGGAGTCTAAAATGAAACTTGGCGATTGCAGGGGGCATACCTCTATAAACGAGAAGGAAGACTTTGCACAATCTGTGCAAAATGGGCCTCAGTCTATGGCAGTCTATTCACATACATTATGTCTCCAAAGACCATAGAGTGAACTTGAAGAAAGTAGACTATATTTTCATCTTGAGCTTTAGCATTGTCAGTGATGTTTTATGAGTAGTTTGGAATTCCCAGTTTCCTCAGGTAAAGCAAATCTTGATAACATTTTGCTTTACTCACAAATGCAACTGAAACACTACCCTGAAATGAACTTGGTCCACATTGCAATATGCTCTCCAGTATTTGGAACAGGAAATCAATTTATGTCTGTCTGTATATCTCACACCATGTACATAATTCATTAAGGAATTAGAGCTCTGAATTTTTGGAGTGTTTTTTTCCCTGCTATGGACTTTTTAATATGAAAGCCTGAATCAGAGTGTCTGTTTGTGATTTAAAAGCCCCCAAATTGAAGACTTTTGCAGGTGCATGTTGGCTTATGGGTGGGATCTAGACGATGGACGAACTCACATTTCAGCACCAAAGTAGAAAATGGGCATGGAATGAATCCTCTCTTGCCTCATTAGCAACTGGCTTCATAAGGAACATCTGGAGTTTGCATAGGTATTTTATGACTAAAATAGCAGAAGTCACACCACCGTTGGCAGTAGTACTACTAGGCTAAGAACCACAACATAGTCATTGAAAGAACAGTCTTCTCATTGATTAAAAAGACTCAAGGGGGACCTTCTTCTAATTTATGAGGAATTATGCAAAATTACCTTTTATAGACTTTGGTTCCACCTTCTACTTGGCTCTTATAGCCAAAGTCTCCACCTTCTACTTCTAATTTAGTGCATCGTAGAACTTGATTGACTCTTATTAACACAAGGAAAGAGAAATGAGCAATATTTACAGAGAACATCTTCTTTTAGTTGTTCCCTGATTCTGCTGGTCCTGCTGTAGAGGTATCGTAGCACATGGGCAAATCAGCAAAAGTGAATGATGGACAAGATATGGGTTTCCTGCTCTGTCACAGTGAAGGCAGTGGACGTATTATGAAATTAAGTTTAAGTTTAAGATAGTATTTAGCTCTGTGTAGTTTCCTACATCAGTTTTCTTGAAAGAACAAGAGTCCCTTTTTCTCTATCATTCAGATCCATTGAGTTAGGTGAGATAAAGCACCTGAGGAATATGGAGAAATACCTGACATCTTCAGAACAAAATTAAACAGAAAGAGGCTCCTGCATGCTTGGATAATTCAATCTTGCTGAAGGGAGAGGTTCTTTTATTTTAAGGGAGAAATTAGAAAGTGTTTTCTCAGCCTCCTGATAGCAAGCATAAATACTACTCAGGAAACCATCATTACCACGATGTTAGGGTTAATATATATGGAATGCTTCAAGGAGCAGATTCCTTCTTCCACAGAGATCCAGTGACTCTGAGCATGAGAAAAGGGCTCTGGGGATTCTGACTCTAGGGCAATCACATTCCAATTAATAAATAAGGGTAATTGTTTTCTTACTTAGAAAGGCAAAACCTTCATTTCTTTGAAGATTCTTAATATTTCAGTTAAAATGTTAAGTTCCAGATACATAAAAATGAGCATGATCTTTGGTGTCATTAGCCTCTTTTTCAGATTCTTTTCCATTACATGTTATTACCACTATTATCTGTTCAATGAGTTAAAATCCATGGTGCTCTGAGAGGGTAAAAAACAGAGGTGAGAATGGTCAGGAGAGGCTTCTCTGAAGAGGTAATAAGTAAAATGATATTTGATTGATGATATTTGGTGATAATGGAAGAATGAGATGTCAGTTTCTCAGAAAGCAGAGATAAGAAATCTCAAGCCAGGTTAGTGTGTGTTAAGGTCCTGGGCAGGAAAGGATGGAGTTAGTTCAAGACACTGAAAACTATTGGAGCTAGAGCCTAGTGAGGAAAACAGAAAGGAGCAGGAGGTGAGACTGTACAGGTAGGCGGGGGTTAGGTGTTCTTTTCTTTCTCTCTAGTAGTTGGAATTTGTAACATAAAGGATACAAGACATAAAGGGTCCAATGAATTTAGCATGCAACAAGGACTCTAAAGACTTTGAAGTCTGAATAATCTTCACCTGCATAGACAGTGAGAGGGTAACTGTTTCCTTATGATGTACATAGGGAAGAAGATTATTCTAGTATTACTATATAATACATTATGATTGTATAGAGGTTTTGAATTAGCTAATGTTTTTCACAAAGTTCTTTCTCCTTTACTACAAAATATTTCTAAGTGGATACAATTCAGATTTATGGTCAGTTTATCAAAGGAGAGATTATTAATTCTTAAATATACAGAAAGATAATGACAATTAATAGAGACTGCATATCAGACAACTTTTATTTTAAAAGTTCCCATGATAGGTATATACCTGATTTTGAAACACTACAAAATTTAGATGAGGGTTAAAGAATTGTTTTCCCTTGGTATTGTCTAAATCAATGTATAAAATGGAATTCAACTTTTTATGAAGTTCAGGAACTGGCAAAACTGATAGAAGATGCCTCTGGCAGAAAGGGAAGGGGGAATAAAGGAAAGTTCTGTGGTAATAGAAATTTTCTGTATCCAGAAAAAATAAATAAAAACATTGTGGTTGAGTCCCCAGAAGATTTTAATGTGCAATGAGACTTGAAAATTACCATTATGAATAGAATACCTTGGTCAAGCAGGTGACTTGGAATTATAGAAACAAAGAAAACAAAACAAACAACACAATCACTAACTGTGGGGCTATTTAACCAAGTTCACTTATTTAGGCAGAAAGTGCCAAAACCTGAAATACACCCATTTTAGAGTTTATAACATTATCCGGAAAAATGTTTAAAAGGAATATTCCTAGTCTTCATTCCCTGTGATCTTAACTTAGCATGAGAATTGCTAAAGATGCCACCTTACTCCCAGCCTGCCAGTGATTGTAATGTTGAAAAGATATCGATTTAAACCTTTACTATAGTTGAAATTATGCCCCAAATGAAACTGTAAGCCTTAAAAAATATTTAATGCTCTGTTGATATTGAATACATGAAAAATACCAGGAATTTAGAAATTAAGATTCATATTTTACTGATTAAAATGTGTTTGATGTGTCTGTGTATTGATTTATTTACATTTATCACCTATCCCCAATAAAGATGTTTAAAAAAAAAAAAAAGACTCAAGTATGTTTCTCTTCTAATTTATGAGGAATTATGCAAAATTACCTTTTATAGACTTTGGTTCCACCTTCTACTTGGCTCTTATAGCCAAAGTCTCCACCTTCTACTTCTAATTTAGTGCATCGTTTAAAAAGACTCAAGTATGTTTCTCTTCTAATTTATGAGGAATTATGCAAAATTACCTTTTATAGACTTTGGTTCCACCTTCTACTTGGCTCTTATAGCCAAAGTCTCCACCTTCTACTTCTAATTTAGTGCATCGTAGAACTTGATTGACTCTTATTAACACAAGGAAAGAGAAATGAGCAATATTTACAGAGAACATCTTCTTTTAGTTGTTCCCTGATTCTGCTGGTCCTGCTGTAGAGGTATCGTAGCACATGGGCAAATCAGCAAAAGTGAATGATGGACAAGATATGGGTTTCCTGCTCTGTCACAGTGAAGGCAGTGGACGTATTATGAAATTAAGTTTAAGTTTAAGATAGTATTTAGCTCTGTGTAGTTTCCTACATCAGTTTTCTTGAAAGAACAAGAGTCCCTTTTTCTCTATCATTCAGATCCATTGAGTTAGGTGAGATAAAGCACCTGAGGAATATGGAGAAATACCTGACATCTTCAGAACAAAATTAAACAGAAAGAGGCTCCTGCATGCTTGGATAATTCAATCTTGCTGAAGGGAGAGGTTCTTTTATTTTAAGGGAGAAATTAGAAAGTGTTTTCTCAGCCTCCTGATAGCAAGCATAAATACTACTCAGGAAACCATCATTACCACGATGTTAGGGTTAATATATATGGAATGCTTCAAGGAGCAGATTCCTTCTTCCACAGAGATCCAGTGACTCTGAGCATGAGAAAAGGGCTCTGGGGATTCTGACTCTAGGGCAATCACATTCCAATTAATAAATAAGGGTAATTGTTTACTTACTTAGAAAGGCAAAACCTTCATTTCTTTGAAGATTCTTAATATTTCAGTTAAAATGTTAAGTTCCAGATACATAAAAATGAGCATGATCTTTGGTGTCATTAGCCTCTTTTTCAGATTCTTTTCCATTACATGTTATTACCACTATTATCTGTTCAATGAGTTAAAATCCATGGTGCTCTGAGAGGGTAAAAAACAGAGGTGAGAATGGTCAGGAGAGGCTTCTCTGAAGAGGTAATAAGTAAAATGATATTTGATTGATGATATTTGGTGATAATGGAAGAATGAGATGTCAGTTTCTCAGAAAGCAGAGATAAGAAATCTCAAGCCAGGTTAGTGTGTGTTAAGGTCCTGGGCAGGAAAGGATGGAGTTAGTTCAAGACACTGAAAACTATTGGAGCTAGAGCCTAGTGAGGAAAACAGAAAGGAGCAGGAGGTGAGACTGTACAGGTAGGCGGGGGTTAGGTGTTCTTTTCTTTCTCTCTAGTAGTTGGAATTTGTAACATAAAGGATACAAGACATAAAGGGTCCAATGAATTTAGCATGCAACAAGGACTCTAAAGACTTTGAAGTCTGAATAATCTTCACCTGCATAGACAGTGAGAGGGTAACTGTTTCCTTATGATGTACATAGGGAAGAAGATTATTCTAGTATTACTATATAATACATTATGATTGTATAGAGGTTTTGAATTAGCTAATGTTTTTCACAAAGTTCTTTCTCCTTTACTACAAAATATTTCTAAGTGGATACAATTCAGATTTATGGTCAGTTTATCAAAGGAGAGATTATTAATTCTTAAATATACAGAAAGATAATGACAATTAATAGAGACTGCATATCAGACAACTTTTATTTTAAAAGTTCCCATGATAGGTATATACCTGATTTTGAAACACTACAAAATTTAGATGAGGGTTAAAGAATTGTTTTCCCTTGGTATTGTCTAAATCAATGTATAAAATGGAATTCAACTTTTTATGAAGTTCAGGAACTGGCAAAACTGATAGAAGATGCCTCTGGCAGAAAGGGAAGGGGGAATAAAGGAAAGTTCTGTGGTAATAGAAATTTTCTGTATCCAGAAAAAATAAATAAAAACATTGTGGTTGAGTCCCCAGAAGATTTTAATGTGCAATGAGACTTGAAAATTACCATTATGAATAGAATACCTTGGTCAAGCAGGTGACTTGGAATTATAGAAACAAAGAAAACAAAACAAACAACACAATCACTAACTGTGGGGCTATTTAACCAAGTTCACTTATTTAGGCAGAAAGTGCCAAAACCTGAAATACACCCATTTTAGAGTTTATAACATTATCCGGAAAAATGTTTAAAAGGAATATTCCTAGTCTTCATTCCCTGTGATCTTAACTTAGCATGAGAATTGCTAAAGATGCCACCTTACTCCCAGCCTGCCAGTGATTGTAATGTTGAAAAGATATCGATTTAAACCTTTACTATAGTTGAAATTATGCCCCAAATGAAACTGTAAGCCTTAAAAAATATTTAATGCTCTGTTGATATTGAATACATGAAAAATACCAGGAATTTAGAAATTAAGATTCATATTTTACTGATTAAAATGTGTTTGATGTGTCTGTGTATTGATTTATTTACATTTATCACCTATTATTTTGAGAGTTGTGAGAAGTACAAGATGTTCTGGACAAAGAGAGCTCACAGAGTGTTTGAAGAATTTAGCTGTGTCTTAACATGACACTTGGAATAGTTGCCAGAAATAAAGAATAATACATCTCAATTATCCACTAGAAAACTGTTAATATTGGGGATACTTTTTAAGTTATTTAAAACTTTTCATAAGAGAATGGGAAATTGCTACTTATCTTTATACACTTGATCAATACATTTACAATTTATCCCTAAATCTTTTTTAAAACTGTCTCATTAAAAAAATCATTTCTACTACTTAGCAGTGATATGTCCCATAGATATCCCACTATTTAACAATGATAGAGTGTTTACTCTTTAGACTAAAACCATAAATCAGGAGAAAACAGTAATCTCAAGTCCATTTTTGGATCAGAAAATTTTCAGACTGTATTTCTTTTTGCATGTGTGCCTCTAGGTTCATTTGTCTGTGTTCTACCTCACTGACTTTCATTCAGAAAGTTTCCAAACACTGATGCTTCATTAATTACTCATTTCAGAGCTGCAAGAAGTATGGATGTTCAATTCTGAACAACTCATAGAAACAGGAAAGAAAGGAGTCATACAAGACATGTTTAAAATGATTTTAAATGTAGGTCACAAAACAAATTTTTTCCTTCAGTGTAAACCTGGTAGAGCTTCATCTGTAGGCTTTTGTGGTCTCTGCTCTTCTGAAATAGCAGGAAATGTTTTAACAATTAGAGTGAGCAAATTGTAAAGGGAAATATGGTAGTGAGTTACCAGCCTAGTCCTTAAAACATTCCTTTCCTAATGTAGTCCTGATGTTGCTCCATCTTCTATTAGTTGGGGCCACTGCATTGCCATAGGCAAGAATCAAATACACAGTAGTTTGATAATGGTAATACATGCAACAATAGAACAAAAACACAGTTATGACAGAAGCAAAGAAGACATCAACTGCATTTACCTTAAAGCATGTTTTTGGTTCCCTTGAACAAATTAAAACCCAGACTAATTTCAGTGATGTGTGTTTGTCTCATCTTCATTCTTTAAAAGTTCTAACTTTTCCAAAATCAAATACTATTTTTATTTATTGTACCCAGCCTGGAAAAAGAAATGTTGATGCATGAGTTATATCCACTTATTTTTCATTGTAAAGGAAGACAAGGATATGTATTTGAAAATAAAAATGCTTGAGTAGAAAGAAAGGAGGTTCATGGAATATATCTATTAAAATTTCTAGTAAGGTAATAGACATCTTAAAATTAGTTTTCTTATATTGATTTCAAGATATATGAACTTTTCAGTGTTTCACCCCATCCCAGACCTTAAGAATTTGTTTTCAAGAGTTATATCCCTAAACCTACCATATATATATATATATATATATAGAGAGAGAGAGAGAGAGAGAGAGAGAGAGTACATATAAATAATTTTTTAAATCTCTAGTTATATATGGTGTTGGATGAACAAGCAAATGAACTTAGTCTAAAAGTTCAGTTGAGGTAACTTCACCAAAATATTAGAAACATTTACTGAAAGAAAATACATGATCTTCTTTAGAAAGTTATTCTAAATAACTTTCTATATATATATTCTAAATATGTGATTCTCTTGGATATTAGAGTACTATTAATCCAGGCTAAATTCAATGTGTGATTTTGGTTAATAATTAAGATCACAAGCAACACACAATTAGGTTCCTGTGGAATCAAGTGCAGTAACCAATAAGAGGAGACAAAAAGCAACTCCTTAAAAATATATATGTTTAAATTTAAGATGTAATATTTAATACATGTGTGTGTGTGTGTGTGTGTGTGTGTGTGTGTGTGTGTGTATACAGGAAGATTCAAAGTTAGTAGTAAACTTGAATTCAAATATGCCTTACACTTATATCTGATTATGGAGTATTTGTTAAAACCTGGGTCCCGGGGTCAAATTTCATTGGTTCAAAGATGTTCTCCATTGCTTTATTAGCTCAACTTTCTGCAAGTGTTTATATTATTAAGGTTAAATTTTATAACTGAAGAAACTGGGAGAATAATATGACCTCTATTATTGGTTTGTATGAAGTTGATATGAGATAATTCATCTAAGGCATTCCACAAAGTACGTTCATGTCACAGTCAATTAATGTTCAATTACTTAAGAGCAAATAGTTGTACTTTTGTGTTATCTAGTTTACCTCACTCTACCCCTGCCTTCATTTTTAATTATTGTTCTAGTTTGGGCATGAAGAATTTTGAAAGAAAAGAAAGGAAATACATTTACAACCAAGTAGTTTCCCTACTTAGTACGAGATTTAGTAAGACATTAAGTAACGTGTAATCAGTTAAACCTCTTTGAATAATGGAAAGTTTGGTGATTTCTTATTCCTTTAAGTTTCTCCTACTATATCCATATTGTCCATTGTTTCATATATTCTGGCAAAGGGTATAAATCTATGGATCGTTCTTCAACATTTCTTTGAGTCTTATTTGCTAAACCTGCAGACCCAAAGGTATTCTTCCTCGATATAGTGCCTTGAACCAATTTTTACATTCAATTTTGATAAAATTTACACTTCAATTCTTCCTCTCTCAAGGATATTTTCCTTACTAGGCTGCTTTTCTCTATCACACTGTTACCTTTATTAATCAGTGGCATAAATTGTCTTAGATTTACCCTTTACTGTTGACTATAAATATGTCTTCTATATTTTAATTTCCACATTTTACCATCTTGTATCCATGCTAGTTAGCACCATTCTAGGCATATATTTGGCACTAAATAAAAGTTTATTACTAATAATGGATATGTGATTATAGTAATATTTGTGTGATGATAACTAAATTTTTAGACTGAACATTAAGTTTATACAATGTCTCAATTACAACACTCAAGGCGCTAGTAATTTTTAAAGATTTTAGTTATGGGAACTTGCTAGACATATATTATGTGGATGATTTGATTTGGAGGAGGACATATGTACCTGTTTGTTGTATCTCAAAAGACAGATACATTGTCTTTGGACCATTTACTTGAAACAAATAGCTGTATTCATTAGCAAATAGTCAATTTATCCAGAATTAAGGATACGTTTAAAATAACATTAGAAAAGGGAAACAGATAAAGAGTGCATTAGAAGTTTAACAAATCTGACTCAGAGATCTGAACTCACTCTACATGTGGAATCCATCAAGCCAACTCTAGTGGCACTTGCAAACTTCCCTTTTCTGTAACTGTTCCTCATTAAACTCAGAGGGATCGAGGATAACTTTTTCAGTAATTTATGACATTTGTGTCTATTTGCAACAGTTGTAAAAATACAGTATAACCAGGAAACATCATAAAACACTCATAAACTCTTCTAAAGGCAGCCAAAGAGCTAGACTTTCCACAGCAGTTAATGATACAAATGTGAGTGAATTATCCCTCGGCAGAGGCTGTGTGAAATCTGTGAACTATGTGATGGATTTTAGCAAATATTTAAGGCATAAAAATAAAAACAAAATCAGTTTTATAGAAAACTTATATAAAAGAAAATTCTTCAATAATTCTGTCAGCCTCAAGTATGAATTATTGTGGGAGAAAAATGCATGTCACTGAAAAATATCTAATCTTATCACAATATTTTAAAATATAATGTTCTCTGAGAGGTTATAATTTACTAACTGCTTAAAAGCAATGAGTTCAGTTTATTATAGGTGGAAAGTGAATTGTTTTCCATATGGAAAATGCAGATAAATATTCTACAAGTGGACAATTTCATAAGAAATTGCAAACACCAGGATACATACATTTATAAATTACTGATACATGTGTTTATGCATATATTACCTTAGTTTAATTTTATTGGGAATGGTATGCATTTTACAACTTTTAAAATAATACCTGAAGGATATTGGTGCTTTGAGAGTTCACATTTTATGGTTCCTTGCACTACTCCATGTGAAAATAATTCCAAATTAAGGTTGGCAAAGAATTTTTGCTACCCAGTTGATAGTACTTGTTGAGTTCAATTTATTTCCTATTTTCTAAGTTCCTGATATGTCTTTGTATTTATTGGCATATGTGAGAACTTTTCTCCCCAAACCATACAAGGAATGCCTTAGAGTTGGATTGCCATAAACAGACTGATCTTTTCCCCAGAAACTAAGCTATTGAGAAGATTAAGAAGAGTTGAAGTTCTCATAGTTATGCTACTAGTTTAATTCACTCCTAGACTGAAAATAATAAAAATTAGGTCACATTCTAGTTAACTTGGTTTTAGCAACACAATTCCCACTGCGATTATTAACTGGATCTCTTGGGGATGCCGTTTTCTGGAATTCAAAGATTGCTGAAACGCAGAGATGAAACTCTTGGCACAAAGAGGCTGTCTTGTTCCAATTTGAAAAAACAAAATTTTTGGTAATAACTTGGAAGAGTCACTAGCCAGACTACACGTATTCTGGAAGATTTCTTTCCCAAGAGAATCTGAAAAATGAAATATTAGAGGGAAATATAAGCACATTGTCATCACTATCTGGTCTGGCAGTCTGCTAAACAGCTAAACATAGTAAAAGTAGTATGATCAATCTCTTAGTAATGGGACACAGCAAGATAAAGTAGGCACACTAAGGACAATGGCCCTTATGTACAGTTATGGACAATAGATATATTTAGTTCACCCATATCCTCTCCACAACTTCCCATATTCAACAAACCTTATTCTCTGTGCACACACCTCACCTATCATTGAAGATTTTAAGATCCAAGTTGTAGAGTCAAAAGGAATAAATAAATTTTTTAATTAATGAAAAAAAGAAAAAAAGAGTAAACAGAGTAGTGGAGATTGAAATTTCTCAGAAATGATTAAGTAAACAAAAAGAAAAAGAAAAGAAATGAGACAAAGAAGATAATGCCAGTTACCCTCATTCCCTCATTTCCCTAAATTGGAAATACTGAATGTAGACGTCACATCCTTTCTCATGATTACTTTGTCACAAATCTCCATATTAACAGATACATTAAAAATATAAAACACACACTTATATACATGTATGTGTGTTTAAAGTAAAACTACTTAAGTGGATTGAATTTTAAAATATGATTTTATTGAAAAAAATGACAAATAGCAAAACTAATTGAAAACTACTATGGACACAGTACAAATGTACTCTGTAAATTTTGTTTCTTTGTCCAGGCACCAGCTATATAGAATATTGACATTACAGAATGTAAACACATGCACGACACTTACATCATTACAGCACATGCTGTTAATTACCTAGCATGCTGTGAAATCTCCTAACCTGCTATAAAATACACACTTTAAAAAAATTAGAAATGTTTCAACTTATTGCCTTTCTTTCTAAAAATGACCTGAAATTGATGTTTTCAAGACATAGCTAAACATGCATGACACTAGTCACAGAGGAACACCATAATAGTGTATATACTCACTAACATTCATTTAATAACCTTTGCTTGGGTATATGGTGTACCTATAAATTGGTTGTAAACTGAGAGCTCTACTGTAAAGGATTGAGAAAGTTCTCTACCCTGATTAATCAAAAATGTGTTAAACAACATTTCAAAGACAAATAAACCATGAAAAGTTCATCACTAGTGAGATTTGTGTCCTAGATTTTGCTAGTAATAGCTTGCATGTCACTCTCCACACTTTCACTGAGATTATAAACACCAGGTGAAAATGTGAGAGTAATGGCCAAGATATTTTATTAACTATTTTTCAAGTCAGTTCTCTAGTTGTAGTTTTGATTCTTTATTCTTTGAGATATGAGTGTTCAAGGAAATAGTTTTGATGGATTTTGTGTTTGCAATAGCCCAATATTCAAAGCAGGCTTGATGGGACCACGATACTATACTCATTCGTGTTATCTTTCTAGCTCTCCAGAGCTACCACAGAAATTGTACAGGGGTGATTTCTGATGGGATCCTGCTCAATGAACAAGTTCTCACCCAAGTCCTCAATCTCATCCTCATCTCCACTCC
Source organism: Neophocaena asiaeorientalis asiaeorientalis (assembly GCF_003031525.2). Taxonomy (NCBI): domain Eukaryota; kingdom Metazoa; phylum Chordata; class Mammalia; order Artiodactyla; family Phocoenidae; genus Neophocaena; species Neophocaena asiaeorientalis. Next base: position 8,253,835 of record NW_020185338.1, on the reverse strand, counting down.
CTCTGTCTTTTCACTTCATGAAAAACCTCTATGCTTACTTTTATGCCAGTTCAAACAGTATATCTTCTTTGAAGTCTTCCCTTTCTTAGGCAGAGTAATCTCTCTCTTTGATTTTCCCATAGCACTTTGTACATAATTATTACAGCACTTATCACATTATATTGTGATGTTGGGTCTTTCTCTATAACTAATGCATGGGTACCAAGTGAAATGGGTAGTCTTATTCATCTTTTTTTTTTTTTTCTTTTAAATCTGTGGAATCTTGCATCAGGAAGCAATAAATAAATGCTTGTTAGTCTTCTATTTCGGACATCACAGTCATTTCTTTTCCTAACCACTATTTGCTTAAGTAGTCTGTAATAAAAATGTGACAATATAAAACAATTGATTTTAAGTACCATTTTGTGTGTAGTAAAGTGCAAATGAAACATTCAAAGTTTGGGGCACAACCTTCATATTTTTCAAAAGGCTAGTACATGTGATTTCAGGTAATGTTGTAAATGATAGGTGAGTCAGTGTCCTCTTTACTATTTTTCTGAATTTTTCTTCTATAATTACAGCTAGCTGGGAAGAGGGAGTGATAATGTAAAGGACTAGGAGATCACGTAACTATATTTTGGCAGAAAAAGAAGAATTTCCCTTTTGGAAGTACAGATTTGTGTTGTTGTTTTTTTGCTGGAAGCCTAACTTCCATACACTGACCCAGGCTGAATGAGATACTCCCTTACTTGGATATAAGGCATTCATCCTATGACAATGTGTAGGTAAAACAAACAAACAAGCAAAAAAAACAAAAAAACAAAAACAAAAAAAACAATTTCAACTTATATTTGAAACTTCAACTCAGTTGAAAGGGAAACTTTGTGATATGTAATTGAAAGATAATTTACGTAGCACCTAGAGGCCTCCAAACTATTTTAAGTAAATTAAAGGTATGTTTATTTGTCAACAATTACTAGTCTCAATAAACTGGTCCTTATAAAAGAAAATGGGTAAATTTATCAAGCAGAATGAGCAGTTTTAAAAAATTTAATATAAAAAGTAATATCATACGACTTCTATAAAATAACCTACATTTTGCTTAAGTCATACCTCTCAGGCATGACTGCAAAACAGTGAGACAAATATTCTTATGTCCCTCTTGTAACTTGGACATGAGATGTAAGTAGTATAGATTTGCAGAAATATAAGGTATTAAGGATTATTGTAACTGTTAGCTCTTTTAATAATTTTAATGTTATTTTAAGCAAAATCTAGGGTCAATAGTGAATTGATTATAAAAATGCTCTTTATTTTTAAAGTCTAACCTACTCTGAGTATATAAATTTGAATGCTTTTTTAGGATCTGATATTAATCTTTTCAATACATTAAGTGGGATTCATGCTTTTTCCAGAATTTAATTAAATATATCAATGGAGAAGCCAAGCAACAATAATGGTGATGAGTAGAAAATTAACTCAGTGAGAAAATCAGTATTTAGAGAATTTCATTTTATAGAATAAAAAGATGATTGAAGAAGTAATAAGGATATTAAAATGGGGTATATTTTATACTGTTGCTTCATTAACAAATGAGAGAAAGACAGAACAACAAATTTTAAACTAAAGTAAATTGTATTTAGACAGAATTAATATAATAAAGGTTCCTGGGCTACAAATACATACTGAATGTCCTTTTGTTCTCTGTGAGAATAAAAATCTTTCTAAGGTCACTGCATGGATAAATGGAACAATTTGCTGGGATCCGTGCTGCCTAAGGTAGATAAATTTAAAATCATGAGGTAGTGGATGGCAGGCAGGGCCGAGTCAGAAAGATATGGTTGCCATATGACACTTGCTACTCACTACCTGAATAAATTCTTAAAAGAAAAATATGAATGTGTGTCACTAGTTTTAAATGTAAAATGGGAACAGTCATTCTTAAAAGGGGCTTCATTAAAGATAATAAATTAAATGAACTTAAATGAGATATGCAGAATGACCCATTTTAGATTTCATAAACCATTAATCCTCTTCCTATCCTCCTCAGGTGTCTCCTGAGACATAAAAATATAACAGGTTAAATTAATTTAGGAACTTTTGTGTCTATCTATGATAAAATCGTAAGATGGAAAATCCCATTAGGAAAAACTAGAAAAGCTAGGTAATATGTCAGAAAAACCTTTTGAAAGCATCTGAGGACTACTGAAGCAGCCAGGGCTTCGGAGGCCAAAACCACAGACAAGAAAACCATGAAGAAATGAATCCATCTTCTTTTAACATTTTTCTCATTGGGGTATTTTTGATTCTTGGTGTTGTTCCAACATTTGAGAATCTAAGAAGAGTGTAAGAATCAAGCAGAATTTTCCTCTATGTTGTAGGCTTGGCTTACACAACATGGAAATTTTGAAATGCCTGGGTGAACATTACATGAATGGCCATGATTCTGGAGAGAAGAGAACTACAATGAATTATGTAAAGTATTGAACTCTTTTCCTTCTTGGCACTTAGTGAATTCTTAAGCTTCACAAGGCAAGAAGCTAAGAAGTCAAACAAAAAGCCACTGAAAGCCCAGTCAAGTTTTCTAATGTCTCATGGTGTAGACTAGACCAATTTAGAATTCAGGACCTCCCAAGAAGTAAGAGGTCTTAGTATACTTCCCAATCCCTGAACTGAGAAATCTTGTGGACTACACCTCAGCAGTGACACATATGACACATAAGTAAAGCAAGCATTACAAAGAATGTACCCAGACTCAAATAAATTCAGCACTTGTTTGAATTAAGGCAATTTTTTCTCTTCCTATTTTGGAAAAACAAACTTCCAAAGGAAGATAGAGTTAGCATCATTCAAAGATTCTTGACTTTTCTGTACACAGAATATGGCAATCCATCAAGAATAACCAGGCATATTAAAAAAGAGAGAGAGAGAGAGAGCAAGAGGAGAATAAACAAAATGCAATCCATTTATTACACAGATTTACCATTATAAAGCACATATTTTTAAAAATTAAAGTGATTAATGCAATCAACATACAGATGGCAAGATGAAGAATTCCAAGCAAATCAGTCTGAAAAGAGCTTTCATGTAATCCATTTATCTTTGTTCCTAAATTTGACTATAGCAGGCTGAACTAAATTCCAACAAATGCATTTATTTAAAATATACAGAGGTTAGGAAATTATAAAGAAACTAAAAATTTGAGAATGGTGAAATTTTATTATTAATAAAATTAAGAACTAAGTATATAGATTTAACAACATATTAATGTATTAAGTAAATAAATTAACACAGCAGAAGAGTGGAGTAGTGCATTGTAGTGTAGGAAAGTAGACAATATCTTGGCTGAATCAAAAATACTAATTTTTTTTAAAAAAAATTACTCATACACATCCACACACACATACAAACATACAAGCACAAGAGACATACGAAACAGTGAAAATGTGTGAGATGTGTATATTTAGAGTTCTGGAAAAGCTGAAGAGAAAAAATTAAATGAAAGTAATATTTGAATGATGATAACCCTTTATTTATTTAAAACTAAGAAAATACCTTAACCTAAAGATTTAAGGTATATTACATACCCTAAGCAAGACAAATACAAAGTAAACCACCTCTTGGTATACCATATTCAAGCTACTGTAAAACTAAAAACAGATCATCTTTAAAGTGATCATAGATAAAAAGGTATATCATTTTTAAAGATGCAACAAGAAAATTCATAGTTCAGCTCTTAACAGAAACAATAACAGCTAGAAGTTACTGGAAAATAAAGGTTTAAAATGTATTATTTAAATGGTGGATGCTAGTTTTAGCTATTTATTAGCACACTCAAATTCTATCTTGAGATCAAACTTGCAATAAATTAAAATGTTAAAAAAAAACCTTCAAAATTGTTTTATATATTAACAGATGATAAACCTCTGTATCTATAACTTTGAAAACAAACATATCCCTTATTGTTCTTAGGAAAACAAAATTCCAGTTAGACAGCTATCTTTAGATGGCGTAATGCTTTTCTCTTGGTTAGCTGTCATGGCTTATTCCCATAACTGCTTGGTCTTTCAAAACTTCTGAGTTCAAAACAATATGCGGAATTCTTCTTAATATTAACATTATTTTTTCTTCTTTATATATTTTATGTTTAACTTTGTGTCTTTCAATCCTAGAAAAGAAAGGTAAGCTATCAATTACTGTGTAGAAGTAAGTTTAAAAATGACAGAATGATTTTGAAAGTAGTGGAGGATGGTATATATTAAGACTTGAATGTAATTAGAAATTGGGTGTTTTAAAATATGGAATGAAGCCAATATTTCCCTATTCGTTTGTAGTTCTTTTCTTAGAATTAACTTAATTTGACACTTAGCATTAATGTTTCAGGTTGTAAAATATAAGTATATGAGCGTAAACAAAAACATAGTACAAGAGTTAGTATAACATATTGCAAAAATACATCACTGTAAAAAATGACAATGCTGAAGGGAGACATAATGCATGAGATATACATTTCATTTTGTGGAATTTCTCCCAGGTGGATCTTGGTAAGATATTTACTTCATCTTTGCTTCCCAAATACTTCCTTTGCCCCAAGAAATGTAAAACCTTCAATGTATTTGGTCCTTGTAAAGGCTACTCCCTCTTGTATTCTCTCTCTTGCCTCCTTTCAGTAGTCATTAATTTAGCTTATAAATTAGTAGGCAACATAAATGTGAATTTAGAGACTAACTCTGAGAATGCAACCACATTAGTGCTAAAGCACAGCAAAGCAATTAGGCTATGTGATTTCTTTTCCCCCGTGTTAGTTTTGTTTATGGACTGATACATCAATGAAGCTTCAACCACTTTAGATTCTGCTGACGCTGATCTAAGGCTTGAAAGACTAAACATTCCACAATCTTTTCTAGACTTAGGGCAGCATTATTTAAGAGAACTTTGTCTTAGAATTAACTGAATATTTGCTGAAACCCCACTCATTCCATAGGAAACCTTACTTGTATGAAAAGATAGAATGTATTAAGGGCTTAAGGATTTAATACTACTGCATTTGAAAACTGGACTTTTATTGAACCTTTAATATGAAAGAACTAAGAACAGTTAATTTGGTAAATAGAAAACTAATCACTATCTTACATCTGGAAAACAAACCTAGTGAGATGTTGATTAAAAAATGAAAATGAAGCTCACAAAAGATGATATACTAGTCAGGGTTTTCCAGAGAAATAGAACCAGAAGGACAGAAATATAGATACAGATATAGATATAGATATGCTAAGAGAGATTTATTATGAAGGATTGGCTCATGTGAATATGGAGGCTGAAAAGATCTATGATCTGCTGTTTTTATCTGGAGGTCCTGGAAAGCCAGTGGTGTAGTTCTGGTATAAACGTGAAGGCCTGAGAAGCAGGGGAGCCAGTGGTGTAGATCCTAGTCTGAATCTGAAGGCCTGAGAACAAGGAGCACTGATACCTGAGGGCAGGGGTAGATGGATGACCCAGATCAAGCAAAGAGCAAATCCTTCCTTCTCCTGTCTTTTTGTTCTATTCAGACTCTCAATGAATTGGATGGTGCCCAGCAGCATTGGTGAAGGTGATCTTTACTTAGTCTACCAATTCAAGTGCTAATCTCTTACAGAAACACCTTCACAGACACTCTCAGAAATAATATTTTATCATCTATCTGGGTATCCTTTAGCCCACTCAAGTTGAGACATAAAATTAATCACCACTGTCAAGAAGTTTGAAATTTGCTTCACAATATATTTTGTAGATACAAACAAAACAAAACAATATTTAATATGCAAGATAAAGACATCCTGCATGATAATGATAGCTTTTGAGACAGGAAAACATAACATCTGTGGAACTGTGAATAAAAATATTGCTGAAGTTTTAGTTGGGAGAAGTAGTTTTGGAAAACAACACATCCAATTGGAAAAATAATTACTTAATACTTGACCTTATTGGCATAATGGAGACATTTGAATAGAAGGTAAGGGCATGTGACTGTATTTTACTGCAGCAGGAAAGCAGAGTCTTCTTACCTTTTCCAAACTGAGTACAAGCAAATATCTCTAACCTCTTTTTCAGTTATTGACAGTATGTTCTTCAAGTTTTTCTGGTTGGTTACAGGGATGAGTTCTTGGCACTGTGTTAGGTAAAAATAAATTAAGAGATAAAAAATGATAAATAGGGCTTCCCTGGTGGCACAGTGGTTAAGAATCTGCCTGCCAATGCACGGGACACAGGTTCAAGCCCTGGTCGGGGAAGATCCTACATGCTGAGGAGCAGCTAAGCCTGTGAGCCACAACTACTGAGCCCATGTGTTGCAACTACTGAGCTTGTGCTCTAGAGCCCACGAACCACAACTACTGAGCCCATGTGCCACAACTACTGAAGCCCGTGTGCCTAGAGATCTTGCTCCATAACAAGAGAAGCCACTGCAATGAGAGGCCTGTGCACCACAAGGAAGAGTAGCCCTCACTCGCTGCAACTAGAGAAAGCCCATGCACAGCGATGAAGACCTAATGCGGCCAAAAATAAATAATAAAATAAAATAAATAAATTTATTTTAAAAAAAGATAAATAGTTAAGGAGTCATATTAAACAAAATGTACCAAGTGTAAGAGGATAAATTCTTGTTTGAAGGAAAAAACAAAACAAAACCACCCGCTAATCCTCACTTTTTAAATTTGTCCTCAAAGATTTTATCTTTAAAAAAACAGTGTGCCTTTAGACAGTCTTCTTAAGATTGACCTGTTCTAATGTCATACATAGATACTGAAATAATAGGCATTGCAAAAGGTATGTCCACTGTTATTATGACCAAGAGTTATTTATTTTGTCCAGTTCAATAATAATATTTTGTAAAGTTTACAAAAGTATGAGTACTTACAGTTATATAGAATATAACTGATCAAGTCCTACTAAATTAAATCTAAGAGAGTTATCATTGTATATTCCAAGAAATAATTGCTTAATGAAATTTAGAATGTTCCTGTTAACTTTTATTGTTTTACTCTTTTAAATATTGGTAAATATATTATATCCAAATGACCATAATTTTTTTGAGCCTTTACTTACCTCTTAGGGGAGAGTGCTTGTTAAATATACACTTGGCTTTATAAACTTACATGTTAGATATTTTACCAATATTTTTGTGGTGAATAAATGTTCTACTGATCAAATGTAAAAATTCACAGCTGCTCCTCTACAGACCCCAGCTTTCTCATATTTTTCCTGTCATTGCTAAGTCTAATTGTTTGCACATTAGCTTTCAGTATAAAACTAGCCAGGTACAGCAAAGTAAGACTTAAGAGTAATGATTAGATTTATAAGCCCTTCAAGAGCAAGGGAGCTCTATGGTACTCACATTCCCCCAAATTGTCTAGATGTGAATCCTGGGAATTATTGAAGAACCTATGGCAAGTTGACGGCAAGACTGGACAACAATGGCATTTTATATATCTATAGCATTTTACAATTCTCAAAGCATTTTGTCCAAATTATCTCATTATATTCTTATGATAACTCTAAAAAATAAGTAGTATATGCATTATTTCTTTACCTTCTCTCTTTTTTTATGGAAGAGTAATTTTGAGGATAGAGAATCTGTGAGACTTAACCAAAGTCACAAGGTTAGCAAGAGGACTAACCAGTAGAAAACTGTAATTTCCTTGGGAATAGCCTGTATTTCCTTCAAATATTTTCTGAGTACCACTATGGGCCAAACATTATTTTAAGGATACTGCAGCGACCCAAACAGACTGTCCTCTCTTTTACAGCTTTATATTTTATTGAGGAAGGTATATAGCAAACACATTCAGAATAGAATATATATTAAATTTTCATATAATAATAAATGTTATAAAATACAGTAATGGGGTGGGTGGTGACAATAGCAAAGATGATAGTATGATTCGGAACAAACTCTCTGATAAGGTAATAAGGACATAAAAATTTAGATGATGAGAATGAACAAGTGATGGGAAAATCTGTGGGAAGAGCTTTCTAGGCAGAGTGAACAGCATTCATACAGGGGGAAAGATATTTGACATATTTTGGACAATGTGGCCTCAGACTACTGAGACAGTGAGAGACTAGAAAATATGAGGGCAGATAGTCAACTGACAGATGATTCAGGTGACGTGCTTGGATTTTACTATCATATGTGTTTGAAAATCACTAAAGAATTTTAGCAGGTAGGGGTACATTTTAAAGAGATTGTATTGACTACTGTGCCACTTTTTTCTATAAAACATAATCTTTATATCATTTTATTTTAGCTAGTGGGAAGCAGCCACATAGCACAGGGAGATCAGATTGGTGCTTTGTGACCACCTAGAGGGGTGGAATAGGGAGGGTGGGAGGGAGACACAAGAGGCAGGAGATATGGGGATATATGTATACATATAGCTGATTCCCTTTGTTATAAAGCAGAAACTAACACACCATTGTAAAGCAATTATACTCCAATAAAGATGTTAAAAAAAATTATTTTTAAAATTTATTTATTTAATTTTGGGCTGTATTGGGTCTTCACTGCTGCTCACGTGCTTTCTCTAGTTGTGGTAAGTGAGGGCTACTCTTCGTTGCAGTGCACAGACTTCTCATTGCAGTGACTTCTCTTGTTGTGGAGCATGGGCTCTAGGCATGTGGGCTTCAATAGTTGTGGCACACAGATTTAGTTGCTCCGTGGCATGTGGAATCTTCCTGGACCAGGGCTCAAACCTGTGTCCCCTGCATTGGCAGGCGGACTCTCAACCACTGCACCACCAGGGAAGTCCCCTATATCTTATTAAAAAATAAAACCTAATTTAAAATATATTTTATTAAGGAACAGCGTGGTCTTTAGAATAAGTTCTATTCAATACATTCAAATCTTGGCTGAAATTTGTATGCTGTGCAATGTTCTGGATTCCACTTTCTTTATCAGGAACATGGACAAATAATGACACATGAATTTATAACACATGTAACAGTTATCAGTATTTTTTTAATGAAGTACCATTATCAGTTTAGAGAAGTCTGTTAAAATTAGGTTTTATTTGTTAAATATAGGCTTTACCAAATATATATTAATATATATAATTTTTAACTATCCTGAATGTTTATTTTTAAGTAATTATTTTCAAATGTAGATGGACAAAGTATAACCTACATAAGTTTACCCTTTATATTTTGTTTTTTTTAAACTTTAAATGAAATGGGAAGTCTTGTGCTACAGAAAACACAAAATTGTACCAGATCACAATAGCATACAGGTGCATCTCAGAAAAGTAGAAAGATATAGCAGATATTAATAATGCAAATTCTCCAAGACAATACTGCATGGGTTCATTTAGATTGTCAGTAGATTTGGTTATGAGCTTATATACATCTGGTTGTTTTTAAAAAGATTTTTAATAAAGAGGTAGTGAGAAATGACATCAGTGGGAGCTGACATTTGTAAAAGGTTTTAGAAGATAATGGTAAAAGTTCTAAACATAAAATTAGGTTTTTCACCATTTTTAAATGTCAAAGAGTATTCCGACGTGTACTCACAATGCTCCATAAAGATTTTGTTTCATTTTCTAAAGTTTTCCTCTCTTATGAAAAATAACCTTCTTAAAAAAGAAAAGTTTATTCTACAAAACCAATAGCAGCAAAGACAAATACCTTAAAAGACACATATGATTCTCATTGTGCAAAATGTTTTACAGACAAATGCAGATTTATACTGGCAGGTAAAGAGAAACAATTTTTATGAGTGTAAGTATTTATGAGCCCAGATGAGCTAAAGTCCATAGTGAGAATCATTATTCAAAGAAAAAAAATTCTGTGCTGTATACAAAATAAGATAACTTTGTTGTATATAGCATATTTCAAGTAAACTGCATTGCAAAAATGTTTCACACAATTAAATTATATAAGACCTTGGATAATACATGTGTATTATGTGATTTAAATTATAATAGTGTGTAAATATATTGCTTTGTGACTGAATTAAACATTTAATCACAAAGCCAAGAGGTGAGGAAGAAGGAAAAAAATATAGGCAAAAGGAGGTAATATAAGGTGGGCACTTTATATCATATCTATAGTTAGTTAAAGAATGCCCTGGTGTAAAGATAGAATAAAAGTAATGTCCCAAGATAGCAAACTAGAGAACTGAAAAAGAATCATAATTAAAAAGCAATTAATAATAAGAGGCTTTGATAGTCAACTGTACTTGGCAATTCTTGGAAGTCGGCTCAAACTTCTGCACGGCCATTCAGCTCCAAACTCATTGCAATGACAAAGACAGGAAGAGAAAATCTCAGCAATCAGATCCACAGCTTTGTGGATTAGAAATTCAAACTAGGATGCTGGAATAAGGCTGAGGGTCTATTAGACAATGAAGAAGGTGGCTGGGAGTTCAGTGCTTGTGGGGTAAAACAAGTGTAGGTAGTAGAGAATTAATGAATCTACAAAAAGATGATAAATCGACTTGAGACACAAAACTTGAAAGTCAGGGATTTGGGTGGGCATCCCACGCATGTGAACTGAAGCTGAAAAAAAAAAAAAAAAGGCTGCTCTTTGGGTTTTAGTTTTCAGTCAACTGGGAACATAGAAAAAGGGGGAACAAATACACAGCCTGACAAAAAATTGATCCAAATATTCCACTAGTTATATAACTGGACTTGTGATACTCTCAATATCAATTTTTGAATAGGAAACATTGGTCATATGAGGCATTTACACTTAATAAGGGGGAAAGAGTAGTAGATTAACTACTAGCAGTGAAAAAATTTAAGGTAGAAAATTCAGAAGACATTCTCTGGTCAACAATATCTCATGACAAAAAAGAGAAAACAAAAACAAGCAGAAAGGAAAACAACAAAACACTAACAAATAGGACAAGTAGAATTATGAAATTGTTTACATTCTTTTAACCTAAGGATTAAAGAAAGTCAAAAGCATAATGAGAATGTGAAGACAAATTTTAAGTTTTAAAACTTCACAGGTCAATTTTAGTTAATACTATATCTTATTCTGATTCTATGACCCAACTTTTTATTAATAAAACTATAATAAGAAAAAAAACCCAGTAAGTCAAATAAGCAGTAATATGCATTTAATCTGACCAGTTCTACCCTGAGGGAAACTCTAAGGGGAATAAAAAAGGGATTTGTGTTTCAGAGCAAGAAGAAAAAAAAATATATGTCACAAAATGCTAATTTTAACTTATGTGTTAGACATACAGAATTATTTCATATTGTTGCTCTATTTGTTCTCCTACTAATTGATTGGAATCAGTAGTAGACGTTAAGTCATGTGATCTCTAGTCTACTCTAGTGTCACTGCTTGGAAGAAAATCACAGCAATCCAATGACATGGATTGCTCTCCTGCATTTACCATTTCCCCCAGAGGGTTGGAATTATTTAGAGTGAAGAGGATTTGAACAGGGATCCAAGGTTGCTGTAGAGCAGTGGTGACCAAGCTTTTTGGCACCAGAGACCAGTTTTGTGGAAGACAATTTTTCCACGGATGGGGGAGGAGGATGTTTCAGTAGGTAACGCCTGAGCGATGGGGGGTCATGGTTCAGGTGGTAATGTGAGTGATAGGGAGTGATGGGGAGCAGCAAATGAAGCTTTGCTCACTTGTCCACTGCTCACCTCCTGCCATATGGCCCAGTTCCTAACACATCATGGATAGGTCCACAGCCCGGGGGTTGGGGACCCCTGCTGTAAAGTATAAACTTCAAATGCCACTATATGACCAATTTCTGGACTGGGAGAACAGTTATCCAGCCTGAGACAACTGCAAAATTTAGACAAAGAAGTGAAAGAAAAACAAACAAACAAAACACAAACAAGCTAAATATATCCCACTCAAACTACATTTGAAACTAAAATTCCAAAGTTTATAAGCATATATAATAACAAAAGCAGCATACAGAACCAATGATTAGAACATACATTTACTTTAAATAAAAAACAAACTACATAGAACTTAAAAATAAAATCACTGCAATAAATTCATAATACAGAGACTCATAGCTGGTGGAATAAACTCTAGCTTGAACACTGGCGGGAGAATTTCAAGATGGTACTTGATATCTCCTTTCCCCCCCAAAAAAATCCAAAGTGATAAAGATTGATAAAGATATTTTTAAACAATGAAGAATAAACTTTGATATTCCAATTACAATTAAAAAGAAAGTCACAAGCAATATTTGTACAGAAAATATAATTTGTATAGCAAATAAAATGGAGCAATATTTGTATAGAAAGAATATATGGAGAATTTAAGAAAGGCAGCAATTCATACATGAAACAGTCTGAGAAACAAGAGGGGTAAAGATAAATTTACAACCACATATTTCATAGTAAATTTGCATATTATCACTACTAAGAAGACATTATTAAAATGATCAGAAGAAGAGATAGTATGCAAAAGAATTAAGTAAGGTTAACCACAGATTTCCCACTAGACAGATGGTAAAAGATAAATATTCTGGAAAAGATAAGAGAACATAACTTAACAATTCTATACCATCCAAATTACCACTCAACACTGACAGCAAATATTAAGAGACATAAAGATAAGAGTGTTATTTAAGGTTTTATGAAGAGCTAATATGATTAGATTTGTTTTCACAGATTAGAGGGAGTTTGGAATGGCAATGTGACAGCCTGTTAGGAAGGTGTTGCAATAGTTCCTATTATAATGTCTTGGACTTGGATGGAGGTGGTGAAGATAGAAAGCTGTCAATATATTCAGATACATAGAGTGAAGTAGAGGGAGATATCAAGAATAAGAGTTGAGGTACCTTGTGGTCATATAAGATAATGCATGGATCTGGACCTGAGAAAAGAGGTCTGTGCTGGGGTAATGTATATGTGAGTCATCTGGGTGTAAGCACTAACTGAGGGACATGGCATAGAAGATGTAAAGGGAATTACTGGGTTATTAACAAGACTGGGTTATTTTTTAGGTAGGGGAATGAAGAGACAAAGACTAGAGTGTTACTAAAATTAGAGATTGTGATATCTTAGCCAATTATGGGATACTAAGCTCATATTTTATAGTCATTTATTGAAATTTAGCAAACATTCTGAAAATTTCTAGTGGCTTGTAGAAGAGTTAGGGGTACAACAAGAGAGACTATGCATAGAATGTTAGTGTAATTGAATCTAGTGCCCTTTCTGAATCCAAAAAATAGTGATTTAGTCTCTCTCTGTCCCTCTTTTGCATGTGCACATTCTTCAACAACTTTTAAAAATATTATTAAATGAACAAGAGTCAAATATTTCTAAAGTCTCTAGGACTGTATGTTGTGTGAACTTCACTCATGTTTCCATCTCATAATTCTTATTTTTGCTTTTTACTATATTCTGGGTTAATTTTATAAACTTTCAAATTTATTATTTTTCTGTTGTTATTTTGTGTCCGTATTTGTTAGTGAATTGTAAAGATAAGTTTTTGAAACATAATTGAATATAAATAAATTAAAATATAAAATCTGTTAAAAAATATGATAAGAGTGTCAGCAACACTCTCTGACCCAAACCAAAAGAATCAATGAATATACTGAAAATAGAAGGAGAGAAGAGAAACAAAAAGCATGGCAGAGCACAGATAGTGTACAATAGCTAACTTCATTAAGATTGACTGCAAATAATAATTTTATATTTAAAATTATATAAAATAAAGTATATAAAAAGATCAATGAGAAAGAAGACTAAGTAGGTGGTAAGTATTCAAGAAAAGTTCATGAGGTTCCCTTAGTTTTGTTAAGTAATATTTGCAGTTAACTATGCTTGTGAAAATGTAAGTCACACCACTAAATTTATAGAAACACATTCTGCATCCTTCAGACCAGAAGAGGAAAGAGAAAGGATATCAAGAAATTTATCAATCCAATCCAAATTAAAACAAAACAAAACAATAACAAGAGGGAGGTGGACAGAGAATACAAATAAAATGGAAAGCATATACAAAATAAGATGGGTTACAACATATATAACATTTTATATTTATAACACATGTTTTTGTGACTGTATATGTAAATGTACAGTCAGAACAAATATAAAAAGTACATTTTCTTATTGAAAATGCTATCAGATTGGATTAAAAACAACTTCAGCAATACAAAATCAGGTATATTCTACATATAAGGAACACATAAACAAACATAATATATAAAGGTGATAATAGAGTCTGAAAGCAGATATGCCGTGCAAACATTGGCAACTAAAAAAAACAGATAAAGCAATGTTAATATCAGATAAAATGTACTTTATGGTAAAATTATTAATATTACACTTGGCACTACATAATATTAAAAGAAAAAACCCACAAATCTCTTCAAGGAGATATACAAATCATGAATTTATAATCATGTAACATAACAGCCTTCAAATATACAAAGCATGAGTAAAAAATTTTCAAGAAGCAATTAAATCAGCAATCATGAGGAAGTTCATTTTAGCACATCTCCATTAGAGATTGATAAGTCAGCCAAGAAAAGTAGTCAGTAGGTACACAGAAAATGTTAACAAAAAACTATAGTATGTTTGAAACTAATAACTATTTACATTGGATCTAACCCTCCAAAATAGAAAATATTTTACTAAAAAACTTTGTATTAGTTTATTTTCACTTACAAAATGTGTCAAAATAATTTATATAATTATATCTCAATGCAGTGGCATTAAAAATAAGTAACAACAGCAAAAATTTGCTTAAGAACATAACTGCATACTAAATATTATACAGTATTATATAGGTGATAAAGGAAACTATATTGACAATTTCAAAATACATATAAACTAGAACCAAAATAAACTTAATACACCAAAATTTGCAAAAAAAAAAAAAAAGAGCTAATATAGTAATTAGTGGTAAATTTATAAATTTAAATGCATTTAATTTTTTAAAAATTCTCAAAAAAGAGCTAAGGGAACCTACGAAACAAAAGACTATAGTAAAAATCTGGGACTAATAATAGCAAGAGTAGAGATTAATGAAATAGAAACACATTAGGAGAGAAAAGATCAATATATTTGTTACTTTAGCAATACTGATTGGGAGGAAACACCACAAAAAGATTTAGAACAAAAGAGGGATACAAATTTAGATACAGTAGAATTTCTAAAAATAATAAGATATTATTTTGAATAACTCTCTGTCAATTTCCTTAACAATGTGAATAAAATTAATTAATAGAATCTTGAGAAAATATAGAAATTATAAAAATGTACTGAAAATAACAAAAAGCCTGAATATCTGAAAAAGAATGTGAACAAAAATTGAATCTTCGATCTTAAGACTTTTTACTTAAAAAAGACACAGTCAACCCAGATGACTTAACCTTCAAGGAACAGATGTTCCTGATTTTATGTAATTTCAGACAATAAACTTAGAAAAAGGAAAGCTATTCAGTTTAAGTATATTAGGCTAGTATAAGCTCAATAACAAAACCAGACAAGAACAACAAAAAGAAAAAAGAAAATTGATACCAGTTTCCATGAAGAATTCATATGAAACAACAATCCAAAATAAAATATTAACAAATCAAGTTTAATATATTTTTAATAAATTTATTTATTTTATTTTTGGCTGTGTTGGGTCTTCATTGCTGCGTGGGGGCTGTGGCGAGTGGGAGCTATTCTTCATTGAGGTGTGCGGGCTTCTCACTGTGGTGGCTTCTTTTGTTACAGAGCATGGGCTCTAGGTGTGCAGGCTTCAGTAGTTGTGGCACACAGGCTTAGTTGCTCTGCGGCATGTGGGATCTTCCTGGACCAGGGCTTGAACCTGTGTGTCCCCTGCATTGGCAGGTGGATTCTTAACCACTGCACCACCAGGGAAGTCCCTCAAGTTTAATATTATAAACATATATGTGCACAGGTACAGGCATACACATATGCACCTATGCAAACTATATTCTAACAAATTAATGCTTATTCCCAGGAATGCAAATAAATGTCAATTTCAGATAAAACTATCATTAAGTCATGCTGCATAGAGTTTAAAGGAGAAAAAAACTATGAGCTTAAAAGAAGCAGATGAAGAATGCATTACATTTCAGTACTTAGCTCAAGATATTGATAGAAACTCAAGTGATTTCTACTGCAGAGGAAGTTCCTTAACTGTCTGAAGGGTATCTATCAAAAACCTACACTGAACAACATAGATTTTATTCATTCTTGTAATGGGAATTCCTAGACATTGCATTCTTAAAAGATAGAAATGGTGCAAAAAAAAAGAAATTATCTCTATTCATACTGTTATATCTTAGTTAATACACAGGAGAATCAACCAATTCAGCTATCAAAATTATTTTTAAAAATTATCAACTTTTCTAGAATCAAGATCCACAAAAACATTTATGGTATTCCTAGTACTAACAAATAAAAAGTATAATAGAAATGAAAAGACTGTATTTATAAAAACAACAAAACTGTAAAGTTACCCAGGGATGAAGCTTAAAGACAAAATATATAAAACAATGAAAATTACCAATAATTATTGAAAAACATAAAAGGAGTTTTGCACAAAGAAATAGCTGGCTATACTATATCCATGGATGGAAAAAGCCAACGTTCAGATATCAATTTTCCCAATTAATCTATAAATCTAGAAATGCTTTAAATAATAATTTAATAAATTTGGTATGTTGATACTAATGTGCAAATGGAAAAAGTAGCTGAAGTAAATAATAAATTTTGAGGGAGATATTAGAAGATTTTTTTCTAATCATTCTAAAGACAATATGAAAATTCATCGTTTTATCATAGTATTGGCAGAATTAGGGACAAGTAAACCAATAATGTTGATTAGGACTCCATATAAGAGGTAGCATTACCAGATAGTGAGGAAAAGTTGCTGTGTTCAAATAAAAATGAACATTCAGTATGTAAAATCTAAATCTCTACTTCATACCATAAACAAAAATAATTACAGATATCACATTGAGATACAAATTTTTTAAAAAGTAAAAACTTTAAATAAAAATATCAAAAAGTATTTTATAACTTTGAGCTTGGAAAAAAATTTCAAACAATACTCAAGAAGTATAGACTGTAAGGTAAATACATTCAGTTATATTAAATTAGAAACAACTGTACCCTTCTAGATAGCATAAGCACTGTCTAAACATACAGTAAAACATTAGAATACATTTGCCATCTTTTAATCAATAAAGGATTTGTAGTATTCAGATTTTATATTTAACTTTTTAAAAGCAAAGAGATGGACACATTTGAAAATGAACAAAATTTTACAATTTTGCTGTTAATTACATAGAAAATTCATAATAATTAGACAGAAGCACATTAAATAATATTTTATATACATTGGACTAAAACCTAGGTACCTCCAAATGTTTTTGAAGATGTGAACAAAATGTAGAGTTCTACTCTGTTCACAATCTGGAGCACATTCTGGAAATATCTAACACATTTATAAATGAAAATATTTTTCACAACAAAATTATACTCTCAGAAATGTCATATAAAAATGCAGAAGGAGAAAAAAATATGTTCCTACAACTTTTTGTAACGGTTAAAAGTTGGAAAATCTTCAAAATACTCACGAACTAGAGAATAAATATAAGACTAATTATAGTATATTCATACAAATAATCAATATAAAGCAATTAAATTAATGAAATAGTTATATGTGACATTATAAATAACTCAAATTAAACATAATATTTTACTTAAAAAGCAAGCTATTTTATGGTTTGCACAATATAATAACATTCATACAAAGATTCAAAATATTCATATATTATAGTCACATTCATAAAACACCATGTTTTTGATACATATATATATATATGATGTGATGTGCTGATATATGAACGTGCATAGGTTTGATAAACTTCAAACTTATACAGGTATAACCTAGAGGTAGTAGAAAGTAGTATTCACCTAGCACCTATAATATTTTATGTCATTAAAAATATGAACAAATTTTAGCAAAATATGAAAATCTACTAGAGTTGTATATAGGTATATTGATGGTCTCTCTGTATATATTGTTTTGGCTGCATTGGGTCTTTATTGCTGCGTGCGAACTTTCTCTAGTTGCAGCACGCGGGCTCAGTAGTTGCAGTGCACAGGCTCTAGGGCATGTGGGCTTCAGTAGTTGTGATGCGCGGGCTCTAGAGCGTAGATTCATAGTTGTGGTGCACGAGCTTAGTTGCTCAGTGGCATGTGGGATCTTCCCAGACCAGGGATCAAACCTGTGTCCTCTGAATTAGCAGGTTGATTCTTAAACACTCTGCCACCAGGAAAGTCCGTGATCTCTATATTTTTAGATTGTTTATTTTAGAATAGATTTAAGATTTACAGAAAAATTACAAAGATAATACATAGAATTCATAAATATCTCATATTACTAACTTACAATAAATAGTATAGTAAATTCGTCAGAATTAATTAGCTAATATTGATACATTATAATTAACTAAAATCAATTTTATTCAAATTTCCTAAGTATTTGTGTAATGTACTTTTCCAGAATTCCGTCTAGTATACAACATTACATTTAATTGTCATGTCTCCTGAGGCTCTTCTTGGTTGTAACAATTTCTCAGATTTTCCTTGTATGTGTAGACCTTCACAGTTTTGAGGGGGTACTGATAAAGGAATTATAGTACAGCGAACATTTATGGGAATTTCCCTGATGTTTTCTCATGATTAGAATAGGTTATAGGTTTGGGGGAGAAAGATCATGGAGATAAAGCACCATTCTCATATCATAGCAAAGCTACACGTTGTTAAAATGACTTATTCCTATTGATGTTAACTTCATTACTTAGCTGAGCTAGTGTTTGTCAGGTTTTAACACTATACATTTATTCTTCTTCATCCTTTCACATACTGTACTCTTTGGAAGTTATTATGTGCAGCCCACACTTAAGAAGTATGGAGATATGCTACATCCCCTTAAGGGTATCTACATGAAGTATTTGGAATTCTTCTGTATAACAGATTTGTTTATTTATTCAATCCTTTATATTAGTATGTACTCATGAACATTTACTTTGTACTTTGGGTTAGAGTCTGATATTATTTTACTTATATTTTTCAAATGGGTCCAGCTCTGGTCATTGCGTGCATTTTCACTTTACTTTTATATCCTTTTGATATACCCCCATCATCATCCTGTGGGTGTGACATTACACTTCCTTACTAGAGTACTACATAGTAGTCCAGATTCATCATGTCTTTTTCAAATTAAGACAGATTTATTGTGCTTTCTCACTACTCTCATTCAACATCATTGAATTAATGGAAATCCTTGTTAGTGCAATAAAACAAGAAAAATAAATAAAAAGATATTCAGATTGGAAGAAAGAAAGAAAAACATCCATTTTATTTGCAGATGACTTATCTATGTAAAGCAAACAAACACAAAGTCCCCCCTCCCCAAAATATCTGCAGAATGATTCCTGGAAGTAATGAGCAATTACATCAATATATATGATTAATATACAAAATTCGTATAAATAAACAATAGACATTTTTATTCAAAATACAATTTTTTATTGAGGCAACATTGATTTATAACATTACATAAATTTCATGTGTACAACATTATATCTCAACTTCTGTATACACTACAGCATTTTCACCACCAAAATTTAGTTTCTATCTGTCATTATACTGTTGACCCCCTTATCCATTTAGCCCTCCCACTCTTCCAAATACCACTCTCAATAGCAACAAAGAAACAAAGAAAGAACCATGTAGATATATCTAACAAAATATATCCTAGACCTGTCTGCAGAAAACTATAAAACCCTGAAAAAAGAAATAAAAAAATATTTAAATAAAGGGAAAGATATTCTATGTTTATGGATTGGAAAACTGAGTATAGACTCACATGCAAAAGAGTGACATATTTGTGGAACTGGAAGAAAACCTATCCTTCAAAATTACCCACTGAGCTCATTTAGCATTCAGTTTCCAATTAGCTAGACTACTTAAGATGCCTCCAAATAAATATGGTCTTCAGCTCTCATACCTGGCCAGCTGGAAAAAACCTTTTTCAATTATTATTTTGAGTTATCTTTTTGGTAAATTATTAGGATTCTTCAAGTGGGCAGTACTTGTACAAGGTATAAGTTCTAGAAAGCAAAGATTTAAGACGAATGATAATGGATATACTTCCAAAAGAATTTACTTAGGCATGTATAAAATATTCCTGGAAAAAATATTCACACTTTATCCATCTGCCAAACAACTTGTGTTTCAAAGTATGTTTAAAAATTCATGTACTTCAATAATAAAATGAAAAACAAAATTAAAAAGGAGGAGAACAATTGAATAATCACTTCAGAAAACATGTGACTGGACAATAAACTCATCAAAATATCTCAGCATCATTATTTGTCAAGGAAAAACATGCTAATGTGTTCCTACTGCACACTGACTAGAAAGATTAAAATTAAAAGATTGGATATGCCAAATGTTGGTGAGGATGTAAAGCAATTCCGATTCTCATATTTTCATGGTAGGATTGTAAAATTGCATGATCACTTTGAAAAAATGTTTGGCAGTATCTTATACAGTTAAATATCAACTACTCTATAATCCATAGCATTTAAACTGCTTGTTATTGTATGTAAATTATTCCTCAGTAAACAAAAATATGTAGTGGGTAAAAAAGGAAAATATCTCCAAAATATCTAGTCAAATATTTCCTAATTTCATCCCCTAAATCGCATTCTTTTAGAACATAAATAGAATAATGTGTATTTAAAAATGCATGTTTAGTAATGACTAAGCAGGTAATAAATGTTAATCTTGATTATTTTGAAAATTTGGATCAAAAATAAAATTTTTTCATGAACCTTTTAACTTCATGAAACATAAACCTGGTGTAATAGGAATGTTAATAAACATATAAAGTGTCAATAACTTTGAGTCTCCATTTACTTAAAATTCATTTAAAAATTACAATAATGAATTCCTTTTACATGTGATTTCTAAGCAAATTGTATACACAAGTTCTCTAAGACGTGAAAAAAAAATTAGAAGCCATAATTATTTAAACAATCCATAGTCTTCAGAGTTAATACCATAAGCGCTACTATCAAATTTGACAAGTGGTAGAAACTTTTACTTTATCATTGTGATAAAATTATTTCCATCCATTCATATGTGATTAAACCAGATACTAGTTCTAGCTTTTTCTGCACAATGTTAATATGGAAACAAAAAAGGAGAAAATAATTCTAAATTTGTAAATGGTTTCCATATACAAATGTCTCTTTGTCTTTAAATATCTTATGAACTTATAAACCATAAGAAAATGATCTCCTACATATTGTTATATATTTTTCCAGTAGCCTGTATTATAAAATTGAAGATTGACATCCTATAGGGGAAAAATGTCCTGAGTTGTGGCTCATGGCTCAGGTATTCATTCAATAGACAATAATTGACCACCTAGTGCTATTAAAACAAAACAACAACAACAAAAAAAACCCAAAACAAAACAAAACCTAAACTGTGTACAGACAATATAAAGCAGGCTTCTAAAATGTGGAACATTTAAAAGATAAGTTACATTAATTTTAAAACTCATGCAAAAAGAATAGAGTACAGTGATATATAATCAATAACAAGTATGGACAGGATAGCAAGGTTGGATTGGTAAATTTTGAGGGAAGAGGGTTGGTGAAAACCTTCTGTATAGAAAGGAAGAACAGAGTATTTATGTCAAACAAGGAAATGCCATTCATTAACCCCTCTACTTGCTGGGAGATATAAACAGTACCTGAAATCAATGTACTTGCAAGCTTATAGGATAGATGATTGCTACAGGGGCTCTTTTCTTCATCTGTGTCTCAACAAGTAGCACAGAGCTGGGAACATGGCAACACTTTGATGCTGTTTGTTGAATGAATAGAGCTAATCCTTTGCTTCGGGTTCTTGGGTATTTTCATAGGTTAATGAGGTTTAAACTGATATATCAGCAAAGCTGTCTCTAACAACAAAACCGAATGAAAAGTTTCTCTGCATTATTGTAGTGGAGATTAGTGCCTGAATTTACTCCTGGATCTCCACCCATTTTAAGAGTAGTCCAAACTGATTTGAGAGCAGTGATCTCTTGATAGAGCTGGGACTGGCACCACTATGATGGACAGTTTATGTGCTAGGAGTGTAGCCATGATGAATTTCAGAGACTCAAGTGGTTTGTAATAGAAAGATTTAATGATGAAAGCATTCCCTACTTCATAAATGTTACAGCAAAATTCAAATACTGCATTATTCATGTAGTTTTTCTTTCATTTTTCCAGATTTTCCAAAATAATACCTACAGGCAGATTTTGGTCTATCAAAGATTTTTGACTACTAATTGTCTACCCCTTTATGCCTTCCCTCTCTGGCAGCAGCTTAGAAATTCAAGGAGAATGTGGCAATAAACTTCTGAAATGAAAATACAGTGGTTGTTCTACTTACACAAGTGTAATATCACATAGCTCTTTTGATTTTAGAATATTTCAACTCTTTTCACATTTAGAAATTGTTTTTAATCAATGTTCCATCATGACAAGTGGCAGTTTTCTATAGAAATCTCAAGGTGTCTGGCTCTAGGTCTGAAAGTTACTTGTAGCCCACTGACTTGATATTGAAATCTAGATCTCAGAGGAATCAGTTAAATTTTACATGTTTATGTCATACATGAAGCATGACATATTATCCAGTGTTTAAGGTTGAATGTTATCTGTTTATAAATAAGCATTTTTTTCAAGGAGTGTTTTTGAGTTTTCTCTTAACTAGGAGATAAATACTGTATTCAATTTCAAATCTCACTTTACACACATAGAATAAGCTTTCCTGTTTGGCCAGTCAACACAGTGGTAGTATTTAATATAAACTTCTACCCAGGTTTGTGAAATCAGGGTCATTTCACATGGGATTTGTACAGCTGCAAATCTGTGTCAGCTGAACAAATGCAGATAAAGATAATGGTGAAATTTAGAGAAAAAAGGAGAAAATCATTCTGTTCCTGAAATAATTCAAAGTTGACATCACCAGTTTTCCTCTTTCTTGGTCCCACAACTTGTGGCATGAGCTTATTTCTGGAACATAAGAATACTCAAAGGTCCTAGATAGATGATAAACTGAAATTTTAATACTCACCATAAATGCTTTAATCCAAGGATCCTAAAAATTCAATTTTTAAGATATTAGGAGTGTCTTCTTTTTGAGTTTTAATTAATGATTGTGCTCTCTCAGAGGATTTATTTCTTCCATGTTAACTATTTTCTAACCATCCCAAGGACTTTAAAACATTTTTATTCATAAATTTTTTCAGACAGTAGATCTAGAGGAGAGTATGTATTTAAACCAACTTTTCAATTGCTGAAAAAAATTTCTTTGTATCATCCATTCCAGATTTGTCATTCCTTTATAATATATGTATATATTATATATATAAATATATAATATATATTAATTTAAAGTGCTTTCTCAGAATTTTGGAATGATTTGGTAAATTTATCTAGCTTTGGTTCCTTTCTGAACATGTAGGAATGTGTATATATGGGTCCAAAGAGGGCATATAATTTCAATGTTAGAATCAATTTTTTAAAAAAATTGTGGTTAGATTCCCTTGACTTTTTATACGAAAAAAAGGATATATTTTTTTTCCTGCAGAAAAAACAGTTATAATAAGAACTCAAATAATTTGGCTCTTTTTCAATGAAATACCATGTGCCACATACCTAAATGAAATCGACACTTCATTAAGTGTCTACTACATGCAGTGTTCTGTGTTAATCAGTCTCCTTTAATTCCACAAGAACTTTTTGAGTTGGGTATTATTATATGTAGGGCGCGGCTGGATAGCCATTGCGCATGCGCTAAGCATGCCGCTAGGGCGCATGCACCTAATATGCTAATCAGGTTTTGAAGCAGTGGCCTATCCAAAGTCCGGCTTGCGAAATGCGATAACCATACGGACGAATCAGGGACTTACACGAGTCCTTAAGCCCTTATATAAGCAGACAGGCTCGAGCGTACGGGGTCTTCCTTCCATCCGCCTGAAACCAAGCTGTACTCCAATAAAGTGTGATGCGAGAAGAATCTAGCGTGTGGTGATTCGTCATTCTGCTGGTCAGAAGCGGCTCGCCGCAATTATACTTATTTTATACTTGTGGAAATTGAAACTCAGACAATTCCAAGGATTTGGTACACATCACAGGATAATGTCAGCACAGAAATTCAAATCTGAAACCGTTTATTCCAATACTGATTCCTCTATTCCAAATCTTCTTTCTTATAATGACTCAAAAAACTATGTTGGCAGATATGGCAAAGAAAACTAACATTTCATAAAACTCTCCTTTGGGTCTCATTTACTACCATGTTTACATGAACCCTCCCCAGAATTACTTCTTTAAGTATTCAGCTACCAAATGGTCTAAACTTATTTATATTAATTCTTCAACGTACTTCAAATTACCTTCAATATCTATCACTCTATTGAAACTACTTTTGAATGTCTTTTTTGTGTTCAGATAGGATGGATAATTCTCAGTGCTCATTTACGTCTTCTTACATCTTGAAATATTTGCTGATATCCATTACATGACATTGCATTTTACTTTACTTACCTTTCTTAGCAGCTCCTTTTTATTCTCATAAAAATTAATAATTCTGCTTTCTCCACCAAATTTTTAGATATTGGATGACACAGGCCTTGGACTTTTTATACTTATCTCTCTGGGTGAACATATCCAGTTCTAGAGTTATATATTTATGATATATAAAATATTATCTTAAAATATACAGGCCCCCAAAGCAGTGCAAGACCCATCATTGCTCAGTGGTTTCTATAAAAATAAAATACATTGCCTTTTATCCAGTTGTTCCAACCCCAAACTTGAGAGGCTTACTTGATTCCTCTCTTTTCCTCATTCCACTTATTCAATTCATCAACAAATCCTTTTAATTATTATTTCCAGAATATATCCCAACCATTTTCACATCATCTTCAGTGTTACTGCTGTGTTTCTTGTTCAAACTAAATATTTGGCCATGATTACTATAATTGACAGTAATTGGTATTCCTGCTTGCTTTTTGCTTTGTTTTCTATTGCTGCTGTGACAAATAACCATAAACTTATGATCTAAAACAACACCCATTTATTAGCTTACAGTTCTGTAGGTCAGATGTACAGGTAGGGCTAACTGTTTTTTCTACATAGAGTCACAAAAGTTGAAACTTAGGTATTGATCAAACTGGGTTCTTACTGAAAGCTTTAGGGAAGAATACACTTCCAAGCTCAGTTTGGTGGTTAGAAAATTCAGTTCCTTGTGGTTGTAGGAATGAAGTACAGGTTTTCTTGCTGGATGTTATCTATAAGCTGCTCTCAATATCTGGAAACACAACTGTGTTACTTTTCACATGTCCCCCCTTTATCTTTAATCCAACAAAGAGAAGTCAAATCCTTCTCATAGTTTGCATACTTATGCCTTGCCCTTTTGTGGTAAACCAGAGAAAGCTCTCTGTTTTTAAAGGGCTCATGTGAACAGATTAGTCTCACCCAGATAATGTCCCTATTTGAAGAAGCATTTACTAGTAACTCCAATTACAAATGGAAAATCTCTTTTGCCATGCACGAAGATAATCATAGTAATAATGGCCAGGGGCAATGTTTACAGGGCCATCTAGAATTCTGCTTACTTACTGTTTCTCCTACTTTTGCCTCTCTCCTACACAATTTACTATTTACATAGCAGCCAAAATTATAATTTTAAAGGGTACAAATGAACTTATTTACAAAACAGAAATAGAGTCACAGATGTAGAAAACACACTTATGGTTACCAGTGGGTAACGGGGAGGAGAGATAAACTGGGAGACTGGGAATGACATATACACACTACTATATATAAAGTAGATAACTAATAAGGACCTACTGTATAGCACAGGGAACTCTACTCAATACGGTACTGTGTAATGGCCTATATGGGAAAAGAATCTAAAAAGGAGTGTATACATGTATATGCATAACAGATTCACTTTGCTGTACACTTGAAACTAACACAACATTGTAAATCAACTATACTCCAAGAAAATTTTTTTAATGTATAAAACATATGCACCATTTTCTTACTTTAATCCCTTTGTGTCTTTTTTCACTTTATTGTTTCTGAGCCACAAAATCATCCTTTATTTTTTTTTTAATTTTTCTCTAATTACTAAAATCCTAATCAGATAAACTTGTTTACTGGTATACTTTGTGTACTTTGGCAGATGACAATCTCTCTGAGTTTAGGTTTGATCACCTATAAAATTTTTTGTCATATGGTTATTTGGGGACATTAACAGATGACTTACTATACTTATTATAGTCATTAAATAAATCACCCCAATCATCCTATTCCATTTCCATCTTTGCTATATACCTGGGACCAGTCTGACAATGATGACTATTCGCTCTCTATCTTTTGTCTGAATGGCTATCTAGAATGAGCTGTCTAAATGGTATATATGATATTGGGAAAAGGCAGGTATTCCTTTCTGTAAACACAGAGTGATTACTGCCTGAAACACTGTTCTAAGCCCTGTGAAAAGAACAAAGATAACACAAATGTTAAACTGTATCCTTCAAGAGTTTAGACTCTGGTGGTAGTCAATGGAATTAGAAACATCATGAAATAGAATTGGCATCTCTGTTATAAACAGAACCATGGTCTAGTTACAGGCAATGGGTATGTCTGTCTCCAAAAGGCATCTTCTCAGATCTGGCCATTTATTTAATTTTGATTTGTGGTGGGATAGATTATCTGAAGTGAGATTTATTAGAGATGTAATAGAATAAGCTAGGTAGTATGACTATGCCCTACTGTTTTCCCAAAAGAAAAACGTTACATGAGCTTAAACCACCATTGTAGATAGTCATTGGAAAAACGATGATTCTAATTCACTAAATATGTTTCTCATAATTGTTATTTAGTTAATGACTGCAGTTAAGTAAGACCATCATAAGGCACGCTATATTAGATACTCGTTATTTAAAACATATGTTTTAAGACTAAGCAATTATAAAACAAGCTATTCACCTCTTAAACGTAAATAAATAGATCCATAATAACTCACTTGTACATAATTAACAAACAATAATTACTTTAGTAAGCCTATAAGGTCAAGCTAATAAAAATAAAGAACAAAAATTGCTGTGTTAAACTTCCAAGCTCTTATTTATATTTTCAGATTTTTTGCATTGAATTCAACATAAAATAGGACAAACTCACTTGTGATTGCCACATTTGAATTGAATACAAGAACTAAACTTATTCACACAGTAGCTCTTAAAAAAGATGTTAAATAGAAACATGTGGTACAGAGATTTAGTCTTTGGATATTTACTTCTCTTGGTTCTTTCTGTTCATCCTTAAACTTTTGTAAAAATGTTAGCAAAGTTGGTTCTTAAGCATAATTATTTGGAAGGCAAAATTTGATCATGATTTCACTTTGGTTTGTATGGTTTGTATTCATTCAATAAGTGACAAGCAGACTTGTTACTCTCCAGTCCCTCTTGTGACCCTGATCTTTACCATGAAATTATGTGCTACTTTTTAAAGGACATGGTATTACTACAGTGGTTAAATTCTTTGGAGCTTCCAGAAGACGATTACAATGCATAGCAAATTCCTTTTGTAATAATATGCACATAATTGAAAGAGAATCATCATTATCTATCTACTCAAGATATTATGAATCCCTCTTTGTGCTTCCCTAGTATCTTGGTGTGGCCCTATATCAGAAATGATCATTATATTATGAACGTGTCATTACTTGTTTATAATATCTACTAAAGTGTAAATATGAGAACCATGTCTATTTATGTATATAATTTTAGTGCCTTAAAATGCATTGTTAGAGTTTTAGCAGGTACAAAGAATGTTTATTGAATGAATCTTTGAATGAAGCATGTGGTCTTCTCATTTGGAAAAAAAGTTGCAAATAATTTAAGCTATTGTAGTTTGCCTCATTTTAGCATCTATTGAATGAGGTAGTTAAATCAGTAAATTTTAGCTTAATGTATCTAGAGTAATATTGCTTAATCAAGTCACATAATTTTGTGAATTTTCCAGCTTTAAATTCGACATTCATTTACTCATATTTCTAAAGCCCTTGCATTCTGTGTTTTCTTATATTATTTCACATATTCAAAAGATGGCTTTTGGATATTCATGATTGGAAGAGCTTGACCTTGGGTAGGATCTATGGATTAGAAAAATTAAAATTATCCAGGGTATTTTCATGAGGAAAGTATTACACAGATTAAGAATTTCTATTGTTTTAATAGAAAGTTTTATACGAATTTTTAGGTTTTTTTCTATGTTGTTCATCAGGGTAGAAAGTTTAAAAAAGATACAATAAATTAGGGAATAAATCTTCTTAGAAATAAAAGATCACATATAGCTGAAGTAATTGTTGTCTTGCTTTCTTAGGAACCTGAATATAATATGGGGAGAAAATTAATCTCATATTTAAATTACTATTATTATAATTGTTGATAGGAAGATACAGAATAGCCACATAGTACCTTAGACTATATCACTATACTCAGACCTAAATAGCTTCCTCACTTGTCTGCCTCCAAAATACTCTCCAATCAAACTGGTACTCAGTACTCCAATTTTAGAAGTTACTTTCTTGAGAAATCTCAATTGCTGTCACTACCTAAATGACTCAAAAGTCCTCCGATTTTTGACAACTTTTGTACCTAATGTTTTTCAATAAAACCAAGTTAATTTCCCACTACATGCTATTACACACCACTTACTTACATTTGAGTGAGTCTTATTACAGTTACCTTGCTTGATTCTGCACTCAAGACTTCACTTATACTATTTATTTCCTCATTCTAAATATTCTCTATTCTCCCTTCTACATACTGAACTCTCACCTTGCCAATGATAGCCTATTCGACTTCCACTCTTCATTTAAATAATTTCTCCATTAATATCAGTTGAATTCTTTCTTCTGAGCACATATATTCAGATCCAGATGACTGACACAGAATACTTCTCAATGTGTTAGAAAACTTCCTGAAGACATGGACCTTGCCTTACCATTCCTGTGTCTCTCCCATTTCTTCTAGATATTTATGAAATACCTTCTAATGATTGACAATTAGCATAATTCATAATAACCCCATTAAAATCAATTGATATTAGTATTGGTAATTGGATGGAAATGGAAAAAAGATTCTTCTGTAGGACTAGTGTTTATTAAAAAACATTATGTATAAAGATATATATATATATATTTATTTATTTATTTATTTATTTATTTATTTATTTATTTATTTATTTATGAGGCAAGGAAGAAATATGTTTAGTTGTCCCATCACTACTTTAGTCATATTAATAGTGAATGCTTAAAGGAGATTTTTGTTGAAAAATAAATTTTTATCATTCCAAATTCTCCAGAGCCTTGTGATTTTTATCAAATAATTTTAAAATGTTTTTCTTCATGTAGGCTTACTTTTAATAGACTCAACTAATGATACCTTTATGAACACACACATAGGCACACAAACACACACATACACATTAAAAGAAAAGAAACCTAAAAGATATTTTAGGCTTTTTGTTTTTCCTTTGACGTAAATGGAAAAATAACAAAATTTAAGGGATGATATTATTGTATCATCAGTATCTTCATTACCTTATCATAATATTATCAGAGCAAATAACATTTATTGTGAGCTCACTATATGCCAGAATCCTCATTACCATACACATATACCATCTTATTTAATTTTCCTCTCTGTCTATGAGGGAGACAATATTACTATATTTATTTTATAGAAAAAAAATAAAAGAATGAGAGAAGTTTGGCTTTGTGTTCAGGATCACACAGCCAGTAACTGATATATATGTATCCAAACTAAAAAGTAGCTATAAATGATAGCTATTTTGATTTTTGTTGTTATCAGAATAATTTCTAAAGTTCCCAGAGGCAACACTTTGAGGCGAGACTTATGCTTTTTACATGTCTCATGAACACATCTGTCATGTGTTGATATGATGCAAAGAATGAGACCAAATACCTTGAAAATTTATAATATTAATAATTATTGTCTGGGGACTTCCCTGGTGTCCAGTAGTAAAAAATCCACCTTCCAATGCAGGGGACACAGGCTCCATCCATGGTCGGGGAACTAAGATCCCACATGCCGTGGGGCAAGTATGCCTGTGTGCCTCAATGAGAAACCCTGTGTGCAACAAACTACAGAGTCCACATGCCCTGGAGGCCATGCACCACAACTAGAGAGAGAAAACCTGCATGCCACAACTAGACAGAAGCCCAAGCACCACAACTAAGAGACTGCACGCTGCAAGGAAAGATCCCACGTGCCTCAAAGAAGATCCTGCGTGCTGCAACTAAGACCCAATGCAGTCAAAAAAAAAAAGAAAATAATAAAAAAAATTGTCATCTGGGCTGTGAAGTATATTGTTATAGTAAAATATGTCTCTTTAGGAGTAAACTATCTGTAATTATTGATTTGATTAATTTTACAAATCTGTTTTTTTCAGTTGCCCTTAAGTTTAAATCATACTTCAGATGTGTTTTTCAATGGACTGCTAATCTTTTAACATTTCATGAACACCTATCACTCTTTGCTCTCTAGCTATCATCAGTAACCAATAATACTTCCTTCAGAGAGTAACCACTCCTTTACTGTCAACCATAACTTCCCCATAGGAGCTGTGTTGTCTTTGCTTGACTCCCCTTCCTCTGATTTGAATTTTATGGGCCCCTGATGATAGATAAGCCAATCAATCACTTCCCTGGGACATTGAAACTAAACAGGTAAATCCAGACAGGTGTCAAAGCAATGTTTTCTTCCCTTCAAAAGAGTTTGGTAGGCAGAAAGAGAAAAAAATAATAATAAAATAAAACATCTAGCATAGGGAAACAAAGAAGAGAAAGAAAATTCTGAAGTAATTCAAACCCCTCAGCACTCTATTCTTTTAGGTTGAAGTGACTTATTGGTCTTCATGGGTCTTCACTATTGAACTCTACCTCATATTCTGTGATACCTCTCAGTATCATAATTCTATAAAGTTCTTTTTTTCCTCATCTTTAGCTTTATTTTTGTCTTAGTCTAACTAAAATGATTTTTTTCCTGAAATAGTCCTGATTTTTTTTTTAAATGTTCAAATGAAGGACTATATTTTATGCTAGTCAAGCCCAGGTATCAAATGCTTAATAAAAGTTTATTAAATTGAATTTTATCAAATTGTTTGAATTTAAGGTTATGAGACTAACTAGGGTTGAAGAGGCTGAGGGAGAAGAAGACCTAATAGTTTTCCTTGATTTATAACTTTATTTTATTTCCAAAATAACCCTGACAGAAAAGGAAATTACAAGTTTGTACAGAAGACACTTGACTATTTTTACCGGGTTGCATTGCTATAGCTCAGCATTAAAAAGGAGGCTTTCAATCTATTAGGGAAAAAAAAAATAGGAAAAGGACTGTTTTAACCTGAGCAGTTACAGAAAACAGAAATTGGCTTGGCCAATCCACTCGAATCTTGTTGCTTTGATTGGAAATGGTTTCTTTTTCAGTAAGTGCTTTTTACAGTTGCTGAGCTTGGACATGCAACTACAGACCCTTGGTTGAGAAAATGGTCATGAAGAGACACTGACAGGGAATTTTTCATAGGAGTGAATCTGGGGAGGAAAGCATGGGTAACAAGCAGTGGGATTGTTTATATAAAAATCTACATGCACTGCTTTATGTTGTTACTGTCTGAAAGCTTTTCTTCATAAGAAAGTCCATCCATTCTCAGCCCACTATCTTTCTTTTTCACAATCTTACTGTTAGAAAAAAGAAAAAAACAAACCCAGAACCTTGGCTCATTTTCAAACGTATTCTGGTGAGCTACTCAGTGAACTAGTTTGAATGGTAACCCACCCTTGGACCACAAATGGCAATTCAGGAACTGATCGCTTTGAATTATTCATGAAACAGTCAACTTTTACATTCTGAGCATTGTGTTTGAGAACAGGAGAACTGAACAAGAGCCCTGCAATGGTCATTATTAAGGAGCAATAGCTGCTATTCAGATGATTACTAGCACCCAGAAGCAGTAATCAGGTCTAAAATAGAGCTGCTTTACATTTGAAAGTGTTCCATACAAATGTCTTTGCGAAATATAACTATTTCAGGTAGTATTTATTTTCCATCTTTTTCCATTTATTGGGTATTTTACAGTAGATTTTCTTATCATATTACATTCCAGGCAGACCTTTGGGGTGTAGTCACACATGTATTTTAGGAGCTATATATTGAATGAGGGACATGTAAATCAATTAATTCCTAATTGTTCTACATGAAGATTTGTGAATTGTCTTTTTCTTTCCATATACTTTATTCATAAGGTTTCATATAAAAGAGAGAAATGAGAGAGGGGGTGTTATATGAAGGAGAACAGTATTGTTAGCAAGAAATCTATAAAATGCTGAGTTAGAGACATATCAGCAAATTACTAAAGACATCTGGTCTCAGCAGCATACATGTCTCTGTAACATTGGATTCTGCGATATATGATCTCAATGATTGTGGCTTGAATTAAGCACACACACAGTTTCTTACTCACAAATCTCCAAGTCCTCCAGTAATTTACTCAAATAACTCAGTGTAAGGTGACTTTTGTTTAGATGCCAGGTTGTATCAAGTAAGATACTCCAAGGGCCAAAGGGTTGTTTGCTACGTAAAAAGATTCAGAGATTACGGTCAAATTTAGGTACTCAACAAAATCTCCTACATTTCCACTAGTTTCTGAAATGCTAAAAGCTTAATTCCTTGAGACAGTTCTGGCGTCTGTTTAATGCAGCCTTAGAATGTGTTAAAAAAAAAAAAGGCATAAAAATCTATACTTTGGGATTTAATGGTTTTATACTAGAATGCGAAGGAGACTTTATCCAAAATGGTATACATGAACATTGTCAGAGATACACTGTTACCTTAATGCTCATATTTGTCATGATCCATGATAACAAAGATTAACTTAATACTCATATCGGCCTTGACCTCTATTAGTGCCCACATCCAGCTCAGGTCTCCAACTCCAAACGGGGACTTAGAAAAATTTCAAGAGTCTGCCATCACTTAGGAGACATGTATGATTTTCTAACTATAAGACTAATTTATCTTTAGTTTATATTTGGGGGTGTTATTAAGATACATATACTAAGATTGGAAGTACCCTAAGCTGCTGTTGATCACTTAGTTACACTTAAAAGTGAATCCCAGATCTTTCGCTAAAAATAAATGTGGAAAACCATGGAGAGGTCTTAATGAGAGAAGAACAGGACAATTTAATGAGAGACAATAAGGTCAAGGAAAAGATATGAGAGGACTAGGAAAATGTACTAACTCATAATTGTCTCTTCTTGGAAACAACACAAAAGTGCTTATAAATCTATCAAGTTTGCTTTTTTTTCTATTTAATTTGAAACAGTAGGTATATAATGGTAAAAACAAATGAGAAAGAATACCTCATTTAAAAAGAGAAGCATAATAATATGTTACTCTCCTAGATATGGGAGCTGAAAACATAATCTTTTATTATTGGACTTACCTGATGTGAAAGATCCCTAGAAGTCTCCTTTCTTCACAGAGTTTATCTCCCACCACTTTTCCTCATCTATTTTCCAGTTATGCTTTCTCTTTCTGTTCTTCAAATGCTCTATAATGATTCTCATTTATGAGCCTTGGCTGTCTGCTTAAAAAAGTATAACTTATTAATCCCATCATTTTCAGTATTTATATATCAAGTCTAATGTCATCTCTTGGGACACCTCTTTTTTTGACTACTCTAGTTAAAAACCAACCCCGATTTCCTATCTCCAGTTGATTTGTTCTATATTTTTAGAAATTGTGTCATTGCTTTGAAGTTAATTACTTATTTGTTTATATAAGAACGTAAGCACAATGAGAGCATTGTTAAAAGATAAACTGAGGCATATTAAATTTGTAAGTGTTTATTTGCACCAATTTCCATTTGAATAGGGCAGTGCCAAGCTCAAACTGGAATTGGTTAGTAGTACTCTACCCGCAGGAACTAGGGGAAGACGTTTGTAAAGAGGAGGTGGAAGTAAAGCAATGACATTATTTGACTAGCTATAGCTTAAGTGGTTGTCTTATTTTGGAAAACCTAGTTGGCTGTTTGTGATTGGTTGTCCTTACGTTTTGATGTTTTATACTGAAAACTTTTCAGATATGGTTTTGGTTTGCTTATAAAGTCTAAGGGCCTCCCTGTCTAACTAATTTAAAACATGAACTTTACCTTGCCCATTAGTGCATTTCTAGTATCTGGAAGCAGGCCAGACTCATATCAGGGACTCAATAAATGTTTGATAATGGATAAATGATTATATTCTGATCCATGACTCTATGATTGGATATTGGTAACACTTTCTGTTTATGGTTAATGTTAATTGTCTTGTCTATTTATTGAATAATCATTCATTCTAAAACTGTTTACCTAGAACTAACTTAGTGCCATAAACAGGACTACATTCTCTATGCCATGGAGAACCACAGACAGATTTAAATTAAAAAATGAAAGTTATGAATTTGTATATATGTATACATATGTGTATGTGTTCGTATGTATACACATAGGTGTGTGTTTCTTAGTACATAATCTTAATATCTGAAAGAGGATGGATTTGAAAGAGTAAAGCTCAACTGTTCTGGTAGTTTCAGTGTTAGATGATGACCAGTTGAATGCAAAGAAGTGACATGTCCCAGATATACTTTAGTGGTAAAGCTAACAGGATGTGTTAATTGAATGTGGGAGTGAAGGAGGCTTTATAGATAGCCCTCAGTTTTTGAATGACTGTATGGTTGGTGGTGCTTAAATTGATTAAATGGATTCAGGTGGTTGATAGGGAAAATGTATGTAAGAGTTTAGTGTTTGAGAAGTTGAGTTGAGGTCCTATGGAGCATCCATGTAGAGATGTTCAATACAGTGGTTTGAAGTTCAAGAAGATTGTCTTATCAGAGGATGTATATTTGAAAGTAATTAGTTGAAATCATGAGAGTATAAGGAACAAAGACAAATTCTCAAAGGAAACAGAGAAGGAAAGCCAAGAGATATAATAGGAAAACTATGTGAGTATAGTTTCAAGAAAGGTAACTTGATCAACAGTATCAAATATAGTAAAAGTCAAGTGTGATGAAGAATGAAAAATTATGAGAAGATGTAATGCTATTTTTGGCTGCTATAGAATCAATAATTTATTATGGAATGTACTAATGTGAGACATTTTACAAGCATACAGTTTTCCCAGATTCCTGGAAAAATGTTTCTATGCTTTTTTATTTCCCATAACAGGAATGCTAACTTAAGATACTAATTTATTCTGAGGCAGAATCTATCTCAGATATGAAAATTTTTGTCTGCAAAATTATGAAGACTACATTAGGTCTGTGAATATCAAGATCTTCCAAATAGCTCAACCCAATAACTACCCCACATGACGCTGATTCCTTCTACTGAGATGTGCACTATTGCATTACATACATAGATTTAATTTGGCCATCTCTATAAGAGAAAGGTCTTCAGTATTCCCAAAGGTGAAATGATTCTATATACCACCATTTACTACTAGCTTCCAACTTCAATAGGTCTACTGTTTTTCCCATTGCATTGTCTACTCCAAGCATACAATATACAAATCTTATCTCCTATAAGTCTTATCTCAGCATTAAAAAGTTGATTCACGCTCTTAGATAGCCTCATCCACCAGAGGGCAGACAGCAGAAGCAAGAAGAACTACAATCCTGCAGCCTATGGAACAAAAACCACATTCACAGAAAGATAGAAAAGATGAAAAGGCAGAGGGCTATGTACCAGATGAAGGAACAATATAAAACCAGGAAAACAACTAAATGAAGTGGAGCTAGGCAACCTTACAGAAAAAAGAATTCGGAATAATGAGAGTGAAGATGATCCAAGACCTCGGAAAAAGAATAGAGGCAAAGATGGAGAAGATGCAAGAAATGTTTAGCAAAGACCTAGAAGAATTAAAGAACAAACAAACAGAGATGAACAATACAATAACTGAAATGAAAACTACACTAGAAAGAATCAATAGCAGAATAACTGAGGCAGAAGAACGGAGAAGTGACCTGGAAGACAGAATGGTGGAATTCATGGCTGTGGAAGAGAATAAAGAAAAAAGAATGAAAAGAAATGAAGACAGCCTAAGAGACCTCTGGGACAACATTAAACGCAACAACATTCGCATTATACGGGTCCCAGAAGGAGAAGAGAGAGAGAAAGGAAAATGTTCCAACCAAAAGACAGAAGCTTGCTGAATGGATACAAAAACAAGACCCATATATATGCTGTCTACAAGAGACCCACTTCAGACCTAGGGACACATACAGACTGAGAGTGAGGGGATGGAAAAAGATATTCCATGCAAATGGAAATCAAAAGAAAGCTGGAGTAGCTATACTCATACCACATAAAATAGACGTTAAAATAAAGAATGTTACAAGAGACAAGGAAGGACACTACATAATGATCAATGGATCAATCCAAGAAGAAGATATAACAATTATAAATATATATACACCCAGCATAGGAGCACCTCAACACATAAGGCAACTACTAACAGCTCTAAAACAGGAAATCGACAGTAACACAATAATATTGGGGGACTTTAACACCTCACTTACGCCAATTGACAGATCATCCAAAATGAAAATAAATAAGGAAACAGAAGCTTTAAATGACACAATAAACCAGAAAGGTTTAATTGATATTTATAGGACATTCCATCCAAAAACAGAAGATTACACTTTCTTCTCAAGTGCGCATGGAAAATTCTCCAGGATAGACCACATCTTGGGTCACAAATCAAGCCTCAGTAAATTTAAGAATATTGAAATCATATCAAGCATCTTCTCTGACCACAATGCTATGAGATTAGAAATGAAGTACAGGTAAAAAAAAAAGGTAAAAAACAGAAACACACGGAGGTTAAACAATATGTTGCTAAATAACCAAGAGATCACTGAAGAAATCAAAGAGGAAAACAAAAAGTACCTAGAGACAAATGACAATGAAAACACGATTATCCAAAAACTATGGGATGCAGCAAAGGCAGTTCTAAGAGAGAAGTTTATAGCTATACAAGCCTACCTCAAGAAACAAGAAAAATATCAAGTAAACAATCTAACCTTACACCTAAAGGAACTAGAGAAAGAAAAACAAACAAAACCCAAAGTTAGCAGAAGGAAAGAAATCATAAAGATCAGAGAAGAAATAAATGAAATAGAAACAAAGAAAACAAGAGCAAAGATGAATAAAACTAAAAGCTGGTTCTTTGAGAAGATAAACAAAATTGATAAACCATTAGCCAGACTCATTAAGAAAAAAATAAAATTAGAAATGAAAAAGGAGAAGTTACAACAGACACTGCAGAAATACAAAGCATCCTAAGAGTCTACTACAAGCAACTCTATGCCAATAAAATGGACAACCTGGAAGAAATAGACAAATTCTTAGAAAGGTATAACCTTCCAAGACAGAACCAGGAAGAAACAGAAAATATGAACAGACCAATCACAAGTAATGAAATTGAAACTGTGATTAAAAATCTTCCAACAAACAAAAGTCCAGGACCAGATGGCTTCACAGGTGAATTCTATCAAATATTTAGAGAAGAGCTAACACCCATCCTTCTCAAACTCTTCCAAAAAATTGCAGAGGAAGGATCACTCCAAAACTCATTCTATGATACATCACCCTGATACCAAAACCATACAAAGATACTACAAAAAAAGAAAATTACAGACCAATATCACTGATGAATATAGATGCAGAAATCCTCAACAAAATACTAGCAAACAGAATCCAACAATATATTAAAAGGATCATACACCATGATCAAGTGGGATGTATCCCAGGGATGGAAGGATTCTTCAATATACACAAATCAGCCAATGTGAAACACCATATGAACAAACTGAAGAAGAAAAAACATATCATCATCTCAATAGATGCAGAAAAAGCTTTTTGACACAATTCAACACGCACTTATGATAAAAACTCTCTAGAAAATGGGCATAGAGGGAAACTACCTCAACATAATAAAGGTCATATATGACAAACCCACAGCAATCATCATTCTCAACAGTGAAAAACTGAAAGCATTTCCTCTAAGATCAGGAATGAGACAAGGATGTCCACTCTCACCACTATTATTCAACATAGTTCTAGAAGTCCTAGCCATGGCAATCAGAGAAGAAAAAATAAATAAATAAAAGAAATACAAATTGGAAAAGAAGAAGTAAAACTGTCACTGTTTGCAGATGACACGATACTATACATAGAGAATCCTAAAAATGTCACCAGAAAACTACTAGAGCTAATCAATGAATTTGGTAAAGTTGCAGGATACAAAATTAATGCACAGAAATCTCTTTCACTCCTCTACACTAATGATGAAAAATCAGAAAGAGAAATTATGGAAACACTCCCATTTACCATTGCAATAAAAAGAATAAAACAACTAGGAATAAACCTACTTAGGGAGACAAATGAACTGTATTCAGAAAACTATAAGACAATGTTGAAGGAAATTAAAGATGATACCAACAGATGGAGAGATATACCATGTTCTTGGATTGGAAGAATCAATATTGTGAAATTGACTATACTACCCAAAGCAATCTACAGATTCAATGCAATCCCTATCAAATTACCAATGGAATTTTTTATGGAACTACAACAAATTATCTTAAAATTTGTATGGAGACAAAAAGGACCCCAAATAGCCAAAGCAGTCTTGAGGTAAAAAAAAAACGAGCTGGAGGAATCAGACTCCCTGACTTAAGATTATACTACAAAGCTACAGTAATCAAGACAATATGGTACTGGCACAAAAACAGAAACATAGATCAATGGAACAAAATAGAAAGCCCAGAGATAAACCCAAGCACCTATGGTGAACTAATCTATGACAAAGGAGGCAAGGATATACAATGGAGAAAAAAACAGTCTCTTCAATAAGTGGTGCTGGGAAAACTGGACAGCTACATGTAAAAGAATGAAAGTGGAACACTCCCTAACACCATACATAAAAATAAACTCAAAATGGATTCAAGACCTAAATGGAAGATCAGACATGATAAAACTCTTAGAGGAAAATACAGGAAGAACACTCTTTGACATAAATCATAGCAAGATCATTTTTGATCCACCTCCTGGAGTAATAGAAATAAAAATGAAAATAAACTAATGGGACCAAGTGAAAGTTAAAAGCTTTTGCACAGCAAAGGAAACCATAAACAAGACGAAAAGACAACCCTCAGAATGGGAGAAAATATTTGCAAAAGAATCAACAGACAAAGGATTAATCTCCAAAATATATAAACAGCTCATGCAGCTCAGTATTAAAGAAACAAAAAACCCAATCCAAAAATAGTCAGAATACCCAAATAAGCATTTCTCCAAAGAAAACATAGAGATGGCCAAGAAGCACATGAAAAGCTGCTCAACATCACTAATTATTAGATAAATGCAAATCTAAACTACCCTGAGATATCACCTCACACCAGTTAGAATGGACATCATCAGAAAATCTACCAACAACAAATGCTGGAGAGAGTGTGGAGAAAAGGGAACCCTCTTGCACTGTTGGTGGAAATGTAAATTGATACAGCCACTATGGAGAACAGTATGGAGGTTCCTTAAAAAACTAAAAATAGAATTACCATATGATCCAGCAATTCCACTACTGGGCATATACCCAGAGAAAACCATAATTCAAAAAGACACATGCATCCCAATGTTCATTGCAGGACTATTTACAATAGCCAGGTCACGGAAGCAACCTGAATGCCCATCGACAGAAGAATGGAAAAAGAAGTTGTGGTACGTATATAAAATGGAATATTATTCAGCCATAAAAAGGAACGAAACTGAGTCATTTGTTGAGACATGGATGGGTCTAGAGACTGTCATACAGAGTGAAGTAAGTCAGAAAGAGAAAAACAAATATTGTATATTAACACATATATGTGGAACCTAGAAAAATGGTACAGATGAACCGGTTTGCAGGGCAGAACTTGAGACACAGATGTAGAGAAGAAATGTATGGACACTGAGGGGGGAAATCCACGGTGGGGTGGGGATGGTGGTGTGCTGAATTGGGCCTTTGGGATTGACATGTATACACTGATGTGCATAAAATTGATGACTAATAAGAACCTGCAGGATAAACAAACAAACAACTAATTTTAAACTTTCTTTGGGTTATTTGTATGGATATATGTTACTATAAATGTTTCAGACATTACATGAAATTTCTAAAAATCTTATATGTTTTGGTATAATGTTATAGGTCATAATTCTAGTTATGACTTTAAAATGTATATCTCAGAAATAACTAAATTTCCTTGTCAATTGCATTATTATGAAATGTCATCAAATCTTTAACCATGGTCATTTTTAAGTCTTGTCATTTACAGATACTTCTGGGTGTACTCTGATGCTTTTGCAAAAATATTCCTATAAAAGGTTTTCATCTTCAAGGAATTCATGGAAAAGACTCTGACAAATACAGGTTTCTGGTAACTGACTATACTGCTGAATGGAATGAATAAACATTTTCAGAATTCTAATGGAAAACTGATGAATTCATAAAAGTCCTAACAAACGATCAAGTTGAAAAAAGTAATTAATTACATGGGACTGAGTGAACTGATGAGGATGATTATATTTTTTGTGACTTTCTATTTGAATTTAAAAAAAAGTCCTCCCTTACACCAATGTTTATCTCAGATAATCTGTAATTGTGGTTGTGAAATTTTGCTCTTATTTAAACTAATGTGGACAACAACAACAAAAAATAGAGTCAGAATTGCATTGACATAGGACAAAGTAAGCCCAACACAAAAAACAGGAGTAAAATCATAAGATTAGAGATCAGTGGAATAGAAAATAAAAATTGAGAAATGTAACAAACTCAGTATCTAAAACTGTATATAAAAAGATCTCTGAAACTTAATGTACTTTTCCTTTGAACCTCCTGTTTCACCTTTGTTTTGTATATCCATGACTGCTATTGCTATTCCCACATTCCCTGTTTCACCAAAGCCAAAAAAAGTACATCATTTTGTTCACCATCAACATGTAATCAGTCACCAAATCCTATTGCTACTACTTCCTTAATAATTCTGGCACCAGTGACTTTTCTCAGCTTCCTTAGACTGCATTTTAACAGAATGTGGTCCCTTCTGTACATAGATTATTACAGTGATTTCCTGCTATCTATTCCCCTTGCTTCAAGTGGTTTTTAAAATGAATCCATAATTCACACTGCTTTCAGAATAATCTCTTTAAAATGAAAAATCTGATCCTACTTCTTCCCTACTTAGAAATCTGCAATGACTCCCCAGGGCATTCAATGTAAAATTTAAACTCCTTACCTGCACAGTGGTACCCTTCTAGTCTGGAACATGCATGTTTTCTGACCTCATATCCTTCTAGTGTTTACATAAAGCTTCCCTCTGGAAAACTTGGGTGATTGGTTTTAGATCTCTCTTCTTTTCTAATATAAGCATTTAAAGTTATACATTCCCTTCTAAGCCATAACTTTGCTTCATCCTACAAAACTAGATATGCTGAATTTTATTACCTAGTTAAAATAGTTTCTAATTCCTTTGTGATTTATACAGATTATCTAAAACTATTTTGCACAATTTC
Source organism: Neophocaena asiaeorientalis asiaeorientalis (assembly GCF_003031525.2). Taxonomy (NCBI): domain Eukaryota; kingdom Metazoa; phylum Chordata; class Mammalia; order Artiodactyla; family Phocoenidae; genus Neophocaena; species Neophocaena asiaeorientalis. Next base: position 8,212,106 of record NW_020185338.1, on the reverse strand, counting down.
TAAATACTTGTGTTTTCCTGTTTTATCATTTTTGATTTCTAATTTAAATCTATTGATATTGGAGAACATACTAAATATTATTTGAATTCTTTGAAATTTATTGAAATATTTTGTGTTTATCTTGCTGATGTGTTATGTGCACTTGCAAAGAATGTGCAAACTACTATTGTTGTACATATTCTATAAATATCAAATTGTTTACAGTAATGGGATAATGTTAAGATCACCTATGTTTTTACTAATATTTTTTGTCTACTTCTACTAATTTCTGAATGAAATATGTTAAAAATTTTAAAAAGTTTGTGAAATTGTCTCTTCTTTTACTTCTGTCTATATTTGCTTCATGATTTTAAAACTCTGTTATCAACTGAATATATGTTTCTGATTGCTTTATGTTCCTGACACTTTTATCAGTGTTAAATGCCCATCTTATATCTGAACATTCTTTTGCCTCATCTATTCTATCTGATACTGATATAAACATTTTAGCTTTCTAATATATACTGTTTGCAGAATATCTATATTTTTATCCATTTATCTTTAACCTGTGTATATATATACAATGCATCTCATATATAGTAGATTTTAATAAATCCTGACAGTTTTTAATCTTTTTTTTAACATCTTTATTGGAGTATAATTGCTTTACAGTGTTGTGTGGTTTTTTCCTATATAACAAAGTGAATCAGCTATATGCATATGTATATCCCCATATACCCTCCCTCTTTCGTCTCCTTCCCACCCTACTTATCCCAACTCTCTAGGTGGTTGCAAAGCACCGAGCTGATCTCCCTGTGCCATGCAGCTGCTTCCCACTAGCTATCTATTTTACATTTGGTTTTTTTAGATTCCATATATACGTGTTAGCATACAGTATTTGTTTTTCTCTTTCTGACTTACTTCACTCTCTATGACAGACTCTAGGTCCATCCACCTCACTACAAATAACACAATTTCATATCTTTTAATGGCTGAGTAATATTCCATTGTATATATGTGCCACATCTTCTTCATCCGTTCATCTGTCATTGGATAGTTAGGTTGCTTCCATGTCCTGGCTATTGTAAATAGTGCTGCAATGAATATTGTAGTACATGACTCTTTTTGAATTATGGTTTTCTCAGGTATATATCCAGGAGTGGGATTGCTGGGTCATATGGTAATCCTATTTTTAGTTTTTTAAGGAAACTCCATACTGTTTTCCATAGTAGTTGTATCAATTTATATTCTGTCCAAAAGTGCGAGAGTGTGCCCTTTTCTTCACACCCTCTCCAGCATTTATTGTTTGTAGGTTTTTTGATGATGGCCATTCTGACTGGTGTGAGGTGACACTTAATTGTGGTTTTGATTTGCATTTCTCTAATGATTAGTGACGTTGGGCATCTTCTTATGTGTTTGTTGGCAATCTGTGTATCTTCTTGGGAGAAATGTCTGTTTAGGCCTTCTGCCCATTTTGGGATTGTGTTGCTTGTTTTTTTGATATTGAGCTGTATGTGCTGCTTGTATATTTTTGATATTAATCCTTTGTCAGTTTCTTCATTTGCAAATATTTTCTCCATTCTGAGGGTTGTCTTTTCATCTTGTTTGTGGTTTCCTTTGCTCTGCAAAAGCTTTTAAATTTCATTAGGTCCCATTTTAAAATTTTTATTTCCAATTCTCTAGGAGGTGGGTCAAAAAGGATCTTGCTGTGATTTATGTCATAGAGTGTTCTCCCTATGTTTTCCTCTAAGCGTTTGATCGTGTCTGGCCTTACATTTAGGCCTTTAATCCATTTTGAGCTTATTTTTGTGTATAGTGTTAGGGAGTGTTCTAATTTCATTCTTTTACATGTACCTGTCCAGTTTTCCCAGCAGCACTTATTGAAGAGGCTGTCTTTTCTCCATTGTATATTCTTGCCTCCTTTATCAAAGATAAGGTGACCATATGCATGTGGGTTTATCTCTGGCTTTCTATCCTGTTCTATTGATCTATATTTCTGTTTTTGTGCTAGTACCTTACTGTCTTGATTACTGTAGCTTTGTTGTATCATCTGATCTCAGGGCACCTGATTTCTCCAGCTCCATTTTTCTTTCTCAAGATTGTTCTGGCTATTCGGGGTCTTTTGTGTTTCCATACAAATTGTGAAATGTTTTGTTCTATTTCTATGAAAAATGCCATTGGTAGTTTGATAGGGATTGCATTGAATCTGTAGATTTCTTTGGGTAATAGAGTCATTTTCACAATGTTGATTCTTCCAATCCAAGAACATGGTATATCTCTCCATCTGTTTGTGTCATCTTTAATTTCTTTCATCAGTGTCTTATAGTTTTCTGCCTACAGGATTTTGTCTCCATAGGTAGGTTTATTCCTAGGTATTTTATCCTTTTTATTGCACTGGTAAATAGGAGTGTTTCCTTCATTTCCCTTTCATATTTTTCATCATTAGTGTATAGGAATGCAAGAGAATACTGTGCATTAATTTTGTATCCTGCTACTCTACCAAATTCCCTGACTAGCTCTAGTAGTTTTCTGGTAACATGTTTAGGATTCTCTATGTATAGTATCATGTCATCTGCTAACAGTGACAGGTTTACTTCTTTTCTGATTTGGATTCCTTTTATTTCTTTTTCTTCTCTGGTTGCTGTGGCTAAAACTTCCAAATCTATGTTGAATAATAGTGGTGAGAGTGAACAACCTTGTTTTTTCCTGATCTTAGAGGAGATGGTTTCAGTTTTTCAGCATTGAGAACGACGTTGGCTATAGGTTTGTCATATATGGCTTTTATTATGTTGAGGTAAGTTCCTTCTATTCATAGATTTTTTGTTCTTCTTTCTCTAATTGTTTTAGGTGTACTGTTAGGTTGTTTATTTGAGATGTTTTTTCTTTCTTCAGGTAGGATTGTATTGCTTTAAACTTCCTTTTTAGAACTGCTTTTGCTGCATCCCATAGGTTTTGGGTTGTCAAGTTTTCATTGTAATTTGTTTCTAGGTATTTTTTTGATTTCCTCAGTGATCTCTTGGTTATTTACTAGTGTGTTTTCTAGGCTCCATGTGCTTGTATTTTTAATGTTTTTTTCCTGTAATTGATATCTAGTCTCACAGCGTTGAGTTTGGAAAAGATACCTGATATGATTTCAATTTTCTTAAATTTACAAAGGCTTGATTTGTGACCCAAGATATGGTCTATCCTGGAGAATGTTCCATGTGCACTTGAGAAGAAAGTGTATTCTGTTGTTTTTGGATGGAATATCCTATAAATATCAGTTAAGTCCATCTTGTTTAATGTCATTTAAAGCTTGTGTTTCCTTATTTATTTCATTTTGGATGATGTGTCCATTGATGAAAGTGGGTTGTTAAAGTCCCCTACTATGATTGTGTTACTGTCGATTTCCCCTTCTATGGCTGTTAGCATTTGCCTTATGCGTTGAAGTGCGTCTACATTGGGTACATACATATTTACAATTGTTATATCTTCTTCTTGGATTGATCCCTTGATCATTATGTATTGTCCTTCTTTGTCTCTTGTAATAGTCTTTATTTTAAAGTCCATTTTGTCTGATATAAGAATTGCTATTCCAGCTTTCTTTTATTTTCCATTTGCATGGAATATCTCTTTCCATCACCTCACTTTCAGTCTGTATGTTTCCTTATGTCTGAAGTGGGTCTCTTGTAGACAGCTTATGTATGGGTCTTGCTTTTGTATCCATTCAGCCAGTGTATGTCTTTTGGTTGGAGCATTTAATACATTTACATTTAAGGTAATTATCAATATATATGTTCATATTTCCATTTTCTTATTTGTTTTGGGTTTGCTTTTGTAGGTCACTTCCTTCTCTTGTGTTTCCCGCCTAGAGAAGTTCCTTTAGCATTTGTTGAAATTTGGTTTGGTGGTGCTGAATTCTCTTAACTTTTGCTTATCTAAAGTTTTTAATTTCTCCATCAAATCTGAATGAGATCCTAGCTGGGTAGAGTAATATTGGTTGTAGGTTTTTCCCTTTCATCACTTTAAATATGTCCTGTCACTCTCTTCTGGCTTTCAGAGTTTCTGCTGAAAGATCAGCTGTTAACCTTATGGGGTTTCCCTTGTATGTTATTTGCTGCTTTTCCCTTGCTGCTTTTAATCATTTTTCTTTGTTTTTAAGTTTTGAAAGTTTGATTAATGTGTGTCTTGGTGTGTTTCTCTTTGTGTTTATCCTGTATGGGACTCTCTGTGCTTCCTAGACTTAATTATTGCTGAAAGATCAGCTGTTAACCTTATGGGGTTTCCCTTGTATGTTATTTGCTGCTTTTCCCTTGCTGCTTTTAATCATTTTTCTTTGTTTTTAAGTTTTGAAAGTTTGATTAATGTGTGTCTTGGTGTGTTTCTCTTTGTGTTTATCCTGTATGGGACTCTCTGTTCTTCCTAGACTTAATTGACTATTTCTTTTCCCACGTTGGAGAAGTTTTCAACTATAACCTCTTCAAATATTTTCTCAGTCCCTTTCTTTTTCTCTTCTTCTGGGACCCCTGTAATTTGAATGTTGGTGCATTTAATGTTGTCCCAGTGGCATCTGATACTGTCCTCAATTCTTTTCATTCTTTTTTCTTTATTCTGCTCCCTGGCAGTTATTTCCAACATTTTATCTTCCAGTTCACTTATCCATTCTTGTGCCTCAGTTTTTCTGTTACTGATTCCTTCTAGGATATTTTTAATTTCAGTAATTATGCTGTTCATCACTGTTTATTTGCTCTTTAGTTCTTCTAGATCCTTGTTAAATGTTTCTTGTATTTTCTCCATTCTGTTTCCGAGATTTTGGAACATCTTTACTATCATTACTCTGAATTCTTTTCCAGGTAGGTTGCCTATTTCGTCTTCATTTATTTGGTCTTGTAGGTTTTTATCTTGCTCCTTCATCTGCAACATATGTTTTGGTCATTTCATTTTCTTTTTTTTTCTTTTTTTTTTTTTTTGATGGGTGGTGCTGTATTCCTGTCTTACTGGTTGTTTGGCCTAAAATGTTCAGTACTGGAGTTTGTAGGCAGCTGGATAGAATTGGGTCTTGGTTCTGAAATGAGGACCTCTGGGAGGCCTCATTCCAGTTGATATTCCCTGGGATCTGAAGTTCTCTGTTAGCCCAGATTTTTGGACTTGGAGCTACCACCATAGGAGCTTGGACCTTACCTCTGGCCTGTGAACCAACATCCCTGAAGCTTCATGGCATAGTAAAAAAAAAAAAAAAAGAGAAAAAGGAGCAGTACATTATCAAAGAATAGAAAGATAAAAAATATATTAGGAAAAATAATACTCTGAAACAATTGCAAGAAGGTAAAATAAAACCACACAGAAAAAAGGTAGGGGAACAAGCCAAATAAGAATGAAATAAAATTAGAAAAATAAAAGATTTATTAGGAAAAGTAAAAATATAAAAGAATCAACAACAATGAATCAACAAGGTAAACAGAACCCCAATCTAAAAGAGGAGAAAAGGACTTCCCTTGTGGTGCAGTGATTAAGAATCCACCTGCCAATGCAGGGGACATTAGATTTTTGGACTTGGAGCTACCACCATAGGAGCTTGGACCTTACCTCTGGCCTGTGAACCAACATCCCTGAAGCTTCATGGCATAGTAAAAAAAAAAAAAAAAGAGAAAAAGGAGCAGTACATTATCAAAGAATAGAAAGATAAAAAATATATTAGGAAAAATAATACTCTGAAACAATTGCAAGAAGGTAAAATAAAACCACACAGAAAAAAGGTAGGGGAACAAGCCAAATAAGAATGAAATAAAATTAGAAAAATAAAAGATTTATTAGGAAAAGTAAAAATATAAAAGAATCAACAACAATGAATCAACAAGGTAAACAGAACCCCAATCTAAAAGAGGAGAAAAGGACTTCCCTTGTGGTGCAGTGATTAAGAATCCACCTGCCAATGCAGGGGACATGGGTTCAAGCCCTGGTCTGGGAAGATCCCAATGCCATGGAGCAACTAAGCCCGTGAGTCACAACTACTGAGCTTGTGTGCTGCATCTACTGAAGCCCACATGTCTAGAGCCTGTGCTCCACAATAAGAGAAGCCACCACAATGAGAAGCCCACACACTGCAATGAAGAGCAGCCCCTGCTTGACACAACTAGAGAAAGCCCATATGCAGCAACAAAGACCCAACATAGCCAAAAGTAAATACATTTATAAAAAAATAAATAAATAAAGAGTAAAAAGAAAAGAAAAAAAAAAGCCTTGGCTATGGGGGTGTAGTTTAAATGGGGTTGGGACTTATGCATGGGCAGGGTTTAGGGTGGGGAGGGACCTAGGTGGGTGGGTGTTTGATGTTAGAGCATGAGGTGGGGCCTAGGCAGGACTACATTCAAGCATGGAGCAGGGCCTCTGCTTAGGACCTGTGTGGAAGGGGAGAGGCAGCAGGTAGAAAGGAGGGCCTCTGGAGTGTGGAGTTCTGGAGTTTGTAGGTAGGGCCCTGAGTGAAGGTGCATAGGTGGGGTTTAGGCCCACTTCATTGGCGGAGGTGTCCGAGTGTAGAGGTAGGGCCCTGGGTAGGGGTGTAGGGGTGGGGCTTGGGCTCTGTGTGGCAGAAGGGAGGCTCCAAAGGCAGAGGATTAGGCCCGGGAGCTCAACAGGGAAAACACTGGCCCTGTTCCCTCTTATCCCTCCCCAACGTCTCTCCCATGGTCTCCCCGATCTGTGCTGGACCCCTAACCGTGGGTGGGTCCTGCTGGGTGTAGGAACACCTTCCCACCCCAGCCACTCCTGTCCCTGTGGCCTGGCCTTTACTTTACCTCCCCCTTCCCTCCCTCTCACTCCCTCAGGACTGCACAGCTGGAGGGGTCCTAGGTGGGCAGAGGATCAGGACCGGGATCTCAACAGGTTCCCTGGGTTCCAAGTGGGCACAGGAAAGCTGGCCATGCTCCCTTTTGTTCCTCTGCCCTCCCAATGGTTCCCCAATTTCCCCCTTTGGTGTGGGATTCCTCCCCCTCCTCCAGCTGCCCCTCAGGGGTGCCAGTCCCGTCCCACCTCCACTTTTCTTCTCCCTTCACTTCCCCTATGCCCCATGACCTACCAGGTCACTGGGGGTTCCTCCCATCCCCTTACGTGTCCATGGTCCCCCACTGGTGCCTGGTAGGTGCCCTAGTTGTGAGGAGATGCAAATTCTGTGTCCTCCTAGTATGCCATCTTCTTTTTTTAGTCTTTCAATTGGAATGTTTAGTTTATTCAGTTAAATTGAATTATTAATATATTTGGATTTAGGGTTAATATTTTTGTTTTCTGATTGTCCCGTTTTTTGTTGTTTTTTTGAAGAAGATGTTGGTGGTAGGAGTTTTTATTAATTTTTTTTTTTTAATTTTTGCTGTGTTGGGTCTTCGTTTCTGTGTGAGGGCTTTTAGTTGTGGCAAGTGAGGGCCACTCTTCACCACAGTGTGTGGGCCTCTCACTATCACGGCTTCTCTTGTTGCAGAGCACAGGCTCCAGATGCGCAGGCTCAGTAGTTGTGGCTCACGGGCCTGGTTGCTCCGCGGCATGTGGGATCCTCCCAGACCAGGGCTTCAACCTGTGTCCCCTGCATTAGCAGGCAGATTCTCAACCACTGCACCACCAGGGAAGCCCTGTTCTGTTTTTTTTATTTCCTGCTTTCTTATGTGTTATTTAGATATTTTTATTATTTCATTTTAATTCATGTATTTGATTGTTAATCTTTGCATTGTCTTGGAGATTACTCTAGAGATAACACATCCTAAACGTTTCAGTATACTTAGAATTAATATTTTATCAGTTAATAAAATGCATTTTTATGAGGAAAATTTCTAATTGTTTATATCCCTTTAAATTTATAGTATTGTGTCATATGTATTATATATACATACATTATAGCAACCAGAATTTGTTGTATTTTTTTGTAAAATAGTCACATATATTTTTAAAGTGAGAAAAAATATTGTATTTTGCATTTATTTCAATGTATACCGTTTGTGGTGTTCTTCATCCATTCATTTTTGAGGATACTGTTCTATATCATGCCATATCCCTTTAGCCTGAAAAATATCTTTCAACATTCCTTATAGTGGGGGGTCTGCAGATGATTTACTTATTTTTCTTTTCTCTGAAAATGTCACATTATTATTCTTGAAAGATATTTGTATAGATATGAAATTCTAGGTGGTCAATTCTTTCAACACTTCAAATATGTCATTTTGCTGTCTTCTGATTTCTATAATTTCTGATTAGAAGTTTCAGGGTATTCTAATTATTTTCCCCCTGAATATAAGTTGTCATTCTTCTCTGACTGCTTTCAGAATTCTATCTTTAGCTCTAGTTTTTAGCAATTGACTATGAATTATTTAGTCATGGTTTCCTCATACTTATCCTGTTTGATTTTGACTGATTCTACTGAATCTGTAAATGTATGTCTTTCACCACAATTGGGAAATTTTGGGGCCAATATTTGTTCAAGTATTTTTCCTGGTCAAATATCTATAAACTCTGTGGGATTCTAATCATACATACGTTAGAGATTTCTTTTTTGTTATCCCACTTGTACCTGAAGTTCTGTTCATTTTTTTTCATTATTTTCCTCTTTTTTCTTCAGATTAGATATCTTCTTTTAATCTATTTTTCTGTTTAGTGATTCTTTTTTTAAAAATTATCTCCATTCTATTATAACCACCCTGGACATTTTTGATGTCAGATGTATTTTTCACTTCTAAAATTTCCTCTTGAATATTTTCATTGTTTCTATTTCTCTTTTGACATCTATCTTTTTATTTATTATAAGCTTATGCTTCTCTTTTCTCATTAAGCATAGTTATATCTGCTTTAAAGTCCTAGACTAAGTGTTCTAACATCTGGGTCATCTCAGTGTTGGTTTCTGTTGATTGTTTTTTTCTTTGAGAACAAGATCATATTTTCCAAGTTCTTCATATACTTAATAATTTTGGATTGCATTCCAGAATTGTAAATATTATATTGTAGAGACTCTGGATTCTGAATTATTCCTCCAGAGTTTTGGCATCTTTCTTATAGCAGGCAATTAATACTGTTTGAATCAATTTACAAACCATTTCTCTTGAGCAATAGCTATGTTCCATTTTGTTCTTTTCTCTTTAGAGAGGCTGTTGGCAGTCTGCCCCATGCTTATGTGTTTCTGGCTTCAAGTCAGAGATTTGAGAATAGGGTAAACATAGAATTTGGGGTTTTCCTTCTCTGACCCTGTACCCTCCAGGATTAACTCCTCATTTTCCAAAGACTGTGGTTGCCTTGAACTCTGATGTCTGTTATTACAGGCCAGAGGACTTTATGTTTTCTTTCTGAATATCAGCCACCCCCTGGAGAACTGTGTTCTGTCTTCCAGCTGAAGACCCTAAGAATGAATAACTCATTCGAAGCTCTTCTTTCTTTCCAGGGTTCAACTCTACATCAGAAAACTTCCTTGTTTTTGCATTTACCTCAGAGTCCTAGGTAGTTTTTTTTTTTTTTTTTTTTTTTTTTTTTCAGTATGTGGGCCTCTCACTGTTGTGGCCTCTTCTGTTGCAGAGCATAGGTTCCGGACGCACAAGCTCAGTGGCCATGGCTCACGTGCCTAGCCGCTCCATGGCATGTGGGATCTTCCCGGACCAGGGCACGAACCTGTGTCCCCTGCATCAGCAGGCGGATTCTCAACCACTGTGCCACCACAGAAGCCCCCTAGGTAGTTTTTTTATTTGTTTTGAGTTGTGTTTGATTGATGTTTTTTTCTTGATTTAGAGTTAATAGGAATACAGTTGAATATATCAGAAGCAGAACATGGATATTCAGTTTGTATTTTGTCATATAGTTCAGCAACAAGGAAAACAAGCCTCAGGTTGGAGATACAGACATAAAACCCATTAGGATATCAACCCAGCTGATATCAAATGAGATGTGAGAATTTTCAGATGCTACCTGGCCTCAAATAAGTCTTTACTTTCAATTTTGAGCCTAACTTCTTATTTCTGAATTTCTGATCAGATACAACTATTAAAATACATAGAAATCTATGTGTTCTTTTCTCTGAGAAAATTACAATTACATAATTGTCTTTCACATATTTGATATACTTATGTAAAAAATAACTCTGAAACCTCATAGGTTATCCCATCAAGGCATTTGCTTTTGTTTACCTTCTATAAAGATCAGTCCTTTATTTTATGTGTCATTTTTATTCATGAAATAAGATCTTTTTGGTGAGAAAATAGTGCCATGTTATATGGCCTCAATATGAAAACCTGGTGACTGTTGGGGAGATGGCAGAGGAATAATTGATTGAAAATGTGGGTCCTGTGAACCCCTGATATCACCATTATTAGACTCTAAGTTTATTTTGTGGAAAAACTGCATCTTCACTATTTTTATATCTCTAGCATCTAGTTCCATGACTTATATACACTATGCATTTGGTAGATTTTAAGAAAATGACATCAAATAAAAACCAATTTTTTTCATTCAATAATCATCTCTTGATGGATGCTGTTTGAGGAAGAATATGACATTTGTAGTCTGAAACTTTACTGGATACTAGGTTTTGGAATTTAATAACTACAATCAGGTAAGTCAATCTTTTTGACTCTAAGCGACTTACTCTATGAAATGGCAATTATGTTGGCTAACTTACCAAGTAGTGCAAGTCATATAAGATAATGTAGATGAAATTGTTTTTGAAATAGTAAATTGCTATAAAATGCTAGTCATGATATCTCTGTATAACACAGTATGCTAGGTAGTGTAGTAAATATTAAAGTCAGGACAAAGTTCTTTGCAAGGAAGAAGTTGCAGTCTAGACAAATGAATCTGAGTCTATAAATATCTTTAAAAGTTTTACCATGTATAAGATTCATGTGTCCACAATAAATGGTCTTTGATTGAGGATACAGACAATTCAGCTATGAAATAATATCTACAAATTTTGGAATATAACTTAGTAATGTCTTTTTTGCCTTCTAGAGCCCTATGCTTTCCTTTCCTGCTTATTTCAAGGAAGTAGAATAAACAAAATATCATAATGTATATTTATATATTATGTTTATTTATCATTGATGAATTAATTCATTTATTTGTATATTAATAAATATTATTTTTAATATGGTGGGTGACATGTAATTTATACAAAAGAGATAAAAGTGTGGAGACAAACCTTCTGTTCTGTTTATCAGGCAATCACTCTCTCCTCTTGAGTTCCCCTTTAGCATTCTTTCTCCCTTTGTATTTCCATTAATCAGAGCTAAACTCATTGTGGGATCCTTGAGAAAAGAGACCCTGGATTCCTGTTATAAAAGAATAAATGTTATTGTTCTGATCCTAAGTTAAAATAAACAATTTAGAGATTGGAGGTTACACTTTATTTCTGGAAGTATCTTCTCTGTGACTCACATTTCTTTCCTTTCCCATTTAAAGCCTTAGCTGAAGACCTTTGTTTCTACAAATCAAGCACTATGGAGTGCTAACTATATTATTAAATACAACAGTGGACTTGGTGATATGTTGAATTATACCCAATATTTTGCAATAACTGTAAATGGAAATAACCCTTAAAAATTATATAAAAAATTAAAGAAAAATAAAGTGGATTCTGTTTTGACGACTTTTGTGTAGCTGATGTGTTATCACCAGAACATTGGCCTGCTTCCTTTTTCTAACTAACTGAGGCTTGAGGGAGAAAATTTATATTTTTGTTGACTCCCCAGTAGTACCAAGACATGAAACCCAGTCATAGACTGCTGTCTAAGGTGCTCTGGCTTCCTAGGCCTTTCTGTCTGTCCTTTGGAAATGGTTTGGATCTCTGTGCTAAAGATTATTTCCATTTTTCATGTTTAAGAAAAGGTCCTGCAATTGCATCGTGACATTTATATCGTCTAAGAGACCTCTCATTGCTAAAGTAAATTTATACATAATGTATCTCACCTTTAGCATTATTGGATTTTAATTAGAGGATGAAACAAATCAGAATTTTAAGCCACAGTAGTTAATAGAGCTGCCCATTTGCTTTCTATTAGACTAACAGTGCCAATCACGATATTCACACATAAGTATGCCAAATTCTAGTTTTTGCTTAGAAAATACTTTGCAAAGGTGTTCTTTATTTTGTATTGATAAAAGGAGGGATTTTTAACTTTAGGTGTTCTGCAGCAAAATGTGCATTGCAGTGACAGTGTGCCACTAAAAATTCTGACTCCCTTGCTTATCTTGCTTCCCCCTTGATTCCTTTCTTATTTAATATGTGGTATGATGAGCAAAGCAAAAAACATGACTTGTGGTATGTATGTTTTTATCTACTGTACTTTTAAGGATTTAAAAAACTTGTTTGGCTTTTGCAATACATTTAACTACTCACAAATGTACGAAAACCTGCTTACATGTAGTAGTTTTTAAATTTAATAGTGTATTTTTGGAAAATTAAGGAAAATTTGGAACACCAGCTTCTATAACAGCCTGTTAATGTTTTTTTTTGTTTTTTTGCAGTACGCGGACCTCTCAGTGTTGTGGCCTCTCTCGTTGCGGAGCACAGGCTCTGGACATGCAGGCTCAGCAGCCATGGCTTATGGGCCCAGCCGTTCCGTGGCATGTGGGATCTTCCTGGATCGGGGCACGAACCCGTGTCCCCTGCATCAGCAGGCGGACTGTCAACCACTGCGCCACCAGGGAAGCCTTGTTAATGTTTTTAGTTATATTCTTATGCAGCTACAGAGCCACCAAATGTAGTAGTATACTAAGAACAACAATATGTTTAGAATTAGCGACAAAACAAATAGAACACCCACCCAGGTAGCAAAAGTTTAATGTGAATCATTTATCTAATGGATATTTTTGGTATATTGTGGTAAAGGAAACCATGCCCTATGGCAATGTTAAACTCCAAAGCACAATTAGTGTTAATATGCCCATGACTTTCTGCCAGACAAGTAAAAATACCAAATGTATCTTTCAAATAGTTCATTCTATTTTGTTTGGCATAAAATTTCCTGAAAGGCATAAGTCTCACTCTATTGTTAATGTAAGTTAATTTTGAGGAGAGAAAAATGAAGGGGATTTTCATGTATGACTTTGTACATTTTTGAATTTTTAAATCCAGTGAGAACTTACCCACGTATAAACATTGTATAAAAAAGAATACATATATGGATTTTAACATCTCAGAAAAGGGAATTGTAATTAACTGTCTAAATCAGCATCTTTTTTCTAGATTTCCTCCTACATACTATGTGATTGGCACCAAAGATATAGTTTTTATTTTTTATTTTTATTTTTATAATAGATCTTTATTGGAGTTTAATTGCTTCACAATACTCTGTTAGTTTCTGTTGCACAACAAAGCAAATCAGCCATATGTATACACATGTCCCCATATCCCCTCCCTCTTGAGCCTCCCTTCCATCCTCCCTATCCCACCCCTCTAGGTCATCACAAAGCACTGAGCTGATCTCCCTGTGCTATGCTGCTGCTTCCCACCTGCCAACTATTTTACATTCAGTAGTGTATGTATGTCGATGCTACTCTCACTTCACCCCAGCTTCGCTCTCCCACCCCATGTCCTCAAGTCCATTTTCTGTGTCTAACTCTTTATTCCTGCTCTGCAACTAGGTTCATCAGTACCTTTCTTTTTTCTTTTTTTTAGATTCCATATATATGTATTAGCATATGGTGTTTGTTTTCTCTCTTTCTGACTTACTTCACTCTGTATAACAGACTCTAGGTACATCCACCTCACTACAAATAACTCAATTCTTTTTATGGCCGAGTAATATTCCATTGTATATACGTGCCACATCTTCTTTATCCATTCATCTGTGGATGGACATTTAGGTTGGTTCCGTGTCCTGGCTATTGTAAATAGTGCTGCAATGAACATTGTGTTACATTTCTCTTTTTGAATTATGGTTTTCTCAGGGTATATGCCCAGTGGTGGGACTGCTGGGTATATGGTAGTTTTATTTTTAGTTTTATAAGGAACCTCCATACTGTTTTCCATAGTGGTTGTATCAATTTACATTCTGTCCAACAGTGCAGGAGGGTTCCCTTTTCACCACATCCTTTCCAACATTTATCGTTTCTAGATTTTTTGATAATGGCCATTCTGACCTGTGTGAGGTGATACCTCACTGTAGTTTTGATTTACATTTCTCTAATAATTAGTGATGCTGAGCATCTTTTCATGTGCCTCTTGGCTATCTGTATGTGTTCTTTGGAGAAATGTCTATTTAGGTCTTCTGCCCATTTTTTAACTGGATGGTTTTTTTTTTGATATTAAGCTCCATGAGCTGTTTGTACATTTTGGAGATTAATCCCTTGTTTGTTGTTTCATTTGCAAATATTTTCTCCCATTCTGAGGGTTGTCTTTTTGTCTTGTTTATGGTTTCCTTTGCTCTGCAAAGGCTTTGAAGTTTAATTAAGTCCCATTTGTTTATTTTTGTTTTTATTGCCATTACTCTAGGAGGTGAGTCAAAAAAGACCTTGCTGTGATTTATGTCAAAGTGTGTTGTTCCTATGTTTTCCTCTAAGAGTTTTATAGTGTATGGTCTTACTTTTAAGTCTTTAATCCATTTGGAGTTTATTTTTGTGTATGGTGTTAGGTCATGTTCTAAAATCATTCTTTTACATGTAGCTGTCCAATTTTCCCAGCACTACTTATTGAAGAGACTGTCTTTTCTCTGTTGTATGTTCTTGCCTCCTTTGTCATAAATTAGGTGACTGTAAGTGCATGGGTTTATCTCTGGACATTCTATCTTGCACCATTGATCTATATTTGTTTTTGTGCCACTACCATACAGTCTTTTTTTTTTAATAAATTTATTTGTTTGTTTATTTATTTATTTATTTATTGGTTGTGTTGGGTGTTCATTGCTGTGTGCGGGCTTTCTCTTGTTGCAGTGAGTGGGGGCTGCTCTTCGTTGCGGTGTGTGGGCTTCTCGTTCCAGTGGCTTCTCTTTGTTGCAGAGCACAGGCTCTAGGCATGTGGGCTGCAGTAGTTGTGGCATGTGGGCTCAGTAGTTGTGGCTTGCAGGCTTAGTTGCTCTACAGCATGTGGGATCTTCCAGGACCAGGGCTTGAACCTGTGTCCCCTGTATTTGCAGGTGGATTCTTAACCACTGCATCACCAGGGGACTCCCTCATACTGTCTTGATTACTGTAGCTTTGTGGTATAGTTTGAAGTTGGGGAGCCTGATTCCTCTAACTCCATTTTTCTTTCTCAAGATTGCTTTGGCTATTCAGGATCTTTTGTGTTTCCATAAAAATTGTAGAATTTTTTGTTCTAATTCTGTGAAGAATGCCATTGGTAGTTTGCTAGGGATTGCATTGCATCTGTAGAATGCATTGGGTAGTATAGTCATTTTCACAATACTGATTCTTCCAATCCAAGAACATGTTATATTTCTCCATCTATTTATGTCAGCTTTGATTTCTTTCATCAGTGTTTTATAGTTTTCTGAGTACAAGTTTTTTGCCTCCTTAGACAGGTTTAAGATATATTGTTTTTTTAAAAAAATGCACATGGTAATCTTCACTATTCATCTAATAGTAGAGTGTCAGAACAGTGTTATTGGAGGTATTCTGAAGTGCTTAGGGAGCAGAGGAAAAAGATACACAGCAGGTTGGGGGATGTCAGGAAGAGGCAGTGACATCAGTTAGGATGCTCAGCGTTGTGGAATAAACACAAATTGCTCAGTTTAATACAAAAAGACAGGACAATATAACAGAGAGAAGAGCATGGGTGAAGCATGGACTGGAACACAACATGACTACCTTTTCAATTTGCCCATCCCAGAGCAAACTAAGAAAGTGTATTTTCTGAGAAGTGACAGGGAATGAGGCTGCACACATAGACCAGTCATTGTACATTAATTGAGGGTCTTGTTTTTAAATCTGGTCCAGGATATGAGGGATTGGAGGAAACAGAAAGTTTAAGCAGAAGAATAAATACTCAGATTGACATTCTATGGTGCCTGAGGATCACAGCCAAATGATCTCTCAACAGCTGCCTGCACTTCATTGAATGCATTTAATGTATGTAAAATTAGTGATAATTTCAATGACTGTGATGTCACTACCTGGAAGAGGTTACCAGTGTTCTCTTTCTCATGTGTAAAGGATGATCTATGGACTTCTTAAATATGTGAGCAACTTAATCCCATAATCTCATTTTGAGTGTGTATTTTCTAGGGCTACTCATGGGTCCAACAGGAAAGAGATGGTACAATTGAAGACAACAATTTAAAAAACAAAAGCAGTTTTAATGGAAATGGGGTGAAGTATCCTATGTCTAACAACAGTGGACAGAAAAGTTACTACTCATAGGTCTAAAGGGGAAAGAGGAGGTATGATTATGATAAGCTAGGGAGAGTACCTGTAAGCAAATGTCACCTGATAGTAGTTTTGGTCTTTTGTAGAGGGACACAGCCAACTTGTAGTAATATTGAGGGGAGACACTCAGGGTACAAAGTACTGGACCTCTCACCCATTCTCTGAATTCCTGTTGGTGCCAACTTTCAGCTAACTTGAAATCAGAGGGCAGAATTAAGAGCTGGTCAGCTATTTGTGTAAAAACAGTGGAGCCAATCTGATGGGAAGAATGGAGAATATCAAACTTTTTTTTTTTTTTTTTTTTTTTATCAGTGGGATGGCTGTGTTTGGAGCACCATATCTCAGAATTCCTAGAATGATGGTTTTATAGTATGTTAATCATTTAACTTGAAGAATTTTCAAGTAGTCAAGTATGATTACATCAAAGGCACTGAAAATATGTCCATACAGCTAAGTCACTCAAGTCTTTAATACACTAATGGCAGTGCAATCCTCCAAGGGGGTGTATAACATGCAGTGTTCTTAAATGCATTTGAATATTAAACTCTTTTTTAGAGTTTAAGTTGGAGGGCTACTTGGGAGCTGTGAGGCTATTACTTTGGTATATTAAAGATTGGCCAATTCAAGGAAAAATTATACTCAAATAAATCTTTACGTTATTTTTTTCTGACTGAGTTAATGTGTTGACTAACTTGAGAGATTCATCTTTCACAGCTATCACATTCAAGAAACTCAACTTTTTTTCTGTCTTTTCATCATGGAGGATATCACCTTCCTGAGCAGAGTTCATTGATTCATTGGAATTATAGTTTTATCAAAAACTATGTATATATACATCATTTTCCAATTTGATTTGAAATAATCTTTGTAAAAACTTCAAAGTTATGAAGTTATCTTTTTCAAAAACGAAATCCCTTCAGTTCTGGCCTAGGGTTAGATATTTTCCCCCTTTATTTCTCTACTGTTAACACTCTGTGTTTTAGTAGCTAAATCTCCTTTATATTTTAACTGCTAAAGAGCTTCCTAAGAACAAATATTATGGCTTAACTTCCTGGCTATGACTATGGAATCCCTTAGATATTTCCTAGTGATTAGTTCTTCAAAATCTCGTATGTATATTGCTTTGCTTATCTTCTTTTCCAATATTTACTTTGAGGTCATTCTTGCATTCTTAATGTTCTTAAATGTGGAACACATATTCCCACTGTACTTTTCATTGTAGTTGGAACATTTCAATATCAGAGGAAAAATTGGCAAGCAAATTACAAGAAAGAAAATAAGAATCTTGGAAGCTGCAAATTAAGTGAAATAATTTCATATAATTGACAAGTCAATATATAATATCATTTCAAAATATTTTGGAAATGTGTTTAAAATATCTACCTTGATGGTATGATTTATGGAAAACTAGTTGGTCATTGGGTCTATGATATGTAGGCTTACATTTTGCAGCTGCAGTTTCATTGGGGATCTTCAGATCACTTTCAGGTGTGCAAAAGAATTTGAGCATTCTGTCCTCAATTCTCTTACTCTTTTATACTTTGTCTCATTTCACTGGACAATATGATTAACATAACTGGAAGTAATACACATTCATCGATTTAAAATTTGTGTAAATTTTTATTCTGCAAACAAATGTATGTTTTGAATTTTCTAAGTTTTCTGTTTTTCTTTTAGATGTTATAACTGATTTAAGTAGAAAAGTTAGAGATTGTTTATTTTCAACATATAGTGCTTGGAAAATATAGAAGTATTTGTTGAATTAAAAATAACATATTCCATATTATAACTTTGTCTTTCTGCCACATATTAAAAAATAAAAATTGCTGATAAATAGGGAAATATAGTCCAATATCACTCATTACTATGAGGCTTTCAATATTCAACATTTACTCAAGAATGTATAGAATTTAACAACAGTTAGAAGAAAAATCTTTGAATTATTCAAGAGGTAAGATGTTATTGAAAAAGATGGTACATCTGTGACTGAAACATATTAATTATTTTACAAAACAGTGTTATCATTTATGATGTACAGATTCTCCAAAGCTAAACTATTGAGTCATAAATCATTATTTGAGTATTTCTGAATTCAAGTCACTGATGGGAAGAATTGTGGAGATGTGCCACTATAAATAAAATGGTATTGGTATGTCACAGGCTGAGTGATTTTAGCATGAGTAAAAGTAGACTGCAATGTTCCAGATGATGATGGAATGATTTCTTTGAAACATCATTTCTGACTTAAGTCCACTAAAAGAATATTTTTGTAACCCGTTAATTAATAGAAGAAAATAAAACATTTTATAATTACATTCCCTATAGTTTTTACTTTCTAAGAATAAATTTCATTGAAAATATGTGTTAGAAGGTAATTATGTCAAAACTTTGAAAGTTTATAAGGGAGTGTATGCATGTGTATAAAAATGTAAATTGCTTTTACCCGGTACAAATCAATCATTTCTTTATAATAAATATTGCTGGTATGTTTTTGGTATGAAAATGAATATATCATACCTGATTTGGTGTTATAATGTATTAATCTCCTGTGGGTAGTAGTCTACCCACTGTATAAAAGAGTACTTCATAGTACGTCAAAAATTTCAATCAAAGCTCTTTCTCCTGCCATTTCTATTCTAGAAAGAAAACTACAAAGCTAAAGTGGTCTGTGGACACCTGCTCTTCATGTGAGAACAGGGTCAAGGCCACCAATCTGGTTCATAGTTAAGCTCATGTCTTGCAATGGTAAACATTTGAGGAGTAAGAGTATTTGTTTCATAGTTTACTCAGTTTAGCCTGATACACCAGTGTATAGACACATACATGACTTTCATATCTAGAGAATTAAATATTAAGAAATAGTTGATCAAAATGTTTAATTTCAATATCTGTCTTTAAGAGTACATAAACATGGTTTTAAGTGATGGTGATCTTTAAAGTTAGATAAATGTATGCTTTAATATAGATTCCCATAATACTGGTGTATTAGTTTAAGCATGTATGAATACTTACCATGTATCTAGTAATAAATTTAAAAATTTTATGGACATTATCACACATAATCCTCATAGTAATACGATGAGGCATTTCACAGATTATAAGAATGAGACAGAAAAGTTATGTAGTAGACAGTTGAGTAAAAATTAAAACAGAATTTAAAACCAGGTCTGTCCGACTATAAAGTTTATACTCGCAACACCTGTGTGCTACCTCCTTCCAAGTAACATAAAATTTCTGAGTTTGTTTCCTCTTCTCAAAATGGGAACACCCATTTTCCCATGCAAGGCTCATGGGAGGATTAGAAAGCGTACATGTAAAATCCTTTGCATAGTATCTGGTGCATAATGGTCTGTTAAAAATGTAACTGCTATTACTTCAACATATTTTGAAAAGATATTTCTTCTAAATAATTAACAAATGTTATGATGATGATGATACTGTTATAATAGTTAATTGCCAATTTATCCTCGTTCAAATTGGATGTTCCATTCTTCACAGGGATAGTAATGGCCTGACTTATTCTCTCTCTCAGCAAGCAAAGGCAAGCAGCTGAGATGTTTTCCTGAATGTTTGCTGCAGGGAAATGACATTATATGTAGCTTAGATATTGAATCATGAGAAAAGGATAAATAGAAAAAGAGAATAACTATTGAATTTGAAATGGGATATGAATTATAAAAAGATTATGGTATGTCAATTGTAAATTTTTTCATCAAAAACTTACCTTCTCTTGATTTTGGAATGGGAATATCTAGAAAGAAAGTGATCTGTAGAGTAGCAGAAAAGAATGGGTCAGTAATAATAGCTAACATTCACCAAGTGCATATTCAGTGCCAGGTTTTGTTCGAGCACTTTTTATATGTAAATCCTTTTAATAGTTACAGATATTCTATGAGATAGGTTCAATGATTATCACATTTTAACAGATGAGGAAACTGAGGTGCATATAAGTTAAATATAATTGGCTCAAGATTATACAAAGGATTGAACTCAGGCTGTGTGGCCATAGAGCCCATAATTTAAAGCAAGAAATAATTTAGTGTATTTAATTGCATCCCTTCCTTATGTCCATTCATTCTTTCCTTTGGTATTTAAATAGGGAAAGTGACTTAAAATCAAAATATAGTATAAAGGATAAAAGCACTATCTTTGGAATAAAAAAATGGGTAATGTGTTAATCATGTGACTTTAGGCTATGCAAGACTTCTCTGAACCTCAGTCTATTTATCTATAAGCTTTTGACACTAGTCCTTCTATGGTTTATAATAGTGCATTAAGCAGGTACTTAAAGGTTGGCATAACTTGACATATAGAATATCTTCAACAACTGTTCACTGAATATGAAATTAGAAAGCATCTTGAATTTTAAATTCTAGAATATTACTCTTTAAACATTTTTATTGTGATTGAATCTACCTTGTTTGTTAATTGATAATCAGAATTAATTTCAAGATTTTAAGGCTTTATTAAAATGAAAGTGAAATAATTTTATAATATAAAGTAACATAACTTCCCTGAATAAAATATTACAGAAGATTTCAGTGAAGTGAAGAAATAACTTTTCTTTAATCAGCTTTTTTCCTTCTCATTAAATATCCCAATAGATTTATTTTAAATTATTTTTCTATTATTAAATGCTAAACAAATATTTAAAATCTAATTTTGTTTAAAGAATGGTCATGAAATCTTTAAAAAAAATCTAAGTCTGCCATATACAAATTATTTTTAATACACCATCATAATTTGTTCTTTGTGAGAGGTAATCTGTGAGAAGTAATATTACTCCTTTTCACAGGGAAAACACATGAATTTCAAAAAAGTAAAGCTACCTTCTCCTCATTAGAAAATGCTACTAAGCCCGATTATAAATCCAAGTCTGTACACTGAAACAAACTACTGCTCATTACCAGTACAGTTGTAATAGGCCCTGATGATTCATACCAATCATCTGCAGTGTAGCATCTGATTCATTAACATAATATAGATCTGGTCTTACATTTCAGGTAGCAAAGTAATTTATAACCTATCATTAGCTAAATGTCTGAGAGAGGTATTAAAAATTCATGTAGAGTCATTAGCATGACTTCACAACCGGCAACCGGGCAATTGCATTAGTGTTCAGGAACCAGAAACCGAAAGGCTGCTTTCTGCTTAGTGCATCTGTTTTCAATTACGATGTTATCTGGATTCCCAGTTCAAGTCAATTTTCTGACCTTTCTAAAAATTTTTAAACAATACTGTAGTTACATCCTTCTTCTTGAGCTACTTCTTCCTGAAGTAATTTTGCTCTTATTGTTGCATAAATTTGCAAATCTTGAAAAGTCTTAAACCATGTCTATGCAGTCAGACTGGATTAATGAGAAATAAGTGACCTTTTACTATTCCCAGATAGAATAACTAGTGATTGAAGCAATTAGAAAAAGAAGAGCATTCTTGTACTAATTGCTATATCTGACCAAAATAAACAGACATTTTATTAAAGATATGTTGATTTTCTGGTATGACTAGAAGTTCAACTACAATATTATGATAATGCCCATTGATCAGTTCAGTACGGTATGGAGCACACCATAAAAATGCAGGTTATTTAACCTGTTTGAGATTTCAGTGAGCTACATAGAAGGCTCATGTTTCATCTGGTGATAGAAATTTATTGTGAGAATAGGTAAGGTAATGTAGAAGCCCAGGAAAGTCAACTTTCCTGGTCAAACATTCTGGTCTTGAAGAGTTGGAACTATATTCAGGATATCAAAATGTCCAATGGAAGCTTATCATAAGCCAGCCACTATGCAAGGTATTTTACGTATATCACACATTAATCCACTTGATGACTCAGAGCAGACATTATCATACCCATTTTATGTATGACAGCATTTATATATGACAGCACTCAGGTTTAAGAGATAGAATAATTCTCTCTGCATCACATAGCTAGTAGGTGTCAGGGCTAGAATCTGAACTTGAGCTTTCATAGAAATCAATTGTGGGGTAGGGGTTGATAAAGTCAAATCAAATAATACTCTTATGCTGATGCTCTTTCTGTGTACCTCATTCTCCATCCAACCCTATGCTCTTTTCTTGACTTTTACTTTCTCACAAGGAAAGATTTGTGATATTTATATATAAATTAAAGGTTCCAAGAATATCAGAAATATATTAAAAGGAGGAATTTCCTGCTGTATCAACAGAGCCAAAATAAGTATTGTCATGGGTATGTAGTTTTGATTCTGAATTCTACCCCTGCCCAAATACTTAATATTAACCCAAAGGGAGTAAGCCCTCCCTTTACTCATTGTTTAATGTCCATATTCCACTCACACTCAATGTAGCGTGACCTCATATATCATGGGGCTATTCTATTGAATCTCACATATTTAAGTTTTAGCATTATTGACACTCTATAAATATCCACTAAATAAACATATAAAGAGGGGATTGAATGTAAGATTGTAGATTATGGTAAATAATTAAAACTCTAAGATTCTAGCATTCATTGAGGTGATACTGACACTATGATTATTTATAGTATTTTGTTATGGATCTGTGTGATCCTCACCATAGAACAAAATGGCCAAATACTGATGCAAATTTTCTTACACTTGATATTTATGTATTAAAAAATACTTAATAGCTACTAATTGTATTGTAGAAAGATATATTCTGGGTAATTCACAAAGTCAATTACCAATTGGCAGAATTTTACACTCTCTCAAGACTATTACCTCTCTATCTTTTAGAGACATGCATTTCATGGTTAACAACTTTCAAAATTATATCCTTTACCAGAGTAATTCAGAAGTGGTTAAACCCTGTTACCCTTGCTATGAAATGCGACTTACAATTTTTAAAATATAATTTAAGCTATGGAAGAAGTATTTTAACTCCTATTTGCAATGTAAGCACTTTAGAGAAGTTTGTTTAGATAAAAATATGTCCAACTTAGGGAGTATTTATATCAAACACTGGAGAAGAATACTTTTGCTTGCTGTTATTTTACTTTAAATAAAATTTCTTTGTAGAAATAAAACAATCATATCTCTGAATAAAAAAAAAGAAAAAAATAAAACCTTTTCTTTTGGATGATCCATTATCAGGGGATGCATTTCTTACCAGCCAGGATTGAAAATTTCTTGTTAGTCTGTATGCTATGAGGATTTGAGGTCAAAGGTTATTGTATTGATCATCAGAAGTTTATGTAGAATAATTTTATAAGGCTATTCATATCCTTTAATATAAATAATTCTTCATCTATCATTAAAGTTTACATCTTCTCTATTTTTATAATAAAATATTGGGGCCAAATGAATTATTTCAGTGTTACCATGGAAAATTTAGCCTCTTTCTTAAGAAAAGTATACCCATACAGATACACCTACATACCCATATATTTTCAAGTTCATAAGTGTTCTGAAACTTATCCATAAACCTCAGGTTAATTATTTTCAAAAAAATAATGAAAGGAATTTGCTAATTAATGAGTATTTGTCATTGTACCATGTGTGAAATGGGTCCAGGATAAATATGAAACTTGATTCTTACCTTGGGGCGACTAATTACTAGAATTCCATATAAAGAGCTCATCAAAATAAAAATAGCCAGTTAAAGAGAAATATTAAAGATCAATAACACATGTGCAGTGCATATTGGTTGAGTGAATAATGAAAATATCAGTCAGCAAGAAAGAGCAAAGTAGAAAAATGATTTTAAAAACTTTTTATAGAATAAAAAAACACATGCCCAATATTAAAAAAAAATCAACCTCAGTCATTGTTAAAGAAATAAAAATATTTCAAAAAGAATTGTTATTTCTTATCATTTAGCAAGGGTTAAAAATATTTAAATAACACATTCATAGGAAAATAGAAGAGCAATTTTGTGTTGTATTAAAATTGAAAGAGTTCATTCACCTTACCTCTTCCACTTCTCTTGTTCCTTCCCCCAACCCCAACACTTTATGAACTATTTAGTTCTGAAGTTTTGAGGTGAGACAACAAGTCAGATGTCCAAACAGGGGATGGGAGGTTGATCTGGCTGAGGGAGAAGTGACAACCCAAGTAGGGTGAGGAGGGCATCTCTACTGAAGAGTCAGCAATAGCATACCTTTACTAAGCAGAGATAAGGAAGACATCTTCATGGAGGAAGAAGGCAGTAAATATATTAGGAATGATGAAGCCAGCTAAATAAGTTACAAATAATAATATAGAGAAAAATAGAAGAAAATTTGTTGATTAGATTGGAATTGCTTGTACTGGCATGAATTCATAGTTTTCAATATATACAGATGTAGAAATAAATATAGGTGGATAAATATAGAAATAAACAGTGTAAAAGAGTTGGATAGAAATAGATAAAAACATAAAAACAAACATTGATAACCTAGGTCTGCCCTTTGAGAGGGCTGGGAAGCAGTAATACCTCAACAGTAATGATGTCACCAAACCCCAAATTTTGGCTTCTATGTACAAATCTCCACTAAAAGGAATTCTGATTCTTGGAGAAATGGCTAATTCCAGGGTAGCAAAGGGAAGTAAGAGAAAAGCTTAGAACCTGTTGGGTCAGAAAGCAGGGAAGGGCTGGAAAAATGATGGGCCCAGTCATAAAGGCAGAGAAGGAAGCTTGAAGGGCTCCCATTTGCCAAATATGGGACAATTTGAACAATAAAATTAATTGTTACAGATTATAATCTACTGAGTAAAATAAGAAACCTTGAATCCAAGCTAAAATAGTAAACAAACAAGTATGATGAGAAATGAGATATTTAAATAATTTCAAAGAACCTCCTTACAGAATGCAAATTACAACGGGGGAAAAGGGGCAGCTATAGGAGAAAAGCTTGGAAGAACATTTATGAAATAATTAAAGTTAACATCAGCAATAATTGGATAAATTAAAAATATTCACCAATGATTAGAATGTAGTGAGAAAAATCAGCATGACCTCTGTAACATTCCTACCAAAGGCACATAACCTAAATCTAATCATGAGAAAACCTTAGGCAAATCAAAGTGAAGGTCCTTCGACATCACACCAATGGGCTATTTTCAAAAGTATTAAGGTCATAAACATCAAGGGAAGACAAGGGAACTATTTTAGGCTGGAGGAGACTAAAGAGAAATAAGAAACAAATGTGAAACATAATTCTGATCTGGGTGCTTTGTTGTATAAAGGACATTAAATGGACATTAGGAAAAATTTATAGAGGGTATGAGAATTAGATGTTAGTAATGTATCAATGCTACTATTTCTGTTTTTAGGGTTGTACTATGTTTGTGTTAGAGAATTTCCTTATTTCTGGAAAATATATACTAAAATATTTGGAAGCTATGGACATCAGGTAAGTAATCTACTCTCAGATGGTTTAGGAAAACAAAATTCTTTGTCATGTTCTTATGGCTTTTCTATAACTTTGAGATTGTTTCAAGATTTAAAAAAAAATGTTTATTCACTTCAACTTCGTAATTTCACAGCAAGTAGTTTATACCAAAGAAATACTTTCACTAGTGTTTAAAAATTATACACACCACAGGCATTCCCTTATACCCCCAGATGCCTATTGCTACTGAGGAAAGGAGAAAAGACAAAAACTGTCTATGTCAAACAGTCTTGGGTGCAGACCATTACATTAGAGAATTTAAAGGTTGATGGACTGATTTTGATTGTGATGGTTATTACAAGACCCTATGTATTTGTCAAAATTCATAGAACTATACACTAAAAACAGTGAATCACATTACCTTAGGTGAGGGGGACAGTGACAAGGACAGGTGGAAAAATACTGCTTTTGGGGTCTCATTAATACTCTATTTCTTGTCGTGGGTGGTGTTTATGTAGTTATAGTCATAAGGCAAAAACTCATTGGGCCATACATTTAAATACTTTCCTCTATTATTTTATACCTAAATAAAAATTACATTAGGTGTTTAATATTAATAATTCAAATGTCAATAATGCCATGATAATAGTAATTTTACTAACTCTGTTTAATAGTCACCCAAATGATGTTAACCAATAACAAATATTTAAATTTCCAGGAAGATTTGAAATAATTCATTGAAGAGACAGTATTATGAAAATGCTTTATCAGTACCACAACTGGGAGAGGCTGCAAATTATATTCCTATCTCTGTCATCACTTGCATGCAATCAACATCATTGTAATGAAAGGAAAATAGTGGTTCAAGAGGATAAGAATCCATTAGGTTAAGGTTACTGGAAATGTCTAAATGTGATGGAGAGTGTATTGAATTCTATATTCAATACTTTAACCCCAACTGTAGCTAGTCCTTGTTAACCATTAACTAGATTCTATTCTAGTAGAACCATATCCATTGGGGTGGGGGGCAGGGTGGTGGTGGAATGAGAACATGGTAACAGGAAAAAACGAGGCAAGAGAAAAGGCTCTATCAGTAGAGTATCAATGGAATATGTTGAATAAAATACACATGCTACAAGTATTTTATTATTTTAAAAATATTAATAACTATTGTTAAAAGAAATGAAAGGAGACTAGTGAAGCTAGTGAGTGCATCAGACATATATTATTAGTACAGAACAGTAATCGTGTCTACTCTTTGAAGAACTCAGTATAATTTCCGTAGTGCCTATGAAATTCTGACATCCAGCCTCATTCCCCACTAATAGCTTTTTCTCCATATCATATATGAATCGCCAAAATGAAATATGAAACCTCCTAATATTTATGCCATCAAAACAACTCCTTTTCAAATCCACAGTGTAACATTTCACCATTTCCCCTCCCATATAAGAATAAAAAATTCTTTCAATGCTCAATATTCAAAGCAAAAAAAAGGGTATTTCCTACATGTTGTTTGTTTTCAATTTACACTTCTCCCATCACCTCAGCATATCCATGGATCTGTTACTTTTCAGCCATCTGGGAGAGAGTGTGAGTTCCTCTTGTAAAGTTGTTGCTGTCAAAAAAAAGCTCTTCCTGTAAAGAATATAACTTTAGAGATGGCAATAAAAGAGAATGTTAGACAACTAAATTTCCTCAAGTTGTAGCAGAAAAATTCCTTATATGAACCTGTTGACTTGGGTACATACTAAGGGCTATATTGAAATGGATTTGTCCAGTCACTTTATTTGTTTTAATTAATTTTTTTTTTTTTTTTTTTTTTTTTTTTTTTTTGGCTGTACTGGGTATCTGTTGCTGCACCAGGGCTTTTTTTCTACTTGAGACAGGCGGGGGCTACTCTTTGCTGCGGTGCACTGGCTTCTCATTGCGGTGGCCTCCTTTGTTGCGGTGCACCGGCTCTAGAGCGCAGGATCAGTAGTTGTGGCGCACGGACTTAGCTGCTCCACGGCATGTGGGATCTTCTCCGACCAGGGCTCGCAACCGAATCCCCCGCATTAGCAGGCGGACTCCCAACCACTGGGCCACCAGGAAAGCCCTGTCCATTCACTTTTAAATGGTTCTCTACCTTCTTCAGATATCATATTGCTCTGTAGTATGGAGGTTAGCTAAATATTAAAAAATCTCTTTCACAGTAACACGTTTTAGGCTAACTTGTCCCTCTGTTCTGCACATTAAGTCACTATTCTACTCTCAATGTATTTAATCAGGAAATTAAGCTAATAAATTAACATTAGTAGATAATCAGGGAGATGAAATTTCCTTTGTTTTCATAAAACTTTCTATTTAAAACCAACACTGTGTTACATTATATTTATTTCTACATTTGTCTACTTGCTCTGAGAACTATTAATAATATTCCTGGGAGAAGAATTCCTTATTGCAGCTTTTCTGTAAGTTTGAGATTGTTTCAAACAATGTTATCATCTGTTAATAGCATTACATATTAACTTATGTTGATTTTTATATTAGTCTTGTCACATGTACTTTTATTTTTATTGTACTTTATCATTCAAAAAATTGTTACTTCAGTCTCTGATACTTCCTTGTAAATGCTGACAACTTGGTGATAATCTCTTATCAGTAATAAATAAAGCCACACAATCCCTTACTATTTCCACTCTCAATATAAGATGATATATATGTATTTGTAATGGCTAATGCTATGTAAAATTGTTCATATTTCCAGTTCTGTGCAGATAGTTTTTATCAGGGTGATATCTCGAGATAGTCCAGGGTCCATAATACTGAGTACATATGCTTCTGTCTCAACAATGAAAATATACACAAGAAACTAACAAAGCCCATATTTTTAAAGACATCCAAGAACGACCAACATAGCCTGAATTTGAGGAGCTAAGATCTTTGAAAGAATGGTGGGTGAGACAGTGAGGTGAGCCTGAGCTTTTCTATAGCTTTTTCCTGAAGACATTTTATGTTTCACAGAGACTGACATTCACACTCAGTGGAAAGTAGCAACTGGAACATTTGTTAGTTTCATTGGCCTGGAGAGACCACAATTGGAACTCAGATGTCAAGACCCAGGAGAAAAGAAAACAACAGGAATATGGACATAAAATTCCAGAAGATTTTGCTCTTTAAATGTTTGCTAAATCCTAAGATTCCCAGTGGTAAGAAGATGAGAAATCAAGCAGAAAGAAGTTACTAATTGCTAAAGTGCTAAGCAGAAATATTTAGCAGTCTCTTGGTGCTAGGCATTAAAAAATAAAATTTGGGGACCCTGGTTCCAAACCAGGCTTTCAGCAGAGACTCCTGAAAGATTATACTATTTTAGTAAGTGTCAACTGGTAATATGCTGAGGCTCAGAGTGATTTGTCCAACACTAACTTAGAAGAAATTCTGTAGAAAAGAGTATCATTCATTCAGAACTACAACAATTTTTCTTGCACTATGTCTATCAAATTCATGCATAGTGTGCTAAGAAATAAATCTAATCAACAAAGCCAAGAGAAGAAATAGCCAATAACAATAGACATACAGCTAATCCAGATACTTTATTTTTCAGACACAGACTTTAAAATAGGTATGATTAATGTGAATAATGCAGTTTATTTGTCTGATGGGAAATTGTATTTGGAATGAGCAGGGATGTGCAAATTCACATATATTGATTGCCTACAAGGTATGAAACTCTTCGGTGATTTTTCTTGTGCTATAAAATTGTACCTTCACATTAACCTTCTAAGTCATTATTGTCATTTTTTTCTCATTTCTTTTTAAAGGGAAATCAGGGTCAGAATACATACACACACACACACACACACACACACACACACACACACACACACAAGGACAATAATTATTTTAAGGAGATTTTTGAAGTAAGAAATTGACAAGGTAACCAAGATATCTATAATATGAAAGAGTAGATGAAGCTAAGAAATGACAAGGAAATGAATCAAGCATAGCAGAATCAATGGAATAAAATATAGCTTTTGAGCATTTACATATGGGACTATAATGGACCAATCAAAATTGATTAGTCTAATTCTACCTGTGGGAGAATTGAAGTCTATGTAAAAGAGATTCCATTCATTTTTTTATCGTGTTTATCCCTGCCCTCTTTCCTGCCATCAGGCTAAAGGGAATGAGGAGTTACTGAGATCTGTCTTTATTAGCTCAGTACACACAGTTTAGGGAGTAACCCCCACAGCTGACTACCATGCATGAGGACATTGACTACATCCCCACTCTGATCCCTGGGTCTGACCACATATTGGTTTTTCTGCCCAGTTTCTCTTATATTTGGAGGAATATTAATATTTCACACATTGTAAAGCTGCTTTAAAAGCCACCTAGTTAATACACTGGGAACCCACTTCCTTGGTTGATTTCTTCAGAAGTGGAGACCTGGCCTTAGATAGACCATCTATGATTTTATAAATAGAAGAAGAAGAGAAATCCATTTCTTTGTCAACAAAACATAGGTTATGTTAACTTTGGAGATGTTGGCAACCATTTTCTGCTATATGACTTAAGGGGCAAAAAATGAAGGCTTCTAGGTTCTTTTCTTGACCAAACTCTAGCCAGGCTAGACAAAGATTCTTTGTAAATGACAAAGATTCTTCCCTTGACCAAACTCTAGCCAGGCTCCTCTGAGCTCTCTTCCTGACTAGACATTGGCCTATAAAGACATAAACTTTAATGTAGTTTCTAACAGCTCAAGGCCGCATCCCTAGGATGATCCTAACTCCTCTAAAATGGCTGCTTGAGAAAACTCAAGACTGCCAGAATGTAGTGTTTGTTCCAGCCAACACCTGAAGATAGGACGCCTGTCTCCCAGTCCCAGGGGAGCAAGCAGATAGGAGCCTAACTTTGATAAGCGTTAGGCAACAAACTCAGATAAATTTCACATGGAGCAACTTCCTTCCCTTTTTTCTTTTAGCAAATTTTCACTTTACTGATTCTATGGAACTGCTCCTGTTCATTACCTTCCCCACTTCACTTTCCCTTTAAAGAGTTCAGTCACTTCTGTACAAATTGAAGTTAAATTCAGTTCACACTGGACTATTTCCCTATTTCAATAGTATATTAACAATTAAAATCTTTATTTACCATTTTAGTCTCTGCTTTTGATTATTTTTGAGAGTAATCAAAAAACAGACTTTTCTCTCAGCACTTCTGGCAATCATAGCATTCCAAATGGATAGAGAAAAAAAAATTGTCTTCTAGGTAATTAAAATTTCTCTCTTGAAATCAAAAGGAACATAACTGGAAACAGGATAAAAATAAAGAGACAGCACTCTTGGGGTCTCCCACATGTTTTTGATCCTGCCTCCAAAATTAATTCATGAACTTGTTTCCCCTGGTAGTCCAGGATTCCACCAAAAAATTTCCTTTTTTCTCTTTTTTTCTAAACAAACCAGAGCCTGATGAAATTACTTGAATCAATAAGCTTTAAATATTATATTAAAAATAAGTGTAAAATGTTAAAAGTCAGAATTTTAACCAAAAATTAGAACTATTTCTATATGTATTTAAAATTATAACATGTTAAAAATTAGAAATTCCTATAATAGTACTTTACAAATGCAATGAAATATTTAGTCTACAGTAATATATTTATATATATATATGTGGTATTAAAATTACATGTAGAATAGAAATCATAAAAATATTTTTTCATATGGTATTTCTTAAAATTAATATTTTGAAATATTTAAACCACTATTTTTATTATTCCCTTCTTTTAACATTCTTTTATGAATACCACACTCCAAAAGGAACTTTTCACCTAGATTTGCTTTACTTCCATACAATATTTGAAAGACAGGCAATTTCATCTGAGCCCATTAGAGTGTTGTGAAAGTGAACTAAGATTGTGGTGTTAAAAAAAAAAAAATTGAGAACTATTGCTATATGCTACTTAAGAAGTGCAAGAACCAGTGGTCTCATTAGCAGTATTTAGATTCACTGACAGTATCAATACATGTGAATAATTCTTAAATAAATTTATTTACTGTTCATAAGGGGAAAGATGTAATTGGAATGTTTAGTCCAGCTAATATGATGAATTCCCAGCATAAGTTGATTTAAGCTAGTATCTGTAAAAGCTGAAAACTAAAGTCATCTTTCTGTATTCTTTTACCATCTGATACGAAATTACATCAGTCTTTTTCAGGAAAAAAGCCAGCACATATAAATCTAAGTTCACTGGGAAAAGAGTTTGTGTTTATGACAGTGCCCAGTGAGCTTCTATTGCTTAATAAATGTCAAATTTGATGGATAATATTCATTTAGATGTTACATGGCTGCTTTTATATTTCCCATTGCAAAGCTTTGACTTACAGACAGAGCTGTTAAATGTCCTTATTCTAATCTAATTTCACAATACCTAATTATGGTAGCTCACCCTTTTCAGCTAAAGTGTCTTAGGACTAAGAAACAATTGCTCATTTTTTTCATATGTATTCATGTGTACTTGCATTCAACAAGCATTTATTGGGACCTCTTAGGAGTCAGATATGAAGATGCATGGGATACAACTCCTCTCCTCAATAATATTCAAATTTAGTAGAAGAAACAGACACAAAAGTAATTAACTATGAACCAGTGTATTAAATATAACTTTGGGGTACACACTTTGTACATTTAACTAAGTTCCATCTGCCTTTAATAATGATTTTCTCCGTATTATCTTAGGAATTTTTTCATGCTGTATTTTTATCTTGTAATTTGCAGCTCTCTGTGAGTAGTATCAAAATCTTTTTTGGAACAAGTTTGGTATGTTAAATAAAAATTGGATGAATAAATGAATGAATAAATAAATATAATCATTTATCATATGCAATAATAGCTAGTAATGTGCTGTGAGTGAAAAAAGGAGGAATTCATCCTGCACATTATAACTGAGGAAGGCTGCCTAAAAAAATGATTTTTAAATTATATTCAGGAATTAGTACAATTCTAAGTTAAGGAAAATGGATAACTGAAATAGATATTAACTAATTCCTTACTTATGAACCTTAATTTTTTTCAACAACCTTGATATCTTTTCTCATTTTAGCATTTAGCATGATATCTTGGAAATAAATTAACTTATTTAAAAAATGTTGGTTTTTCGGTCTGTTTTTTAATATTCATATTTTTGGCACAAATACTATTAAAAGTAGAATGCCTTCAAAGAAGGAGAAAGAGGAGAATAATGTTTATAAACTTGACTATGGAAGTTTTATTAAGTGTTCAGTTTTCCTTCATCATGAATAATGTGGAGAAATAGTTGTACTTAATTCCCAAGAAAATAAGTTTTAAACTTTTCATAGAACATTTTTTTGTCTTCTATATCAACAATGCCAAAGTGAGTTTTATGGTATTTGCTTTCTCTCATTCAATTTGTTCTCCACCTGAACACAAGTGAAGAATTGTGCTTAGAAAACACTATATCATCAGCTCACACTTACTTAGAAGCCTCCATAGACATTTTTTTGCAGGCAGGGAAAAAAAAGAGAGAGAGAGAAAATGAAAAGGGCATTAATATTGGCTGTGAGGTCCTATACGGTCTTGTTTCTGCAATGTGTCCATTGCAGTCTGGATTCTCCATGTTTTTGGTTCCTTGAAAAGTTCATGCTTTTTGGACTTCCCTGGTGGCACAGTGGTTAAGAATCCTCCTGCCAATGCAGGGGACACGGGTACGAGCCCTAGTCTGGGAAGATCCCACATGTCTCAGAGCAACTAAGCCTGTGAGCCACAACCACAGAGCCCGTGCTCTAGAGCCTGCAAGCTACAACTACTGAGCCCACATGCCTAGAGCCCGTGCTCTGCAACAAGAGAAGCCCGTGCACCACAACGAAGAGTAATCCCTGCTCACCGCAACTAGAGAAAGCCTGCATGCAGCAATGGAGACCCTACACAGCCAAAAATAAATAAATTTTTAGAAAAAGAAACAAAAATTCATGCTCTTTCTTATGTCAGAGACAAATGATTGCCTTTGAATGAAGTGCTTTACTCTCACAATTAACCCTTAATACCTAAATGTACCCCAGTTTACTTATTTGTAAAATAGGGACAATTACAGTACTATATCAGAAGGGTAGAAAGAGACGTTTGTTAAAAAAGGGAAAGAACTTAGCACTGCACCTAGCTCATAGTAAACGCACTCAACAAATCTTGGCTACTAGTATCTTACATTCATGATTCTTGGTTTTAGTATCAACGTTCCCTAAAAACATTTTCTGGATATCCTTAAATGAAAATATATCACTTTATCACAGTTTTCTAACTTGGTACATTTATAATTGCTTGTTATATAGCTTAACCCTTAGACTGTTAGATACATGAGGACCGGAACTGTGGTTCTGTCATTTATTAATCTATCCCCAATGCATAGCACTATGCACTTAATAAGTAATTCTTGTCTATCTCAATGTATACCTAAGGGAATAAAATAAATAGTTTTTTTAATGTCTATATTATTAAGGAAACTTATTTCATTGGTATTTTGATCCAATTAAAACGTAGATAATTTGGTTGAAGCTCAGTGAACAGGGTCTGCAATATTATTCCATAAATAATTTCAACGTCAAATTTTTGGGAAAAATACATAAAACAATATTCTTACTGTTTCATTGTAATAATTTGTTCTGCTCTTATGCTTCTATCATATGTCATATTGCCATTACCTCTACTTTAGAGCATCATGGATTTCTTATGTATAGTTAAAATAAAACTGAAAATGCTCATGAAGGAATTCCTTCACAAGAAGGTCTACAATTAATGCTTATGGTATAAAATTACTAGAAACGTGTTAGGGGAAATAGAGTCAATATTTTTACATATTTTGTAGTTTCTACCAAGTATTTACTCTTTATCAAGTATTTCAGATGTTTAAGAGAAAGCTGAAAATATAGATAAAAGGATATGTTAAAGAAGAGCTGAAATAAAACTGGATACGGCAAAGAGGGAACATTTTTTAATGGAATGAGAAGCTTTTCCGTTTAAATAGGACTAGAATATGCATATAACTATGGTGATAGGAATACAGTGTGAACATTTTAAGAGAAGAGATTTGCTTGTGTAATAGCAAATGTAAAGCGGCAAAAAAAAAAAAAAAAAAAAAAAAAAAAAGCATTCAATTTAAGATGTCCTAAGGTGTGAAATTAGCATTACGGCATATATGAAGAGTTTGGAAATACCCTGGGGCCTTTAAAATTTCATATATTTTTAAAATGGTAGAATACGAGAGGGTAGATTTAAACTATAGTCTGGTTTAGCAAATAGCTTAACGGTAAGGATGTACCAAATGATGGAACGGGTGTCTTTTGTCTCAAGGATATGCCATTAATAGCAACTGGCAAATGGTTTCTGTGCTCACTTGATACACATTAAATGTTCTAGCGCCTCGTGAACCAATAAGAAAACTCAGTACCCGTGAAGTTTCAGACTTCTGGCTATCTGATTGAATGTATAACATCAGCATATGCTTATTTCACGATCATTGAGCAGTTTTCTTTGGAATGGTGGTATCACTTTAATCTTTATTTTCCCCCAAGAAAATATTGGCTATATTGACTTTACCTCTTTTTCAAGCTATTTTGGAATGAATTCAAAACAGAGTCTAAGTAGTTTTTATTTATTTGTCATAATTGTGTGCTTTAAAACAAACAGATGCTAATAAGCAAACATGAAATGTTTGAGTGAAAATTGTAATGTTAGAAGAAAAACAGGCAAACAGATGATCAAATATAGTTCCTAATCTTGATGATCAAGGAGAAACAAAAGTACAGATATAATATATGCAGGTTGTTTTTATTCTTATGATTATATATTTAGAAAACGTTGAAGCTGGATGGTATTTTTCAAAATGATTAGAGAGCTAGGGTAATTTTCGAATAAGATGAATACCTTTCTTAAATTAAAAAATAAAATAAAAAACCTGATCTCAAGCCTTTTCAAACTAACACAGGAAAATATGGCATGTGAATCCATAGTAGAAAAGCTACATTTACATTTAGCCCATATTGTGCCTAGATATTAAAGTGAGTAGGAAAGAGAGATAGAGTAAAATAAGAAATATAAAGTTACTAATATATATAGAAGATAATCTTAATGTTACATAATTGTGTATGTGTTATCTTATTCAGTGCAAAGAATGACTAGGTTAAATATATTTACAGTAGGTAAATTCCACGAATACTCCTTAATCCGAGCATCTGTTGATAAACTTATTTGATATATCCTTGTGCTCTTAAGCTGTCACCAATCTTTCCTATGTTGTGATATTTAAATTCTTTCCCTAGATTCATTTTCTTAGCATCCTGTGTCTCTATATAATAACATTAAGCTAATCAGATCAAATAATACCCAGAAAAGAATTTGAAGAGTATTATATTACCCTTCTAATAGAACAAAATATCTATTTTTAAATGGACTGCAACTTTATGAAAGCTTCCAAGGCATGGATAATGCAAAACTTATATAAATTAAAAAAAATATCTGTTGAAGTCTTGGAAAATCAAAGATGAAGAGATATGCTTTTAGAATTTATGGAGAATAAATTTTCTTCAGACCTTTAGTGATGGATAAAATATCCACAGGAAGATCATTAAGACAAGAAATATGGTAAATGGAAATCTGAGACAAGAATATAGGGGATGTCTAGGAGAAACATAATCAATTTGATACTAACGGAATATAGTTCACCTGGGAGGGGTTGTGTTAAATGATGAGGAAAAAGATTCTTTACAGAATGGTTAAAGCTAGAACTGATGTCAATTTAATGATTATTTACTGAACTCTGGGGAATTAAAAGATGAAGAGAATCTGTTATAGTGTTCATGGAGGAACTGCTAGATGGCAGTGACTGCTGGATAATCATCAAACCTACTTTCTTTTTGGACACAGATGTAGACTGCATTAGGCAAATGCAGTGCAAGCCATTGGTTGGGTTCCAATCAATGGCATGTAGCTAGAAGATAATTTCAGTGTTACCAAGACATAGCCATAAAGCAACTCTCCGTACAGGATCCTTACTGGTCTTTCCCTTTCTTTCCCTTGGAAAGACTTGGAAGCCATGGAATAAAGCTGGGAGAGCGAAGAGATGAAAATAACCTGGGTCCTGGATCACTTCTTGAAATAAATTTTATTTATGAGTGAAAAAAGTTAATATTGTTTTAAGCCACCGAGATTTTGAGGGTTTGTCTGTTGCATCTGTTAGCATTGCCTTAAAGAACATAATGCAGCAATGCAAGAAACCCATTGCCATTTGAAAGACTAGGTGTATCATTCAAGGTGAGAATGCAAACAGACACTATAGCCTTAGATTAATTTTAGTTTTAAGACAGGTAGAGAGTACAAAAGAAGAGTCAAAGGGGGAGAAAAAATCTGATCATATAAATTTTCCTAGAATCCTAGTATCAAGGAAAACTGAGATATAAACTTCTAGCTGTGTCTTACTACATTTTATATTAAATAGATCTGTAATCAACAACCATTTGCCATTTGGCCTTTACAGAGTGATCAAGGATGGGTTGGGACATATATTGAACACATCAATTGCTCTCGAGCTGAAAATGTTATGTAATTTACAGATTTAATTTAGAAATAAAACCTATATTTCATTGTCTTATAAGATACTGTGGTCAATAAACATTGGCAGAGGCAGAGTATTTAAAGTGAAGGGTTTTAAGAATGATAATACTCATGCTCTTCATCTGTAAAGGCTTCAGAGCTCTAAAAGCCTTTTCATATAATATTTCATTTGAATATTCCTAAAATACAGTGAGAATTTCAATTATCTATTAGGTAACTACCCTCCCCCAAAGTTAGTGGCTTAAGGCAAAAACAATCATTTATTGAATTCACAAATCTAGAATTGGGGTCAGGCTTAATGGGAATGGTTCAACTCAGCTTTCTAGCTGGAGTGGCTAGAAAGGATCAATGGCTGCAATCATGAGAAGGATCACTCTTTCAATATATGACAGTTGATGCTGGATCACAGATGACATCTTACCTGAATGAGGCTGTTATCTGAAACATCTACATAAGTTTTTTCCATGTGGATGTTTGACCTCCCCGCAGAATTGGGTCAAGGATCCAAGAGCAAGACTCCCAACAGAGACAACCAGGTGGAAGCTCTATTGCCTTTGATGACCTGGCCTCAGAAGTCATATGTCATATCCCCCACTTTTACTGTCCAGATAGTTTCAAAAGCCTGCCCAGGCTCAAGAAGAGAGGATAGAGAGTCCACCTCTTAAGAGCATGACAAGGCTCTGGAAGAGCATGTGGGATGAAAAGTGTTATTACAGTCATTTTTGGAAAATAACATGTGCCAATTCAAGATAGGCATTATCATTCTCACTTTTAAATAAGAAAACTGAGGCTGAGATTATGTGACTGACCCAATGCCAAACAGAAATAGGAAAGCTGAAGCTTAAATAAAGTCTCTACTGTAAGGAAACCCTGTTTTCTTTCTATTATTGATTCCTTACTGCAATGGTGATCACATCTTTATAAACATCTAGAATCAAATACATTCCTTGTGTATCAATAGTATACAGCATTATCTCAAAAGTGGTACTAAATGAAAACACAAAAAAAGTAAATAAAACTTAGTAAGAAATTAAGCAAATAATTAGTAGTAATAATCAGCGTAGTTATTCCACAGTCATATTTCAGGTATTGTCTTATGGAAATCATATGGTATAATCAACTATACAACTGAGTTTGCATTAAAGTAAAATATTATTTTATCATTGCAATTCCTGTGAATATTTAAATTTTAGATGGCCAAATTTGAAATTTTTCCAGATCAGTGGAGCTGATTATTTAATAATCAGCTAATAATAGGTAATAATAGCCTAAGACAATATTAGCTGATTATTTAATAATCAGCTAATAATCAGGTAATAATAGCCTTGTGAATATTTAAATTTTAGATGGCCAAATTTGAAATTTTTCCAGATCAGTGGAGCGTGGATACTCACATTTAAGACAATTCCCAATTAAACATTTTCACTTGACTCCCAACATTGTTACTCCTCTGGAATTTTCTTCATAAGTGAATGATTCTACCATCCATTTAGTGGTCCAGTGCAGACTGCTCAAATTCATTTATCTTCTGACCAGTCCTATCCCTCCACATACATTTATTTAATTAAGCTGAAATGTGACTAACTTAAGGTCCTAAATATTGCTTACATTTTCTAACACTTGTCTATTCTTCCTGCAATTATCAAAAATAAATGTACCTTTACTGTGTACCTGGAATATCCCAACTGTTTCCTTGTTTTCTCCTATCATAGTTTCTCTTTATCCCATTCTCCAAACTACTGCCAATGTAATAATGATCTTTTTGAAACACAAATACTTACACTTCCATTTGTGCAAATATCACAAAGAAAATGAAGGTCAAAGTACATGGAATTATAAAGTAATAACAGTCATACCACCAGCACAACGATGACAATCCCATGAGTCTTCACCTTGTCCCAAGCATTGACAGGACGAACTACCTATCACATAATCCTCATTTCAATTTAGGCTATTATTATTCCAGCTTTACACAAACTGATATTTATTGGGGATCACTAACTTGCCAAAGG
This sequence comes from Neophocaena asiaeorientalis asiaeorientalis, assembly GCF_003031525.2. Lineage (NCBI taxonomy): Eukaryota > Metazoa > Chordata > Mammalia > Artiodactyla > Phocoenidae > Neophocaena > Neophocaena asiaeorientalis. The sequence goes on along the minus strand of NW_020185338.1, from coordinate 8,172,896 downwards.
TAATACAGCCTCAAGGCAAACCTGAATGCCCAAATTCACATTTTGTCATTTCCACCAAAGCACTATATATTTAAGCCACAATAAATCTTTTTATATCCTTAAGGATCATGCCTTTTACATGTTATTTCTCTATCTGGAATGTCAAATAGAGCATTCAGTGGAAAATTCTTATTCTTTTTCAATACGTAGGTAGAATATCACCCTTTTATGGGAGGTGTGCCCAAGATAAAAAAATAATTCTTAAAACTATTTTTAATAAGTTATACTTTTTGATGATTTATTGTATGTCAAGAGCTCATAAATTTTAAAGGTATTTATTTATTTACCCTGACGTAAAGGTGATTAGTATATTTATGTGTATACATGTGAACACTGAGAGGCAGAGGTTGACCTTCCCTAAGTCACAGAGCTAGATCACTTAGTATTGCCCATTATTCCAACATGTTTTTGTAACTTGAATGATTTTTGTGAGAGTTTATGAGCAATTCTGTGTGAAAGAATATATCAGTGACAAATTACAGACATTCCATATTCATTTTTTCTATTATGCTATATTGTATGGATAGATGACAGGTGATATAGATAAATGATGATAAGTGACAGATAGATATATTCCCACTAATTTATCAGTCTTATACCATCTACAGATATTTTCTATTTTTATCTCTATATCAATATCTATATATAACATTAAGTACAGAATGGGAACATAGAATTTTTTCTTCCAAAAATGTTTGTTGAAATCATGTTTCTTTTCCCCATAAAGCAGTTTCAGCTTTCTCCAAAAATTTGAAAAGGAATACAATATTTTCTTAATTTTTATATATTTTATTCAAAGCTACGAGTATATGTTGGAGGTTTTGTCAAGGTATTTTCATGAATCAGGCCCTGACTATTAAACATATTTTAATAAGCAACATCAAAATAAGTAAATATAGTAAATTTATAATAGCCATCAAGATGCTATGTATAGTATTTCTACAAAAAACTAATTTCATTGAGTAAAGAATATTATCAGTGAAACAAAAAAACCTGTCATAATAGATCCTGAGTGCCAAATAAGTCAGTGGTTGTGTGATTGCAATTCTCAGGGTCAGCAAGCAAATATTTTTCAGATTTAGGACAAGGGCATTGGAAGGGATTGTGTATTCATACAGCATATAATGGATAGGAGCAACTATCAAGACATCCTCATGAGAGAGATTTATATTACAAAATCCTCGGATAATGTTGAGAGCTGCTCTGAGACTGCTCTTCTTTTCTTCCCACTCTCATTACCAAGGGAGAAAAAAAAGGACTGTTCTACCTCTGGCTTCCAAAATAACTAACTTTAGAAGTATTTTTCTATTTTAAATTATTCAAGACATCTTTTACCTTTTTTTTCCATTTTGCACACTGAGGAGCGCAGTAACCATTTTTCGCAATGTTTCCTTTTACACAATCTCAAAGCTTTGGGTCTTGCAGAAAGGAGAGCTGAATCTGCCAGCATAAATTCAAGCTCCCACCTCCACCTCCACCTATTCCAGTGCAATTCTTATTGCTGGCAATACATACAACCTTTAAGATGTGGAGACTTAATTTGTGCACCAGGTATTCCTGCATCCAAATTATACCCAGACAACGGTATTCCTTGACTGTTGTGATGAGTCTGCTTACCAAAGAAAGATCAGGGCAGAGAGTCTTCCCATAGGATCCCATAGAGCCCTCTTTTTGACTTATAATTATGCATATCACATTTTGGAAACACATTTTAAAAATATGTTTTTACTTCTGTTTTTCTTCTCCGACTATAACATCCATGAGGAAAGGGACATTTTGAGTCAATTTTTGGTAGACTGCTCAGCATTCTGCTTTGAAAATACTTGGTAATTAAAATTTTCGTGAAAGAATATTTTCATGAATGGATGGATGAATTGTTGATGTAGTGTTTTTTTCTAGTTATATCCACGTGGATATCATTTGCTTCCAAGTAAGTAATATTTGCAGAAAGTGTTTATTTCTAAAAGTAGCATATTGTAGTGTGTGAGATCATGGATTCTGGATCCACATTACTGGGATTCATAGCCCATGCTTACCTTGGACAACTTATTTATTTGTGTCTCAGTCTTCTCATCTATATTATAGGAGTTTTGTAAGTATAAAATGAGTAAAAAATACCTGTTAATACGTAGAACAGTGTCTTGTAAGTAGAATTCAATGGACAAATGTTTTCTGTTGTTATAGGAGTGTTTCATGGCATCTTTAAAGGAGATAAGTTAGCTAGTCTCCTTGATTCTCTCAGGAAGAAAGAAAAATATCAACTTTATCCCAGAGGCAATGATAGTGTGGAAAATGGCAAAATTCACTAGATTGTGTAGCAAATGGATACTTGTTGTATACAGAAGAATACCTTTCATATCATAATTTGAATTTTACATCTAAAAACAAAAGAAAGACAAAAGTGTAATTTTTTCTTTTAAAAAGTTAATATGGCTGGGTTAAGTCACCTCTCCTAAGGCTAAGAAAAATGATTTAGAAGAAACAAATTTGAAACACTGACACAAATGTTAATAACAGGAAGGATGAAAATTTTACATTCTTGAATTTGTGAAATAACTGTACATTGAGTCATAGTTTGTTAAAAGTTAACAAGTACTGACATATGATAAACTCTCAATGGTTTTCAATCAAAAGAACAAATTACACTTGTCCTTGAAGTTCAAGAGTGCAAAACACTTTTTAAAATTTTTATTTTATATTGGAGTATGGATTAACAATGTTGTGTTAGTTTCAGGTGTACAGCAAAGTGATTCAGCTATACATGTATCTATTCTTTCCCAAATTCTTTTCCCATTTAGGTTATTACAGAATATTGAGCAGAGTTACCTGTGCTATACAGTAGGTCCTTGTCGGTTATCTATTTTAGCACTGGTACTTCATTCGGGGAAGAAATTTAGGAAGTACGGTGGGAGGCCTGAAATTAAGATGCAACGTTAAGTGCTCCTTTGACAACTTTGAACATCTTAGGGCTCAAAAGGCCAAACCACAAGTTTCTCAGCTCTCACCAGGTATGCCCCTAATCACAGGGAAAGACTCTCCACTCGGCTAGTTCCCCTATCAACTGGACCAGCTACTGCAGCCTGCTCTGAATCCAGCTTCCTGCCAGCCTGCAGAATTATTCAAACAAGCTAATCACATCCTCTCTGGGGAACCCAGAGTCACCCTTCTTGTTACTGCTGTGGCCTCTCACGTTGCGGAGCACAGGCTCCGGACGCGCAGGCTCAGCGGCCATGGCTCACGGGCCCAGCTGCTCCGTGGCAAGTGGGATCTTCCCGGACCGGGGCACGAACCCGTGTCCCCTGCATCAGCAGGTGGACTCTCAACCACTGCGCCACCAGGGAAGCCCCCCCACTTATTCCATAATTTTCTCCATTCATTAATCAGTGAGGTTTTTTTTTAAATTTTATTTTTGCTATTACCAAATAATGAAGAAACAAACATGCTTATACACTGTGTTAGTTTTCTATTGCTGCCTATCAGAATATCACACACTTAGGGGCTTCAAACAGCTGTGTTAATGAGTACCCAGTCCTGCAGGTCAGAATCCTTTGCATGATTGGATTCTCTGCTCAGGGTCTCACCAGGTTAAAATCAACATGTTGGCTAGGCTGTGTTCTCACTGAAGTCTGGGCCCTCTTTCAAGGTTGCTTGTTGTTGACAGAGTTCATTCTCTTGAGGTTACAGTACCAAGGTCCTCATTTATGTGCTAGCTGTTGCTGGGGAGCCCTTTATCCCAGAGACCTCCCACAGTTCCTTGCCATGGGATCCTCATAGGCAATTCATAACTTGAGTATTTGCTATCTTCCAGGCCAGCCAGAGCAGCATCTCTCAGACTTCACTTGTTGCCATCCTACAGAAAAAATATTTCTGCTTTTAAAAGGATCATGTGATTAAGTCAGACCCACCCAGAATAATCTCCCTACCTTAAGGTCAACTGTATTAGTTGGGGTTCTCCATATATATGACTTATTGTACTGTATTTGCTCACATAATGATGCAACTTCTTGGCAGTCTTCATTCTCTTCATGAGCAAAATGAGGAAATTGATACTGTTCTATTTTCAGAGTTGTTCTGAAGTTCAAGTGTGCTAAAGTTTTACAGAATACTTTGTACTGTGCTAAGCACTCTGTAAAGATACTACTTATGATAAATATTGCTTATTTAATTGTAACTCTAGGTTATATTCTGTTGTAAGCACTTCAAAGGAATTATTGCATTTTACTTCACCCTACCCCTATTATAGCCATTTTACATATGAGAAAAATGAAGCACAAATAGATCTAAAATTTAAAGCCTGCCATGCTGACTCCAGAGACCACATGACTAGCAACTTTTTATTTTGCTATAAGTAAAGTATTTTTTTTGCGGTACGCGGACCTCTCACAGTTGTGTCCTCTCCCGTTGCGGAGCACAGGCTCTGGACGCACAGGCTCAGCGGCCATGGCTCACAGGTCTAGCCATTCCGGGTCATGTGGGATCTTCCCGGACCGGGGCACGAACCCGTGTCCCCTGCATCGGCAGGCGAACTCTCAACCACTGCACCACCAGGGAAGCCCCTATGGGTAAAGTTTTTATTTGATTTCATTTTTGTCTCATTTTTCTAATGTCTTCCTCACTTCTCATTCACAATCCAGTCTCTAATAAATGCCACACTGAAATTCTGATTTTTGACTCTCATCCCTTAAAAATTTACCATTTATTTCTTCCTATTTGGAATCTTGCTTTAGTTTGCATCAAACTCTGTTTTCGCCTTGATGATATTTTGTTTTTACATGATGTTTTTTCTTTCTGCTCTCCTATGTTTATCTGCAGAAAAGAGTATATAATGAAAACTATACTTTTCTGTTTATGCATGTGTTTGTTTGTTTTTTGGTAACATTCCTTTGTGTGGAAATTGCGACAAATGCCATGCTATTATAAGGAAAAACACATTTATTGTTTTAAACTACTGGCTCCCAATTTCTAATAGAGCAAAGCATTTGATAGACTTTGTGAGACACATTCTTAGATGTTGAGCAAAAACAATACTCTGAAAAACGCTCTTTGTCCTCAGTGAATACAAACTGTATTTAATGTTGGATTTTAGTTGTGTTTGGACTCCATTTAATTTGCTTTCTATAGATTTATTGGAAGAAAGGGGAATATTTGAGTGTTTTAGTGACCCAATTATAGCATTCTCTTGGAATTTGTTTACTTTATCATTAATGGGAATCTTAATATAATCAACAGCCCTCTGGCCTGGACCAAGTATTGTTATAATTGGTGCTGAAAGTCTTGTTTAAAATTGTCCACTGGTTTCCATTCTCAGGTACACACCTTATTTAAAAAGGATCTGCAACATTTGCTTGAACCAGTTGTGTAAATCATAGTATTAAAGTCAAAATGGCTGAAGACAGCATCTAGTTATCTAAGTAGTTTCAGTAAAGCAGTGCAAGATTAAACAAGGAAATGGAATTCCAATTAGGTCTTGACTATTTTGGTCATATTATGGGGAAATTTAGGATATAGAAGGACATTAAATAGATGTGCTTTTTAAAAAATGGTAGTAAAATTGACCAAATAGAATGCAGTATTTATATATGATCAAATGTGAAATTGTTCCATACAATCTAACATTCACAGCAAGAGACACTCAAGATATATATATATATATATAACTGATTATGGGTGTGAGAAATGAAATTATAATTTGTTTTACAGTGATTATGAGACTGGGACAGAAACATATACTCAGAATTATTTATTATGCTTTGATACTTCTATTAAGTAATTTTGATCATTGGGAAGATGTTGGTCAAAAGGTATAAACTTTCAGCTATGGGTTCTGGAGATCTAATGTACAACATGGTGACTATAGTATTTACTATGTTTTATACTCAAAATATTTAATTTTAAATGAAAACTGTATACCTATGTGATCCAGGAATAACTATATTTAAAAGATATTTTCAAACAATGATATTTTATGAGGCAATTTATTTGTTCATTAATTCATTGATTCATAATCTCAACAAACAGTAGCACCAGCTGTGAAGCAGTTGTCATGTGATATGAGATAAAAGAATCTCATTTCTCCTCAAGAAGTTCATAGTTTATTGTGTTTGATGGGTAAGTTGTTACTTATATTACTGTTTTCATATATGTGACTTATATAGCCTGAACCTTCCTTTACCACTTACAAATTGATATCATTTCCATGATTTAAAAAAAAGTGAATTTTAAATAAAATGCTTAAGTTACTTCTAGGTAGGTAATAGAAAAATTTACCTACTTTCTCTCTCTTAGCAACATGGTGCAAGCTACATTTTTCAATTTTAATGTAATTGATTAATTTTTTTTGTATATAATATTTTACATATTCAAACTCATTATTTTGTGGAGGGATCCATACTCTTCTCCATATTTTGAAAAAGGTCCATGGTACAAGCAATGCTAAGAATTCCTGAGTGTGGACCAGGAGAAAAACAAAAAAACCTTCAGAAGGTCATAATACAGTAGTCCCCACTTATTTGGGGTTTTGCTTTACCCAATTTCAATTACATATGGCAACAACTGTTCAAAAATATTAAATGGAAAATTCCAGAAGTAAACATTTCATAAGTTTTAAACAGTCCATTGTTCTTTCTAAAACTATTAAGATCATAATATATTTTTCTTTCTCCTTTATTCTTTTAATCCAGTGAGTTAACTTAAAATTTTTATGTTAAACTTTCCTTTTATTTCTGAGGGAAATTCTTTCTAATTAAGATTTGTTTTTAATATGTGCCAAAGAGATAGTGTTACAACACTGGTAGAAAGTGACAGTACTGCACTTTGAGAATTTTATAAGAACAAAGCGTTCAGAAACTGTTTTTAAAAAGCTGAAATTAAAGGTACCACAGATGTTGAATAAAAGCAATTAAATGTGTACATCTAATCTTTTCTGTCCCTGCTACTTTCTTCATTGCAGTTAAATTTGAGGACATGGAGGAGACCCTGAGTTAGCTAGTAAGCTAGATTTCCTTCATTGTCTTTCTACCATGCGAGTTCTATGATGAGAGTTTACAAGAATGGAACTTTGGCCAGTGTTTCTCGCCTTAGGTTAATTTCCTACTTTTCACTGATAGAGTGATGTACCAGCTTCAGCTTCTTATGAAGTTAATTTCAAGCATTTTGGGGAAGTTGGTATGGTGAAATTAAAAATGAATATGCTTAAAATGCTAATGTGTGTGTGCACTTCTTATATATGGCAGTTCTCAGTATAATAAGTTTTTTTTTTGCAGTAGAGGTGAATGTGACTTTTCTAAAAGAGGAACTAGGGATTTCCTTCCTCCTCAGCACTATGGTTTTTAAGTATCCTTGAACATATTTTATTTTATTCATTCACATGACATTTCTCTGATTACTATGCCCAAGCTTAGCATAATACAGTGTTTTTTAATTTTTCCTAGGTGACTTTCTAAAAAGTTCCTTTCTATCAAATTTTTCAAGGAAGAACATGTTTTTTAGTTCCCTTACCAGATGAGCATCTACTGATTCTCTTGAATTTATGTGGAGATCTCAATTCTATATTGTTTATATCCCAAGGGACACACGGTCATGTTTTTTTGTTGTTGTTTGTTCCTTTGTTTTTATCATAACGCTGGTATTTAAATCTAGTCTCCATCCTTAGGGTTTTTAACCAGGAAGCAAATTTCTACAAATACCATTAGCTTGTATTTACTATCCTGACTTTAATATTTCTTTGTTTCTAGCACTGGGATAATTATTTTCAAATTTTAATATTCTTTTTATTTGTTGCTGTTTTATCCAGTATTTCTGTGTGTTTGTAACAGCTTAATCCACCATCTTACTGGAATTTTTGCAAATTTCTTTATTACTCATTCTCCACATCCAACCCATCAATAAACCATTGTTGATTCAAATTCCATATGCATCTTAAATCCATTCCCATTTCTCCACATGAATACAAACCATTAAAATTTAAGTGATCTGTATTTCTTGCTTGGCCAAACATAATAGTAATCTATCTAAAATATAAGAACTGGATTTTGTTTCTTCATACCCAGATTTAGCCAATCTGCAAAGTTTAGAGCCAACTATCAAGTTTAGAGAGCACATAGTTCAGAACACTACTTTCACTTCCAATATCAACTGCCAGTTTTAGGAGTCCCCCCAAATTATCCTCAGATTCTATAATCTGCTGGAAGAATTCACAAAAGTCAGTGAAAGTTATTATACTCATAGTTATTAAATCATGGTTATGGTTTATTACAAGGAATAGATAAAAATTAAAGTCATCCAAATGATGAAATTTATAAGACAAACACTCAGAGAGTTTCAAATGTAAAGCTTCTGTTTTCCTTAGAACGTATGACCCACCTGAAGTCACTGTGTGACATACACATTGCTGACAAGGCCAAGTTTGCCAGAGATTTGGTGTCCAGGTTTTCTAGTGGAATTCCATTATGTATGCATGATTAACTGGTTGGTCTTAGACTCCAGGTTAACTGATATCTTTTGACCCAAAGGCCCAACCTAAAGTCACATGACTGGTCTTTCTAGCATGGCCAATCCCATCCTTAGACTATTGGATGTAACTGGCCCCACCCTAATATCCAATGTGGCCAGCCCTTGACCTAAACAAAGATAATCCTACCATGTATGACATAGATTACTTCCAAGCAACCAGGGACAATGACTCGACATCTCTTTGGAAAGGCCAAATTCTTTACCACACACCTCTGAATTTTTCTCTAAACTGGATTCAGAGTGAAATATTTTAAAATGCAAACAGAATCATGAATGCCTGTACTTAAAATGGTTTCTTCGTTAGCTTTCCCATTACCCTGAAGATTAACTGCAAATACATAAGCATAGCCCTATAAAGCTCTGAATACTCTTATACTTGTCTATACTAACCAGTCATTCATTTATATATGCCAGAGATTGTTCTCAAAAATTGTAAGAAAGATTTTTGGATACTCATGAACTTTACCCAAGAGTGAAAGGAACTATACAAGTAAATAAATAATAAGGTAACTTTAAGGAATAAATGAGATTTCTTTTAGATTTATAAAAATATTTAAAAAATATTTATGAAGAAACATGAATGTGTTGAATGATAGGCCATGCTGGTTCTGGAGAAAACACATTCTCCATCATGGAGAATATTTGGTGAAAGGGTATTGACATGGAGATTATCTTTTCATCGCTGGGGAACTAAAAGTAACCTATATATAGCTGGAGTGCACAGAACCAAGGGAAGATCGTATGAGATGAAGGTAGAGATGTATTTAGGGTCTAAGTTATGTCCTTACAGGGAAGATTAAGAAGTCCAAATTTTATTGAAATGTGATAAAAGGGTGTTCAAGGATTTTAAGTATAACATTAACATCTAATTAAAACAATTACACAGGTTGCTGTGTGCAGAATGGATTACATTAAAGAAAAATTTAAAGCAGGGGGCATAATTAGAGAGTGAGGTGAAAAAATATTGTTGTTTTGGAATATGGAGAAATTGGAAATAGAATTGCATATATAAAACAATAGATGTGGAATATTTTTGAGAAACCATTTTATCATTGTAAATTGTATATCATTCTTGGATTTGGAGCTTGCTGAGATATTGAAGCTTGAATAAAAAAAACATTTTGAGTAATGGAAATCGAGTTATGTTTTAGTAGTATTAGATTTATAATGTTACTCAGACATCAGTAGAAAATGGTAGTTGTATCTCTAAACATGAACAAAGATTCACAGTTTTGAAATATCTCTGTAAATAATTTAAAAGTTATGGGACTTGTGTAAGTTATGGGACTTGAGTAAGTTCAAAAAATGTGGAGAAAACAAAAATTTAAACTTTATTATTCCAACATTGAGAGTTTAAGCCAACAAACCAACAAACAAAGATTTGGGGAAGGAGACTGAAGAGTATCAAACAGTAAAATAGGATGGAAAAAAAAAACCAAATAAATTCAAACAAGAAACCAGAAGCAAACATGAACTATAAAAATGATGCACTGTGGACGAGAAGGAATAACACAAAAGTAGCTGTGGTAAGGGTAACAGAAGGGTCATATGGCTAGAACAGCAATAAAAGGATGAATTACTAACTTACAGAATAACATAGTTGAACCTCAAATCATCCTAAGTAAAACAAGCTAGACACAAAAAAACTACATATTATACAGCTACATTTATATAAAATTTCTAGAAAAGTTAAAACGTTTAGAAAGGACACATTTCTAGAAAAGGCAAAGCCATAGAGACAACATGTGGTTGCCTGAGACTAGAAATGGGGCAGGGATAAACTGCAGATAATGAGAAAACTGTTGTTATGAAATTGTTCTAGTACAGAATTGTGCTGATAGTTGTAAAATTACATGTATTTGTTAGAAGAAAACATTGCATTCTACATTTTTCAACGGGTAATTTTATGGTATTTAAATCATGACCCAATAAATTTGTTAATTGTTATAAACAAACAAGCAAACTGCTGAGTATTATTCCATTGTATGTATATACTATATTCTAAAAAATTTATTAACCAGCTGATGAATATTTGAATATTTTGTAGGTTTTAGCTATTGTAAATAATTCTGCCATAAATTTTCATGTACAAGACTTTGTATAAACACACATTCTTTTATTCTCTTGGGTAAACATATAGGTGTGAAATATATAGATCATATGGCGTGTGTATATTTGACATTTAAAAAAAATGCTACACTGTTTTCCAAAGTGCTTGTAAAATTTTACATTGCAAACAGCTGGCACTTGGTATGGTCAATTTGTTGTTGGTGGTCATTGCATCCATTCTTTTAGGTATGTAGTAGTATCTTATTGGGATTTTAATTCCAATTTCCTTAATGATTAATAATGATAAGCATTTTTTCATGTGCTTATTTTCTATGTGTATATCTTCTCTGTTGAGTGTTCAAATCATTTCTCCATTTATATATTTGGGATATTTTTTGTTAGTTCTGAGAGTTTTAAAATATATTTTGGATAGAATTCATCTGTAAGATACATGATCTGGAAAGATTTTCTCATCTGTATCTTGTCTTTTAATTCCTTTACAAGTGCCTTTTGAGGAGAAATTTATAGTTTTGATGCATTTAATTAGGTGGTGGTCATGACTTTAATCTTTTTGAATTTAATGAGATTTGTTTTATGGCTAGAATATGGTTTCATGTGTACTTAAAAAAATACATATTCTATTGCCCTTGATTATAATATTTTATAATGTGAATTAAGTCAAGTTGATGGTGTTTTTTAGGTCTTTGACATTCTTACTGAATTTTTTCACATATCAATTATTTAGAGGGGACATTTAAATTTTTGACTATAACTGGATTTTTCTAAGTTTCTTTTTAGTTTTATTAGCTTTTTTTTTTACAGCTATCTTATTAGGTGTATAAATGTTTAGGCTTGTTAGTGCTCTTGATTACTCGACCCTTTATTATTATCATATTCTCCTCTGAAATCTATTTTGTTTTGTGTTAATATCAGCATTCTGGCTTTCTTTTCACGAGTGTTATATCATTTTCATATTTTTGCCTTTAACCTGTTTATGTCTTTATATTTAAATGCATTTATTGTAGGCTCCTGTTAAGAATTGAATAGTGTTCTCAAAAATATATGGTACCTATGAGTTTGACCTTATTTGGAAATAGGGTCTTTGCAGATTTAATCAAATCAAGGTGAAATAATACTAGGTTAGGATAGAATGGACCTTAGTACAATGACCAGAGTCTTCATAAGAAGAGGAAATTTGAGCACAGAGATAAATATACAGACAGGAGAACACTATGTGACGACAGAGACAGAGACTGGAGTGATGCATTTACAGGCTAAGGAAGAAGAAGGATTGCCTGCAGCCACCAGAAACTAGGAAGAGACATGGAAGTGTCCATGGCCCTGCTGAAACCTTGGTTTAGGACTTCTAGCCTCCATCTCTGAAAGAATACATTTTTGTTGTTTTCTAGTTTGTGGTACTTTGTTACAGCAGCCTTAGGAAACTAATATAGCAGTATGTGGTTATATCTTGTTTTTTATCCATTCAAATATTTATTCATTTGTGATAAAATATTTTCTTTAATGTTTCTCGTCCTGAAGATCTGCTAGTGATGAAGTCTTTCAGATCTATTTATACATATTTATCATCTATCTATCTATCTGTCTGTCTAACTATCATCTATCTATTATACATCATTCTTGGTGTATTTTATATTATTTTGTTGATTTTCTTTTTTATGTTTCCTATTAATTTTGCCTTTATTTTTAAAAAGATATGTTCTCCATGTATAGAATTTTAGGTTGATAGGGTTTTTTCTTTCAGTGCTTGAAAAATGTTGCTTCACTTCTCTCTTGAAATATTTCTGTTGAAAAATCTCTTGCCATTTTTAACTTTGTTCTTCTGTATATAATGTGTCCTTTGTCTCTGGCTGCTTTTTAGATTTTCTTTTTATCATTTGTTTTGAACAATGGCTTATAATGTGCCTTGGTTTTTTTTTTTCATATTTCTCTATTTTGGTTTTGTTGGACTTGTTAAGTAAATTAGTAGATTTGGTGAGAAGGCAAGGAGTTTTCCTGCCATTGCATATCTACTAATATTTTCTTATGAAGTATGAGGCCTTGTCATCTGTTGAGACATCAAGAGGAAGGTAAAGTAAAGGTAGATTTATGTTCAGTGTGACTATGAAAAAGAAGAGGTAAATGGTATTCTCTAAAAGTCAGAAAAACAAGTATACTCATAATTTTGATAGGACTGTTTACCTCAAAAACTCTGCCATTTACTATACTTCAATAATGCCAGTCTTCCTCTTCCTCCAACTTATTTCAGATATTTCTTCATTTCAGCTTATAAGTTAGTTTCTCAGAAAATGTTTGGCTCTACTTCCAATCTAAATCTGAACTATTATTATGCCTCATATTCTATTTAATATTATTTTATAATATTTTATTAATATCCAATAGCTTCCTTTTCAACCAAAGAATAAATTCCATAACATAAGAACTCTGTCAATTTTGTTCACAATGCCTATTGTACCTAGTTTATAAAGAAATCATACAAAGGTTTATAGAGTTTTGAACAATGAACATAAGTCTTCCAACCCCCTCTTCTTCCAAAAGAGAATGGTTGCATTAAGGTTCTCAAAAGAAAGAGAGAAAAACATGTACAAAGGTATTAAATAATAAAATAGCACAGATATTTAAAAAGCTACAAGATATTTGTATAGACTATTGTTCGAGTGAATATGTGGAAAGGAAAGTTTGCTTTAATTTGGATGCTGGCAACCAGTGGGGAGGGCCGACGCCTGTCCAAAGGCCACCTCTCCCCCAACCACGCCCCCCCCACCGACAATCAGGGGGCAAGAACTTTTATAGACGGGGGAGGGGGCTACATGCAGAAACAGCACAGTCAGCTCTGACAGTCACCTTGGAATTGGTCGTCGGTGATCTGACCAGCGTCATCTCGATTGTTTTAGGTTCAGTTCACCTTCAGTTCCAGGGTCACTTTGTTTCCATTTCTTTGAGGCCAGTTCTGGGAACTGTGGCAGCTTATGTCATGGCTACAACCTGGTCACCATGTAGTTAACTTCTTCCACCTGGTGGAGGTCTCAGTATCTATAAGACAGCTCAGAGGAGATGGCTTGGAATATTATCTGTAGCCCTTAAGGAGGAACTAAAGGTCCTTGACTATGCTTAATGACTAAACTATTATTATTTGGTCTCCTTTGACTGTTCCTCTGTTTCTGCATTTTCTCACTTCTCTGATTAAACTTATTCTTTGGCCAAAGTTTTTCCACAGACAAAAGGCAGGCTGAGGACATGGGGCGGGGCAAGGACCATAGGGTCCTGCTACCGTTTCATTAGGTCCACCTCCACGGTTGCTGAGGCACCGGAGGCTGGGTGGTTCAGACTCCCAGGCATGTGCACCCTTTGCCTAAAGTCCCCGTGGCTTGAGGACACTTGAGGAAGCCCTGCATCCTCAACAGTCTATGTGGTGCCTTTGCTGAGGCTAGAAGGGACCCGGGTCATGCCGTCCTGCCCAGTGAGCCTGAAGCTTAGGAAACAGGCTGATCTCATCCTACCCTTCGGGGAAGGGTCTCAAACTGAACTCGTGAATACCCCCTGTGCAGGGGGTGACGTTTCCGTTTTGGGTTAAATTCTGATGTGGTGTGAGGAGAAAGAATAAAATCTCAACGCAAAGGGCACTATGAAAGCCCATGGAAATGTCCCAGACTTCCCTGGTGGTGCAGTGGTTAAGAATCCACCTGCCAATGCAGGGGACACGGGTCCGAGCCCTGGTCCGGGAAGATCCCACATGCCGCGGAGCAACTAAGCCCATGCACCACAACTACCGAGCCTACGCTCTAGAGCCCGCAAGCCACAACTACTGAGCCTGCGTGCCACTACTGAAGCCTGCACACCTAGAGCCCGTGCTCCGCAACAAGAGAAGCCACCGCAATGAGAAGCCTGTGCACCGCAACGAAGAGTATCCCCCACTTGCCGCAACTAGAGAAAGCCCACGCGCAGCAACAGAGACCCAATGTAGCCAAAAAAATAAATAAATAATAAATAAATAAATTTATTTTAAAAAAAACAGGAAGCATTTTCAAGGAGCCTTCTCCAAATAAAAGCGGGATTTTACAAACAACACCCTGGTTGGAAGAGTTTCCACTGGGGACGAGTGGGCCTATGTTTGGGAAATGACCCCCGCCCCTTCCCCCTACCCTTTTCTCTTCCAAGTCATGTGCTGCAGACAGCAAACAGCCCAGCACTGCTGACTCACAGATTTAGACCCAGCTGGTGCTTGGAGAGGGCCGCTGGGTGCCAGGACTCCTGCCGGTGCACCTCCACTCACAGACCCATCGTTCCCACTTTAGAGGTTAGGAGGGTGACCAGTTGTCCTGGTTTGACCTGGACTGAGGGGGTTCCTGGGGTGCTAAACCTGGAAACAACCTAGGCAAACTGGTCCTACCTTAATATGAAACCAAGACAGAAAAGATGGCCCTGTTTCCCTTGCACCACAATGAAGAGTAGCCCCCACTCACAGCAACTAGAGAAAGCCTGTTCACAGCCAAAAATAAAATTAAAAAAAAAATAAAACAAAAGTAAAAAACAAAAAAAAGCAAAAAAAAATTATAAATTGCTATAATTACAAACCAATCATCATCCCTAAAAACATGTCAAGGCTAAATTAGACTTTTAAGTAAGTACTTATGTTAGAAATGGAATTTATACTCTCAAGCCTATTTAAGAAGTTGTATTTTTAAGTTAACTAAGTACTTAAACTAAAATGTGGATCAAATTAATGCAAGTCAATAATTTAATTGAAATCATCCAAAAAATCAAGAATATTTTAAAATCAGTTATCTGTATCCAGTTTTATCTGACATTCCAAATTTCAGACCTTGAATTCTTATTTTTACAAATAAAAGTAATAAAAATACAACTCAAAAATAGCATAGATAGTTGTTCCATTTCAACTAAACAACTCAAAAACAAGTTTAATACAGAAAAAACTTTCTAATGCTTCTGTTAAAAACATGTAGAGGATGTCTAGGCTCTTGCCAGTGATGTGTACAAAAAATGTAATTGTGCTTCTTTTTCTTGTTTTGTTTTACTTTAAACTCACATCCTCTTTGGTTATTGAAGCTAAAATTAACATGTTTCTTATTCAGTTGGCAGTGTTACCTATCATCTTGAATTATATCACATGGCTCATTCTTCTAAGAAAACTTTAAATAGCCTCAGGGCTATTTTTTAGATAGATAAATTCTTTGAACCAGGTATAAGCAAGACTTGTTCTAGGACCTTAAACAGGAATTAATAGGTGGTGTACTCAGATCCAGTTATGTACACTACAGTCTTGCATATTCAATCACTTAGGTAGTTAATATTTCTAATCCCTTTATCTCTCATTTTTAACCACACTAGGATCCTTTGTTGTTGTATGTGTGGGTATCTTAGATTGAATGTTGGATTTATTTTGTTGAAATATGACATATTAGTCATATTAAAATATTCAAGGCCACTAAATAGGCCTTCATTCAAATGTTAATCTTTAGTAAGCACAAATGGAGTTCTCTCTGGACATTCTTCCATGTGACGGTTTCATATAATATATCTGTTACTGAGTCCAACCTTGTACTGCTCACCACATATCAGGCCAATAAATCGAGAGACAAGTCTTTGAGGCAAGATAGAGTGACTTTATTCAGAAAGCCAGCAAGCCAAGACCATGGTACACCTAGTGTCCCAAAGAACCACCTTGCCTGAGTTAGAATTCAGGCTCCATTTTTTTTTTTTTTTTTGTGGTATGCGGGTTTCTCACTGTTGTGGCATCTCCCATTGCAGAGCACAGGCTCCGGATGCGCAGGCTCAGCGGCCATGGCTCATGGGCCCAGCCATTCTGCGGCATGTGGGATCCTCCTGGACGGGGGCATGAACCCATGTCCCCTGTATGGGCAGGCATTTTGTGGTATGCGGGTTTCTCACTGTTGTGGCATCTCCCATTGCAGAGCACAGGCTCCGGATGCGCAGGCTCAGCGGCCATGGCTCATGGGCCCAGCCGTTCTGCGGCATGTGGGATCCTCCTGGACCGGGGCATGAACCCATGTCCCCTGTATGGGCAGGCGGACTCTCAACTACTGCACCATCAGGGAAGCCTCAGGCTCCTTTCATACACAAAGGGGAGGGTTAAACATTTCCTGGTTCTTGTCAGCCTCTGAAGGGGATGTGTTAATTTCTTCCTCCCTGTAGTCTTTCACAGGGGCCTTTGATCAGGATGTTTCCTGTGAGCTAAATAAAGGTATCTTAGCTTAATGTTTATTACCTGGAGGCAGGGTTCCCAGACAATGGGCCATTATGTATAATTTAAGCTCATAGGCAATATTCCTTTAGTGTTTAACTTGTAATAGAATACTAAATGTTCTTCCCTGTTACATATCTACCACATATTGACATACTGGGAGCTAGCTTATTTGCTTATGCAAATAAGCACCTGTTTCTTGTTTGTAGGGAATAGACTCCAGCCTCCATGACCTTCCCTGAGTTCCAAAGGGCAGATTCGAGTTGTTAATCAGGGAAGGGAGGAGATGCAGAGACAAGGGAGGAGTAGTCAAAAAACAATAGTACAGCCTTGGGTCAGGGTCTAGGTTCTGCCTCAAGGGATACACATAACAATATCTTTAAGTTCTTCTGAAGAACTAAAACCCCCACCAATTGAAGATGTTCCAGAGAGAATGTTTGATAATCTCGAAGCTCATCAAGAGACCACCTGAGGCCAGATTAAAGGAGTGCAGGCCCTACACACACTCTGATCCTTAACAGCCACCCCATCCCTGAACCACTGCTATAAAACTCCTTACCAAATCCTCCCTGGTTGGGACACAGTTTTTGAGGCACAAGCCTGTTATGTCCCCTTTTGCCTGGCAAAGCAATAAAGCTACTCATTTCTACTTCACCCAAAACTCAGTCTCCGATATTCGATTTAGCACCAGTGCACAGAGGTCCAGTTTTGTCATCAAGATAAATTTTGTCAGTTTTTATGTGTTTCAAATACTACTTCATCTAATATTGCCTCTGCTTCACTTTCTCCTTCCACTCCTTCTGGGACTCCAATTGTACTTTATTTGACCTTCCCATTGTATCTTCTATGTCTCTTATATGCTTTTCATTATCTTCCATAATTTTGCATTTTTGTGTCACACTCTATAATTATTTTGACCATATTTCTACTTCTCTACTTATTTATGTATCAAATACACAGTTAAATCCATCTATTGAGTTAGTATTATTATATTTGCTTGTTATAAATTTTATTTTATTATATTTGCTATGTTACTTTTGTAGCTTCTAATTACCAACAATTTCTTTGTTCAGCTTTAACTTCTTTGAATTAATAGTCATAATTGTTTTACATTCTGCGTCTAATAATCCCAAAATATACAAGCATGTGGGTTGTTTTTACTTACATTTTATCTATTGACTCTCATTTTTTGTGTCTTATATTCTACTTTATTTTCTATTTTGCAATAGAAAATAATTATAAATATAATAATACAAGGCCTAGGATAATTATATGATCCTCTGTGAAGATTTTTGTTTACTTCTTCTGAGCAATTCAAGTACGGTCAGTGGAAGACCCTCAGTCTAAATGCAACCAAGCTTATAAGAAGCTAAGCCTCTAGTTTACTCAAGAGCTGTTTTATCTCCCTTTGACTCTTATCATTTGGATTTTGACCTTGGAATCCCAGCTTTCTTGGAAGTTGTTTAATGTGTACTTAACTCTGCTTTGTCTCCTTGTTTTGTGATGCCTTCAAAGTCAGTTTGGCTTTGAAGCTTTCTTTTTCTCTTATCATAAAATGACTTCAGGGCAAAGGAGTTCTGAGTATTAGTGTTATTTTTCTGAGTTCTGAGATACTAGATTTGTCCCAGCTGTGCCTCAGTATCTTGTTGATATTTTTGTGGTTTTAGGATGATTGTAAATATGTTTTGTTTAGATGTTTGTTATCTTCAGCAGGACAATTGTTCTAAATTATCTGTTTTACAATTACGATTTGCCAATGTCTTTCTGACTTTTTATTCATGGTTTTATCAAGCTTATCCCAGATGTCCTATATAGTTTAAAGAAGATAGTAATGAAGGGGACATTTATGATATCATACTGAATTGTTTATCATATGGAGATATTTATGACGTAGCAACAATGGAAATTGTTGACAAGATTTCCAGAGGATATCAACAGAAAAGAGTCAAACTTTAGAATTCTGCTGATTTTTCTTTTGTTGAGATGAGCCTTCCATTGGGTGCCATGGAGAACCATGGTTTGGGGCAATTTTAAGTCATTAGAAACTCCATAAAATTAGTTTTCTACTGTAATTCAGAAATCACTATTAATTTCCTGCTCTCTTCCCTGTCCCAACCTATAATCTTAAGACTTTTAGGGAAAGACCTGAAAAGTTATTTCTCTTCATGTAAACATTTGAGAAATATATAGTAAACCAAATAAGTGTCAAAGTTAAAAAACTGAATCACAATATTATGTATTTTTGAAACATTTTTACCAGTGGAAATGTGTTGACTCTGAGTTTTGAGTACAATGTAGACAAAGAATATAGAGAAAGAAATTAATGTAAATATAAAGTAATTAGAAACAGGAGAACTTATATTCCTGTAAATGTAAGTTCATTGTACAAAGGCATGCTTACATACATTTAGATTGGTGTGTCTACACTTCTCACAATAATTTTGATGCCATTAAGAAGAAGTTCTGGTGGCAATATAAAATTTATTTAGTTTAATATTATCAATGTGATATAATTTCATAATTAAGACTAGAAAAGTTGAAGGGAGCAGAGGAGGATCACTAAAGACAGAATTTGGTATTTTAGAAATGGATAACACATTTCAATCCATGATTATGAAATTTTCAAAAGCTAAGCTTGATTTGGAGCTTTTGTATAGATATAATCTGTCAATCCTTCAATCCTTCAATCCTCCCTCATACCCCCAAGCTTTTCTGCAGAATTGACAAGACCTTTTCTGATTAACACTCAGAGCAGAGAACTAAAATTCAAGCAGTCTGCATTTTGAGACTATGTTTGTTCTTGAAGACACTGTTAGCAAATGATTCTTGTGATGATTTCTCCATCTTGACAAAATTGGGGGAGTGGGGGCAAGCCTGGTATACTGCTTTTGAAAATCCAAGTTGTTGAATTTTATGTACCAAAGTGGAAATTCAGTACTTATCAAGTCTTAAAAATATGTAGGCTTGAAGACCCACAGAGATGATTGAAAGGTAGGAAAAGAAAAGTCTGTAGGATATATGAACCTCCAAACTATTTTTCTATAATTGTCAAATCCCCAGTTGCAAGTTGGAGAAGGGGAAAAATTCTGAATCATTTCTGCTTAACTTTCATAAGTTTTACTCTGTGCAATATTAAGATTTTACAAATACAATACATTTTAACATGCTCTCTTTTTTAGTAATGTAATTCAGTTTTGGAGGAAATTTAAACATCTAAGGAGAAGATAAAATGAGCAAAGTTATAAAATATATATTGCTTTATCTTTCATTTACTCTCACCTCATGTAACCTCTGATATTTGTATTCAACATACTCACAAAGAAAACATAAAGGGTTTCCCCTTAAACTTTTTCCAAAAATAGAATAACATACAGACTCAATGGTTTACACTGCAGAGAAGAGAAGATCAGGGAGGGTATCCTCCTGAAGTTATTGGGAGTTCTCATAACTCTCCAAAGTAGCTTCACTGTTCTAAACTTTTTCTTTGTTTCTCCCTGTCTCCTACTCCCTTTTCTATTTTCTTTATGTTTGTAGCCCAAAGAAAAAAGTATGTAACTCTCTTCTTTCTGTGTCCTGACACTCCTCATCTTTTACAATCTCTGTGTTTTGAATGGTCTACCTTCCCTTCCTGACTATAACTTCCATGAGGGTGAAGAATGTGCAGCCTTATTTAGTTTGTAGTATATGGTAAAGAGTAGGTACATTCAATGAACAATTGGAGTAAGTAGCTTTCAACAAGTTGTTTTTACAAATGATGCCTGGGTAACAGTTCTGTTTTTTCATGTTACACATCTGAAATCCAATAAAGGTTTTCATTCATTTGGATTGGAATGCTCTCTAGTCTTTAAGATGTTATCATTAAGATAAACATACCATAGAGTTGATAAGGCTTTTATGTATAAAATATGACATTGACTGTATTGCATAGACACTGGAGAACAAACAGTGTGGAAACTGGAGAACAAATGATGTGGAATCTAACACAGGTTCTCAATATGGAAAGAGGAAAGTAAAGAATGGTACGGGTAGGCACCAAGAGAGAGGAAAGATGATTTGACAGAAAAAGTAAAGCAAGAAGGAGGAAACAAAACTTACCTGCGTCTTACCTCTTTCCCGAATGGTGATAGGTCTTTAAAATCTATTGATAAATGATTTGACTTTCCTGTGCTTCACTCAAAAGTAGAGTCAATCAATCTATCTATCACTGTTCTAGGGTCACTTATGGATCCTAGAAGGTTGGGTGATACTTCTACCTCTAAGTATTCTTTATTCCTCCTTCAAAATAGGATGCCTTCCAGCAGTATAATTTTTGAGAAAATTGTTTAACACCCCTAAACTTTAGCTATAAAATGAGTTTAAATATATATATCACAAAGAGTTATTATGAAGATTAAATTAGATAATTTAAAGTACCTGAACATGGTTGTACTAGAAGCTCAATAAATATTAGCTGTTATTATCACTATTATTGTTACTTTCATCAATGTTGTGTTTGCCAAATGGTTAAATATATTAAGACCATATATTTAAAAGTTGGAGTAAAAAAATAATTTAAAAAATATATATGGTCTCAATGCTAAGTTGATACAGTAGAAATGATTTTTCAAGTGGGATGAATGAGTAATTGGGAAGAAAAACATAGTTAAGGGTCATGAGGGATGCTCAGGAGAGAGTATAAATGAAGGTATTAAGGATATCTTTTTCCTATTTTATAACTGAGCCCTGCCTGGCCTTACCACCCTCAGAAAGACTCTGGAATGTTCCACTAGCTGTCATTCTAGGAAAGTGTTAAAATTCAATATTCTTATCCAAACTTTTCAAAAGCCATAGTTATAAAGTCTGCATTGGCTGTCACATTCCAGCTCCTTTCATAAGTGTGTTTGAAAAACCAATAGAGACACTGTGAAAATCACAATATTTTCAAAAGGAAATGGAGTAAGTGAATAGAAAATAAAACATATTTGGGAGGCAGAGTATTGGTAATACAGAACAATAACGATGAAATACATTATTAATTTCAAAATAGTTTTTTAAGGGGAAAAATGCTCTCTTAGAGATATGGGAAGCTACTCTGAAAAGCATGGGTCTAAAGAGAAAGAAAAATAAGTGACTATCAGGGCAAAAAAATCTTTAACACCATGTCACATAATGAGAGAAATTGACTGTGCAATATACAACCAATTAAGGAGACACAAGAAATGAAAAATTCGGTGACATATACTAGACAATGATCAAAAAGTTATCTCTTCTCAAATTTAGAGTAGTTATATGCAAGAATAATTGATAATCTCTAAGGCTGCTGTTGGGATTTATCATCTGTCAGTCAGAGTATTGACACGACATTCTTAAGAAAACAATAAAAACTTGAGGGGAAAAAGGAGTATTGAATTTTCTGACAAACAAGTGATGATTTTCACTGTTTCAAGACTCTCTAGTTCAATATGAAATGATTGTGCTCAGGGAATAAAAGAAGGAAGATTTGAAAAATTCAAGTATTATCTGTTCTAAAATAAATAGAATATTCTGTCCCTATGTTGTCTTTTTTTAAATGAGAGACTATTCCTCTTTCTATCTACTCCTTGTAAAAGCAAATTCTCTCTACCTTTGAACACTCATATATATCGTGGCTTAGCTCTTTCCACTATGTAACCTTTAATAATGTATTAACTATCACTTCTAAAATCAGTATTAATGCCTAACCTAAAGGATTGTAATGGGAATTAAATTTTGGCAGGCGGACTCTCAACCACTGCGCCACCAGGGAAGCCTCATAATGTGTTTTAAAAGACTTCTTAAATAGCACATTCCTCCAGAACTTATTTTCCAAACGTTCCTCTAAAAACTCTTACAGGTTTATGCATGATATAATTTTAGTCTCATATTATTCTATTTGTGAAAATTGCTTGATAAATCTTGTCTACAGCTCGATTTTTGTCTTTTATCAGCTATGACACCCAGGAAGTCTTGTTAGTTGTTGTTATATTGACTTTGTGAAGGAATTCTAGTATTTTTTTTTTTTTACTGATACTGTCCATTCATCAAATTATTAAAAATTTTATACAATGCCATTGGGAGAAAAAGTATAAAGAACTTGGAAATAAGACTAAAAGTTAGACCATGCATCTTTTGGTCTTAAGGGGCCAAATTGCTCTAATTACTCTTTACCATTGATTAAAGGTATGTGACTTGGTAAAATTACATTTTAACTTGTAGATTTTTATCTATAATGAAGCTAGTACTTTTTGTCCAGCAGAAAAGGTAACTACAAAGTTTGAATTTTATTGCCTTGTTAGGATGGCCAGTTTTGCAGAACAACCAGTAATCTGGTTTTGTACCTCACTCAATTTTATTCTAATATTAATTCATGTATTGCCTACAAATGTACAGATCTTCAAGTGCTCTTTGAATCAGACTTAACATTTTATTTCTTTACTCATTAAGTAATGAGTTAAATAAATTGACATATATTCTCTTCATTTGTAAGAAAGTCATCAGTGTTTAACTTTTAGAAGATTATATTTTAACTATGGGCTCTAGGCCCAGAGTTGGACTAGGTTCATATTTTCAGGTTTATTATGCTTCTTTTGCCCAGAGCTACAGATAGCAATAGAAAATATTCCAAATTCCAAAGGAGAAAAGTATATTTCTTTGCTCAAAGAGGATAGAGATAATAAAACTTGAATAAGGAAAACACAATTTTGTTTAAATGAATTGTAAGGATTGTTAAAAGCTATTTGTAAGGCTGTTGAAATTTCAGTAGGAACACTGAGACAGGACCTAATAGATTATGGAATAGAAAGTTGGTAAAATATTTATATGTGCACCAGTGTATCTCATTTAGTTTAGTTTAATATCAGAGAGTGACAAATTATTTTTGCCCAAATGAATTCCACATGCTGCTTTAAGAATGAAAAAAATGCATAAACACTTAAATGTCTTGTTTTAATTTTACTTTTCCTAAATAAAAAACAAATTCAAAAGAGGTTGGAAGATGTCCTCAGAACCAACACGCACTTCCTTACTCACTTTTATTAGCAGTTCTTGATAATGACAGTCTGGGTTCCACAAATTGGAAGACTGTCTTTTCCTAGTCACGCTGCTTTCCCAGGATGGGACTGTGAGGAACTTGTAGAAGAGCAACTGTAGTAATCATTTTGATTTTGATTTGTTTGAGATTAAAAAGAGAGATAAAATGTGCATAATTACAAACTATCAATCTATGCCTCACTCCCACCCTTCCTCCCTGCCCTGTAACCAAAAGTTCTTTCTCTAAGTCTGTGAGTCTGTTTTTGTCTTGTAAATAAGTTTGTTTGTATCATTTCTTTAGATTCCACATATAAGTGATATCATATGTTTGTCTTTCTCTGCCTGACTTACTTCACTTAGTATGATAAACTCCAGGTCCATCCATGTTGCTGAAAATGGCATTATTTCATTCTTTTTTATGGCTGAGTAATATTCCATCTCTCTCTCTCTCTCTCTCTCTCTCTCTCTCTCTCTCTCCCTCTCTCTCTGTATGTATGTGTATATATATATATATATACATACAAGATATCCTTTATCCATTCATTGGTTGATGGACATTTAGGTTGCTTCCATGTCTTGGCTATTGTAAATAGTTCTGCTAGGAATATTGGGGTGCATGTATCTTTTCGAATTAGAGTTCTCATCTTTTCTGGATATATTTCCAGGAGTGGGATTGCTGGATCATATGGTAGCTCTATTTTTAGCTTCTTACGGAAACTCCATACTGTTCTTCATAGTGGCTGTACCCATTTACATTCCCACCAGTAGTGTAGGAGACTTCTTTTTCTCCACACCCTCTCCAGCTTTTATTGATGTTAAAAAGAAAATGGAACTTCTGCAATATATGATAACATTGATGAACCTACAGGACATTATGCTAAGTGAAATAATCTAGTCACAGAATGACAAATACTGTATGATTCCCCTTATATGAGGTTTCTAAAACAGTCAAGTTCATAGAATCAAAGTGTGGAATGATGATTGCCAGGGGCTTGGGGGAGGGAGATGTGAGAAGTTACTAATCAGTGGGCATAAATTTTCAGTTAAACAAGATGAATAAGTTCTAGAGATCTATGGTATAACATTACGCCTGTAGTTGACAGTAGTGTGTTGCACACAAGAATTTTTTAGGAAGGTAAATCTCATATTAAGTGTACTTACCACAATAAAATAAAATTTCTAAAAAACTAAAAGTAATGTGTATAATCATACAGGAAGAACCAGTTCCAACATCCCCTGTTAACTTAGTCCTCTTTTTAATAGATTGCATTCATTAATTATAAATGGTCCTATAACCTAAAGCAACCCAAGCATATGGAGAAAAGTCTTGGCAATAGAAGCACATTCTGCTCCCACTCAGGAAACAGTAAGCACGGCTATCTGAAAAAAGAACTCTTTACTTCAAGACAGTGAATTATTCTTTGGTAGTCAATATTACTTTAGGCGAAAAATTATAGACTGTAATCACACTAGAAATAAAACCATCAAGATTTTTCAGCATTTCTGCAAACATTCTTTTTAAAATATTATTTACAAAATTAGCAAGGAAAGGTCAACTAATTAAACTGTACTCCATTTTTTCTGTTCCAGGTTCTCTATCTGGTTTCTCATGTTCTTTGAAAAGTGTCTACACACAGATTAAATATCAAGTTATTCCTGTGACTTTTAAGAGGACACAATAATCTTTTAATAACACATTTGCCTTGAGAAAACATAACAGTTTATTTTCTTTATAAAATAGAATGTCACCTTGAATTATTTTTTACAAGAATTACTTTTTACATTTATTTCCATCTTTAAAAAATAAAACATTTATGATTTACCCATATTTTTTTTAAAACAGAGAAGTCTAGTACTCAGATGGAAACCATTATCTCTGGTTCTCCATATTTTGCTCTATAATTAAATGTATGGCTTACAATCACATTAAAAGTTTATTGAGCATTATCTTTATTTGTGAAAGTTATATAAAAACAAAAGTTAACCACTTTTCTGATGTGATTTAGCTAGTAAACTCCCTGAAGGCAAAATGACTACACAGGTTATTTCTCAATGTCTCTTTTAAAGAGTTGGTGATGCCATCTCTTAAGTCAGGAAATGCAATATAACACAGATGCTCATTTTTATCTTTATCAGGTTAAGACTAGTTGGATATCATAAAGAGGTCTCAATGTCCTCCCAAGAGAGTATCCAACAACACACTACAATAATCTGCTACCCTCTGTTCACACTTCACTCAGTTGTTTTCTTCTCTCATCTAGTTTTAAATATCTCTCAGTTCCAACTGCAAATATATAATTAGCTCTCCTAAATTGTGTTTATCATAAAAAGACAACCAATCACACCTGTAAAATTATAGCCATAGAAAATAAATCCTTGGAAATCTCCAGTGCTTAGAAAATTTATTCAAAACAGTTTTATTGGGTCTCTATTTTAGATCTAGGTTAAATATTATGATCTAAAGCTAAACCTGTCATTTAATTAGGAGGAATGAGGAAAAAGTCTATTGACAAAGGTCTCAAATAATAGTTTACTGATAAACAATAAAAAAAATTGTTTTTTTGGTTCCAGAGGGGGAAAATAAAGTTATGTAATTACTTAATAATTATAAATCTACTGGGACCAATACAACAAATATCTTAGACAAATGATTTGATGGTACAATAGGTAATAACTGAACATTCTTTCTCCCATTCAATATAAGAATTAAGTACATACAATATATTAGACATTATTCATTTGTAAATTCATTAAATAAATATATTCTGGATAAGTACAATGTAGTAGACAGTGTTTGCTGCTGGAAAATCTTACAGAGTTGTTTACAAAACTGACAGATAAGCAGAAAGCACAGATGACTACACAGGTAACTACAATGAAATGTAAATATTATCATGATAAAAGTGTGTCACTGGAGCCTGGGACTGGAATGGGGGCTCTTAAGGCACTGATAAGGTCAGGAAAGTCCTCCACTGTGAGAAAACTCTTACTCTCAAAGTTATAGAACATGTAGCATGAATCCAGGAAAAGAGAGGAAGGACATGTATCCTAGAGATAGAAAATAGTAAGTGAAATTGTGCAGAAATTAAGAATTTTTAAATTTTCCTCACTGGTACAGTGAACATTTGAATAAACTAGCAAGAAGGAGGTAGAGATAAATTCAAGACTAGATTGTTAGCAAATCTTCAAGGTCTGTCTTATTTATGTATTAGTGTTTTATCTTATATTAATAAGGTGTTAACCAGGCAGTAAGATGTCTGTATTCATGGCAGAAAGGTCTCTCTGCTAAAATTGTGAAGAATAAATTCAATTGGAACCAGAATAAAGGTGAAAAGACAAATTAGAAGGTTATTGCAGCAGTGCATGAAAGAAGTAAGAGAAAAAAAGCAAAATGGATAGAGTGGGAGGGGGAGGTTTGAGATACAATTAAATGCAGACATGACAAGACTTGGTTATTCACTGTGGATAATAAAGAAGAAAGGGTTGAAGGTTAGAGTCAGATTTCTGAGTTTGGTAACTCAGAGGATGGTTGTATTACGTATTGAAAATGTAAGCAAGTTCACTGAGATTAATTGAAAATAAGTTCAGTATTATAGGTGTCGAGTTTGATATATATATAGAATATCTGTTTGAGATAAACAAAAAGGAAATGGGTATATTGCTGTCCATTTTACAGAAAATTTTGAGCAAGACAGTGATTTTGAAGACACCAGTCTGTAGTATTGGTTATTTAAGCTATGGTCGTGAATTAAATTGACTAAATGATGTGTACAGTGTAAGAAAAGAGGATTTAGGACAGAAGCCTGAAGAATATTACAATCTAATTACAAGTAAGAAAGGACCGAGAGAATATAAAGTGAGAAAGAGTACATATGTAGTGTAGTGGCATGAAAGTGAAAGAGTGTTTAAAGGGAGGTTTTCAAAAGTGTCAGATGTGGCCACAGTAAAACAATGTAAGGATGAGAACTGTCCATGGTGAAGGTGAATAGTGGCAGTGCTAAGAGGAGTTTAGTGGATGGATGATGTCAGATCAAAATTGTAGTCAATTTAGTAATGAATAGGAAGCTGAGAAAGCAAAAACCGTATACCTTAAAATGATTTGGCTATAAAAAGTAGGAAATAACACTATGGTATCTAGAAGCACTTCACAGCATCAAAGCAATGCTATGTATGTACATATGTGTGTATTTACATATATGTACATATGCATTTCTTTTTACTGAAAATGAGAAAAAATATACATGAATGTGATTGTGAAAATGAAGGAGAAAATTTTAAACACACAAGTCAGCTGGGATAGTTGATATTAGAACTTGTTTTGCAAGAAAAATAGAAAACAACATAATCCAGATAGGAGGTAATTAGAAGTAATACTATCCTAAACCTGGTGTGGGTATATACTGGAGGGATTCCAGAAAGATAAAGACATAAGTAAATGTGTGTTTTAGATATACTATTCTGGCTTCACTGTGAATGTGAATTTCAGAGGGGCTAGCCTTGATGAAACGAAGCCAGGTAAGGGTGTAATGCAAAATTTCAATCAAGAAGTGATCAAGACATAAACGGAACTGGTCATTATAGAAGCAGGGATAAGGGAAATAACACAAGTTTTGAGTAAGTAAACAGAATCTATGGGACTTTGTTTCTGACTAGATATTATGAGTGATCTGATGATAGAGGTGAAGTACCGGAACAAGTATAGAAAATTGCGCATTTTTCCAAATTTGATGATTAAACAATTAGAAAACAATTATTTATTGAGTGTCAACTGTGTACTATATATTTTATAGAGCTGGGGGTCAGAGCTAAACAGAAAGATAATGCACAAATACTTAGAGTAGTGTTTAGTAAGTGTCTTAGAAGTATGAACAATGAGTAGGGGAAACTCTAGAAACAACGTGCTATAACCTGGAGCTAGTAAGCACAAGAAGGACAAGTTTAAGAGAAATAGAAGAAAGTGAAAACTATGTGTATAGGGTCACCTGCCAAAAGCAATGACCTCTGGTCGAGGAATAAGCCTGTCTATGACAAACACACAAGAAGGAAACAAGTGTTTCATGAGGTGGAGAGAAGGACTCTCTCAACTTTACTTTCCCACTTCCTTTGAGTTTTATTTTGCTAATGGTCTCCTCATAGGCTGTACTCCACCACCAGAAGCCAGAGAGCTTGTTGAAACTTGCTGACAGTCTATATATATCAACTTTCTTGGACATGATCAAGGTCATGAACAGTGGAGAATGGATCTGGCATGTGGCTAATAGAAGATATCTAGCAGGAAATATTCAGATTTGAAGATACTAAGCTTGAGATAATTCACCCAAAAAGAACTGTCTAGTATGTATTTGTATATTGGAATCTGGAAGTCAGCCAAGGCATTAGAGCTAGAAACCACACCTTATATATTGATGGTTTTCAGGAGATGAGTTTACAGATAACAATTGCCACAATTTATTGAATACTTACTGCATTACAGTATTTTCTATAACTTCAAATATTTATATATTTATATAACATCTTTATTATACAAACTCTGCATTTTTCACATGAAAAAACTGAATTAAAAAAAATTATTATAATTCATGCAAATAAGTTGCATAACTAGGTCTGTTTAACACTAAAGTCTTTCTATAATCTCACTCAATCCCTTCAATACTCATGTCATAGTTGATATTTTAATTTTACCAATTTAAAAATACAATTATGCAAAGAGATCCCAACAGGATGATATTTTTTCTTTTTTTTAACTGAGATATCTTGAGAGTTAAGTATTTCTTGAGGGAGTTAAATGAATTGGCCAAGATCTTACGCTAAATTATCAGTGGGGTCAGATTGCAACCTCACATCCCTACCTTTTATGTCACTCCTATCAATCCCATGAAACAAATTCTTTAAAAATAATGATTTTTAACAGATGTTAACTACAGTAGAAAAATATAATGTGAAAAGAATTATATCATCTGAACAATCAGAGAAAATGATCCATCACATATATTGAGGGTAGAAGAAACTAAGCACATATTGTGGAATGAGCAATGCCTTTATTCATCTGGCAATTAGTCATTGTGCTAGAGAGAGGGTTCCTGGCTGAATTCTCTGGAGAGAGGTGGAGTTGACTTTATAATGAATTTTGTCCAGCAAGAATAAAAACACAAAGTTATACTGGCATTTTGTCTCTAAAAGTATTAATGACAAGTTTGTCTTATCTCTGACAGCTCATAATTGTAATAATGTAAAAAAACATGAGTCAACTGTCATAGCTAAATTTTCCCTTGTCGACTTTCAAGTGTCAATAATTATGTTCTAAATTTTGTCAGGGTCTAGTAAATAGTATCTTCTCTCTAAATGTGTGTTTTTTTTTCTTTAATTGTGAAATGCAGTCAGTAGTCTAACATTATTATATAATAACATATACTCATCTGTAAGACTTTGCCTGAAACATAGTCTGATGTCCTTTAGATGACATATATGTACACAGTCTAGAAGGTGTTCTCAAATGTTTCCTTGAACAAATTACCTAAAGTAGTACTTTTTGGCCAGGTCTATCTCCACATCTTCTGTCTCTGCCTTACTTTATTCTTTAGAGAACTTTTCCTTATTTGAAATTATACATTATGTATTTATTTATTTGCTTACTCTTGGTCTTCCAATAGAATGCCCCAAAATTACATTCTTAAATATATACTAAACAATGATGAACAATTACATATATATAAAATACACATATATGTGAATATTCATAACACCACTGTTAGCAATAGCCCCCAAATGGAAACAAACCAAATGTTCATTATTGGTAGAATAGAAAAATATCTTGTGATTTATTCCTACAAAGGAATAGTTACATATCAATGAGAATAAATTAATTGCAACTATACACAGCATAGGTGACCCTTATGAGAGTTGATATTGAGCAAAAGAAACCAGACACAAATGCACATGTTATGAGTCCATTCATATGAAGTTCAACACAGAAAAACTTAGTCTATGCTTTTAGAAGTTAACATAGTGGTTACCTATGGGAGGTTCCATGACTGGATGGGGTTGTGGGTAGAGTGGGGAGCTTCTGAAATATTCATTTGCTGGATTTTACTATGTTAACTTGAGTAAACTGTATAATTATATTTCTATCACTTTTCAATATAATTCCAAGTTAATATTAAACAAAAGAGGAACTTCAACATCAGCAGTCACCATTATTCTCAGTCACCACAGTAGATATGGGGAAGAACAAATACAATGGTGCCCCACAGGTCCTAGACTGTCTTTTCCATTACCTACTCTACATTCAGCTCATCTTTCTACCTGCTAACCTTAATGACCAACAGAGACTCTAGGCCCAATACACAGATACTTGACTATAAGCCATATGGGGGTAGCTGCATTAAAGCAACAGCATCACATAAACCTCTTTACAAGATCCCCATTCACGAGCTCACTTTGGCAGCAGAAGGTTGTTGGAATATTTTATTTCTGGGTAAACTCCAAGCTATCTTTCTCAACAGTGCCTTAGCCAAGTTGACTAGTGACTCTTTCTATGATTCCCTGACTCTTCATTCCAGACCTTCATTTTTCCAGTTTCTCCCACATGTCTGAAAGTATAAACTCACAATAAGTTCTTTATTCATATATTTCTCATATTGATTCAATTTCCTTCAGTGAAACTTGACTGACTTATTGGTAACTTTCCATTTCTTGATCTGGGTGTTTGTTACATGGGTGTGATCCCCTTTGGAAAAATTAACTAATCCTTATATTTAAGATTTTTGTACTTTTCCTATTATATTTTATGATTTAGTTAAATGTTTACTTATAAACTCTTTGCAGGAATGAGAAAAAATTTTCACAAGATATTGGATCAAATTCAATTTTACTCTCACAACAGATATGTACAAGCTATATATTCTTCCATGGGAATAACACTGTTATCTTTTTATCTAAGACATCCATGTATCATTTATGAAAAATTCTAAAGTAAGAAATTATTATATAGTATTGTCTAATATGGTTACTTCAAAACTAATTAAATGCTTTCTGCAATGCCACCTGTAGATTTCCTTCAATTTGAAAAGGTATATTACCTTAAAGAACTAGGTGGTTTAAAAAAATCAAGTAATGTCATGGGTTATCACCTGGTGATAAAATTGAGCTGATTAGACATCTGATGCAATTAAAAATCCCAGACTCTTTACCCAGCTGTCCTTACTAACCAGCAAGGAAATATAAAGATGAAATAAGGTGTGTTTTTTGAATAATAGTTATTGACCAAGGGGAGGATCAGAGTGAATATCTATTCTATAGATGCATGATAAGCTGAATAATGGCCTGAAGAAGAATCCAGTTTCTAACCCTTCTAACACATGAAAGATGTGTTTAGAAATCCAGTTTCTAATCCTTTTAACACATGTCCCGGACCGGGTCACGAACCCGTGTCCCCTGCATCAGCAGGCGGACTCTCAACCACTGCGCCACCAGGGAAGCCCGAATGTTTACTTTATATAGCAGAATGAACTATGCAAATGAGATTCTTGAAGGATCTTGAAATGGGGAGGTTATCCTACGTTATCAGGGTAGACCCTAAAAGCAATTACAAGTATTCTTGTAAGAGAGAAGCAGGGGGAGATTTGACAGAGAGAAGAGGAAGAAGGCAATGTGGAAATGGAAGCAGGTGTAGAAAAGGCAATGTCATGTGGGTCCATGAGCCAATGAAATAGGTCAGTCTACAGAAGCTGGAAAAAGTAAGGAAATGGATACTTACCTAGAGTTTTCCAAGAGACCACAACCCTTCTGACACCTTGATTTGGGCCCAGTGAAACCCATTTCTGACCTCCAGTATAATAAAATAATACACTTATATCGTTTTAAGCCACACAGTTTGCAAGAGTTTGTTAAAACAGTCATAGGAAACTAATGCAAGAAGGAAGAAAAAAAAAAAAAAAAAGGAAGGGAGGAAGGGGCTTCAAGAAGTTAAATCAGTACATGCATGAGAAATAAACATGCCTTATAAACAGAGAGAAGAAGGCAAAAAGAAGCCCAAACAAAAATAATGGTAGAATAGTTTGCAATCTTAAAGAGAGATGGGCTCCAAAACACGGTGAAAATTTAACCATATAGAACTAGAGTTCTCAGTCTTGATCATATTCCCCACATAAGGCTCCGGTAGCCTTGGTCATAGGATACCTCTGTCACCCATGACAATGATATGACAATAAAAAGCCCAAATGCAATTTAATTAATCTATAATTAGAGGCAAGGCCACACTTGGCATGGTAACTTCTCTATGAAGAAAGTCCGAGGTGAAGTTTGCTAATTATTTGAATCACTCTACAAGAATGAGGTCCATGTGAGAAATATTCTGAGATGGTATCTACAGTTCCTCTTCAACTTACATCCCTATAAATTCATCATAAATTGAAAATACCACAAGTTAAAAATGCATTTAACACATCTAACCTACTGAACATCGTAGCTTAGTATAACCAACCTTAAACAAGTTCAGAACACTTACACTAGCCTACGATTGGGCAAACTCATCTAATACAAAGCCAATTTGATAATAAAGTGTTGAATGTCTCATGCAGTTTATTGAATACTGTACTAAAAGTGAAAAAACAGAATGGTTGTATGAGCGCAGAATGGTTGTGAGTGTGTCAATTGTTTACCTTTATGCTGATGGGGCTAAGTGGGAGCTGTGGCTTGCTGCAGCTGTTCAGCATCATGAGAGAGGATTGTACCACATATCACTAGCCTGAGAAAAGATCAAAATACAAACTTTGAAGTATGTTTTCTACTGAATATGTATTGCTTTTAAACCATTGTAAAGATGAAAAGTCGTAAGTCTAGCCATTATAAGTCGGGGACCCTCTGTACTTATACATTATAAATATGAGACATGTAAGTATCTATTTATGCACACACAGAGAAATAGGTTTGAGCCTGTGTACTCTAGCTTAGAGATATTGCTGTAAGCCCCAGAGGTTTGTTCTTAAAATTATCTGCACTGTTAGGTGATTCCTATAAGCCATTTCAAGCACACAAGTGGAATCAGTTAACAAGGTCTCTAGAACATTCTCATTTTTCTAGCCCATCATTAAGGTTGTCTTCCTTGGATTTTTGCTCTGCTTCTAACGTTTCCATTTTCTGACTTTTACTTATTTTTATTTATAGACCTGATTCAATCTTCAGAATGATTCACCTCCCTCATTTTCCCTGATTCACACTGGATTACAGCTAGGACTACCACTTGGACTCATTCTCTGGAATATAGGCTTAGGCAATTCTAGTGCAGGAAAGAGTTAACTCAGCAAGACTGTGTTGCCCTACCCCTGCACGTTCCCTGAAAGGGCTTGTTTTAATGTAACTGTCCTTTTCGAATATTCTGTCTCATAATGTTGTTTGTGTAAGCCTGAGGCCTTGTGACATGCTGTGCTGGTTTATCCAGTTTATGCTAATAATGTTATTTATGGTAAACACTTCCTTTCAATCTGGGGGGCTAGAGCTGCAGTAACTGAAGTCAGTCACACAGGCACTGTTAAGACTACATGATTGTGGTTGACCCCCAATAAATCCAGGACAGCCAGGCCCAGTTAAACTTCCCTAGTTGGTAACACTTCACACTTGTTACCACACAATGCTATTGGAGAAATTGAGCTCATTCTGTGCTACTCCAGTGTGAGGGATGCTTAGAAACTTGCACCCGGTTTCCTCTGGGCTTTGCCTCATGAGCCTTTTCCCTTTGCTGATTTTCTCTGCATTTCACTGTAATAACCTGTAACAGTGAATATAAAAACCTTTAAGTCCTGTGAGTCTTTTGTGACTCATCCAGCTTGAGGTAATCTCAGGGACCCCTACCACAGCCTATTTCTCAGAGTTAAGTCAGCAAAGGTTTTTCTCACTCTCGTGGATGTTGCTACAACTTCACTCTTGCTCATTTCTCCAACAAAGTGCTGAACAGAATATAGTTATAGCAAATTAAAAAATTTAGTAATAAAAGAAAGCAATTTAGTAATAGGATAAAGAAAACCTGTGAGTTATTCTTACACCTCTGTTAATATTTTTCATTGTTTTTTTACTTCATTATGTGACTGAGAAAAACTTGTACCAGGAGGGGACTGGTCATCTCTGATATTTTCTTGTGTCTTCTTAAGCTTGCACTACATTCTTATTTTTAGTGCATGTTTTTTTTGCAATAATTGTTTTAACCTACTTCCCTTTTTGTGGTGATAAGTTAAAATAAGCTAATATAGTCTATAAATGCACTTTACAAATCACAGATGAAGAAGTCTTAATGGATAGAAAGCACATAATTGAATGAGGGCTCCACCCTCAAACCCCCAAATTTTGAATGAATTGTAGTTAAATTGTGTCCCTCCCCAAATTCATATGTTGAAGTCATAACTCTTAGTAACTCAGAATAGGACTGCATTTGGAGATAAGATCTTTAAAGCAGCAATTAAGGTTAAATGAGTTCATTAAAGCAGGGCTAATCCAATCTGACTTGTGTCCTTATAAGAAGAGATTAGGACACATAGAGAAAAGACCATGTAAGCACACAGTGAGAAGGCAGCTGTTTTCAAGCCTAAAAGAGATGATTCAGAAGAATCCAACTCTGCTGATGCTTTGATCTTGAGCTTCTAGCCTCTAGAATTGTGAGAAAGTAAATTCCTGTTAGTCTTCCAGTCTATAATACTTAGTTATGGCAGAGCAGCTCTAGAAAACTAACACACTCTCCGAACTGTAAAACTACTAATGGACCTTTAGTATAAATAGCAAAACTGTATGTGATTATCTGATATATGCACTCAGGAAACAATTATGAATCTGATATTAAATATTGGAAAACAATTTTTTCCCAGTATTTTAGAAAAAAATGTATGTCTGCTCTAGAGTTTCTTGTAACTTAAATTTCTATGTGAGTGATTCTCGGCCTATAGGCCATGCACCAAGTGACTGAAAGTTGAATACAGTAAATTTATGAATTTATTTGTACAACAAATGATAACTCTAAACTGAATAAATAATCCCTGTACACAGCTATATTTCAGACTTTCAAATGTATGTAAATGATATTTTGATTTCAAGATACAAATGATTTATAAGTATTTCTACTTAAATGATTGTACTATTGTGCCATTAATTAATGAATTCTAAGAAAAAGTTATGTAATAGTCCACATGTTTTTCATGTTATAAAGAAATAATCATACTGAATGTATGGAATCTGCATATGGATATCACTTTCAATTTTAAATAAAGCTGGGAAGTGAGTGTCTTTTTCTTTGGAAAAATAACACAATATATGACCTAGAATCATAGAGAGAAAAGATATCTTCTGTATTATTGATTTTAAAATCTTTATTTTCATATGAAGAAAAAAAAAACCTGAGACATTTATTATTACTTAACTGAGCTAATACCTGGGTCATTTAATCTAGTAAAGACAATATAGAATAGTTGTTTGTGACCTCTGAAGTTGGCTTAAATGTGTTCAATTTCCAGCTTCAAAATTCACTAGCTGTGTGATATGGAGGAAACTAAACTAAAGTCTCCATCTCAATTTTCTAACCTACAAAATGGGGATGATGGGTTTCTTTCATAGGAGTTTTGTGAGAATTAAAGGAGAAAAAGCAGTCAAGGCACTTGGCACAGGGTCTACTAAAAGAACCGTGAGCAAAAGTTTGTCTACCCCATTTCTTCTAGCATTAAGCTAATTTTCCTCTACAAACCCTTTACTGAATTCACTCGCCCAGTCTACTTCTACCCTGGATACTGAAGAAACAAAGTAATTCTAAGAATGACTTAAAAAGAAAAGTATCATAGCTTCCTAGCAGGAAATAAATCAACTTAAACTGTGCTAATTTCCCTGAAACTAAGTACTTGGAATTAAAGCTGCAAGACAGCTTCCTTCTCTGATGCACTTCAGTGACTCCTGTGAAATTCTTAATTTTTTACTGAACCTAAAGCCTTTCAAAGAGTCAAAACATAACAATTGGAAAGCAGTTTGTCATTGACTTCAAAATATCTGTTTGTGTCTTTATTCCAACAATGCCTTGTGATCGTTTTCTTTTTGAAAACACAACTGGTAAATATCAAAGAGAAAGAATTAATGTGTATAAACCTCTTATAAAAAAAACACTGATCTTTTCCATCTTCAAATAAGACATAACACTGTTGGGAGTGAGGATAATGTCACCAGGTTAACAATTTAATTTATGAGAGTACATACACAATTGCACATTGCGAAGGAGACTGGGCTTGCTCTAATCATCAGCGAAATCAATGCAGGATGATAATGGAAATCAGCCCTTTAAAAACTACCAGGCAAATTACTACCCAATCCGTCAGACAAAGAATATGTCTTTATTAATTCTCACTCAACGTTCAACAGGATACTTTACATAACTTAAAAATCAGTTACTTATTAATATATTTGTAATTATTTTCTTTCATTTTACACCAGCATATTGTATCTTATTTGATTGTTTCTGCTTTTCCCCACCTCCACCAAAATATTTTGGAATGAAAAAATTTACTTTTTTATGATCTTCTGACATTTCCAGTTACCAAGTATTCTCATTTGTGAGAACAATGGCTGGTAAATTCATAAAATAAGACAAAAAACCATAACTTGAATAAGATATTTATAGAACATTATTTCAGCTGTGTATTGCAGAACATTTGAGTGTATAACTAAAAATCAACTGAGACAAGTGATACATCTTTAGAAGAAAACAATGCAAACTGACAATGTAGTATGCACTCTTTTCTTGTTTTTGCTTTCTTCTTCTTTGGTTTCCTTTATTATAAGGAGGAAATTATAACTAATGAAGGTGTTAAGAAAAATTATTCAAAACTTGAAAATAAGGCCAAAGGGAGCTTTCATGTTTTTCTGCCTCATCCTGGAGCATTGTCTAATAGACCCATGAAAAGACAGTGTAATTTTCTAGGACGGATATTTTTTTGTTTGACGTACTAGTTCCATTTTATTAGGGACTGCAAATTCTGTGAAGTGACATGTTAAATGCAGATGCAAATTATTTTTTGTCGGTAGGAAATACACCCAATAGATTATGGTTTTCTTGCCCTATAAGACGTTAATCCATTTTATATCTAATTTAGTAATCTTATTTCACCATTTTTCACTCTTTAGTTCTGTCTCTTTATCATTTTGCTGTTTCCTTCATTGAAGAGTTAAATCTTTGACATATGTTCACTTTATATTGGGAAGTGTGTTATTAATATTTGGAAAATTATACTTTTACTACTTTTATTATGAATACTTTGAATTTAAATTTCAAATTATAATTATACTTTTAAAATTATATTTTATTAAGGAAAGCAATAGTTATTTGTAATGCAAGGTAGTTACTATCAACAATGAAAAAAACAATTAAAGGAGGGCAAGAGTCACTTATATCAAAGGAATCCATTGAATTTAAGATGTACTATACTTCTTTGCAACTCTATATTTGCAAAGCACCAAGCATCCTGACATCGTCTTAACATACCTCCATTAACTCTGCGAAATTTATCTATATCCCTTCCTGAGAATTTTCAGATTTTTCTAATTTTTCTATTTTCTCCCTCTTAAAAGAAAGACACTTTTTGTAACTCCTAGGTATGAAATCATTTTCCTGATTCTTCCTCAAGTGATAAGTAAATGGTGTAGCTTAGGAAGGGGCATAAAGAGGGGAAAAGAGGGGAGGAGGGTGGGGGAGGGATGGATTGGGAGGTTGGGGTTAGCAGATGCAAGCTATTATGTTAGAATAGATAAAAAACAAAGTCCTATTGTGCAGCACAGGGAACTATATTCAATATCCTGTGATAAACCATAAGGGAAAAGAAAAAAATTGGTGGGATTTGTCAGTTCTTCAGGAACTCTGACCCTTCTGAGGAATGTCTCGCAAGAGTGGGGTAAGAGGGTATATCATTGAAGAACAACTGAGAAGGTGGTTGGGAAGGTGATCAAGATCATTGCCAATGGTTCACAGTTCTACCTAGGCACCTCTCTGTCTTCAATTTCATTTATCATATAGAGTTGGCTGGGTTAGGTGGGAGCTTAACCACAAAAGAATATTTTTATCTGAGAGTTTTTTCTCCTTTAGTTGGTGTTGTTCCTTCAGCCTTTGTTAGAGCATAGGGTCCAGTTTCAGTCACTACTCTTGGGGAAAAGAGACAATGGGCACACTTAAGGGAGAGAAAATAGGTCTAGGAAAAAATGTTTTAGGAGATCTTTTGGTTTTGATTTTGTTTTAGTTTGTTTTCTGTTTGTTCTTGGTTTGTTTTTAGTTTTTAGCTTATTAGAGAGAAGTCTGAGAAATAATTTAATTACTCTCAGCAAATAAATAGTACAGTTATTTTGAACAATCAGGTAGTTTTCCCTGGATCAACAAAGAAGCATTCAAAAGCTTACACTGAAAGAAATTCTTATAGATTCATGTCATTCAGATCTAGAATGGCATTTAACATTTGAAAACAATTAGTCTCACCACACATATTTTCAAAGGAAGAAACATAGATTCAAAATGTACTGACTTATACAAGGCCACTCAGTTGGTAAAGAGATGGAGAAAGGGCAGCACATAACAGATAAAGGAGCGCTTTACTGAAATGGAAGAAACCTGAACCCCAGAGCACATTTTGCCCTCAAAATTCCTTTTCTCAAATGTTGGGAATGACATCAAGACAACTACTTTAACTCTATTTATTTTGTAAAGCTAGGTCTGGCCTAAGGCTATTTCTCAATCTTAGTACCAAATATTTTCAAATTCAACAATTCTGACTTTTACTGAAAGAACGAAGCACTTCCAAGGATCATAACTATGATTGGTTTTATCTGATGCCTTTGAATAGACTGTGAATATATTTA
This sequence comes from Neophocaena asiaeorientalis asiaeorientalis, assembly GCF_003031525.2. Lineage (NCBI taxonomy): Eukaryota > Metazoa > Chordata > Mammalia > Artiodactyla > Phocoenidae > Neophocaena > Neophocaena asiaeorientalis. Next base: position 8,133,166 of record NW_020185338.1, on the reverse strand, counting down.
TCATATTTATATGTCCCACAGCTCTTGGTCTGAGGTTCAGTTGAGGTTTGCATTAGTAACTAAAATTAATTTTTCTGTTCTACTCTGACAGCAATTTTGAATTACTGTAAATTTCAAGACATGTTCATCAACTAAAGTAATTACTAATAAGTGACAAATACTATATTTTGTGTCTTTAATTAGTTGCAAAGTAATATATTTCCTAGAGTGTTGGATGATAGAAACAAATAGTATAAATCATTTTAAGATTGATTTTTTAATTTTTGTTTCCAATGAAAATTATGAATAAGAATTGAAAAATTATAGTGTGCAATACAACTAAATAATTGTTTCCAGGAACGATGCCTTTTTAATTGAAAATAAGAAAACAACCTGCATTCAATTTCACCAAGCCACATGATACTACCACATCTCTCAATAGATGTCAGCATTTTTATGCTTTAATATTGCATTTCACTTTTTTTAATACAAATAATCAGAATCTTGTTTTGAAAGCAAACCATTTATTACTTGGTATGTGGCTATTTATTACCTCTCAGTTATGTTTTGCAGTCATGCAATAGAAATGGCAGTTAACAGATCATTGCTCTAGCAATCTGGGAATGAATTACAATGCCATAGAAAGTAGAATGGCAGAATGAACAATTAATGGTTTCCAAAAGTATGTTAGTAAATCTGTGCTAGAAATACAGACATATCTAAAACTATATTTGATATATTTCTATTTTTTTAATGTTTTCCCAAAAGACTTATGTCAAGCAAACATAAAGACACTGGAGATATAAAGAAGTTTAAATGGAACAATTTTCTCATCTTTCACATGTATGTGTCAATAGTTGAATATAATTTGAAAAATCAAGCATGAAATTTTTGTTATGGAAGTAATGCTGATGAGCAGTAACAGAACTCAGAAAATAGCAACTTTGAGATACAGTGTTTGGGATTACCAGGCTCTTACCACATTTCCATTGCTTTTGAGGATTTTTGTCAAACTTTGCTACATATGTTTTGTGATCTATGCATATTTTGATTCCCACAGGGCATTTCTTATTTTGCAGAAAAGATGTTTATTTATATTTATATATTTAAAGCATGTGACAAGTTTAAAACATTTATATTGAAAATTTTAACGATGTTAACATTACTTTAATTTTTCAATCCTTTCCAAAATATTGGATAAAACCTGATGCCTCTATATGAAAGATTAATGGCCATTTGTTTAGTATTAATTTAAAAATGCCATCATTCTTAGAACCTGAGAAATAAAATGGTGCCAAATCCTTGGTGATAAATACATTTTTCAAGTGAGGTGGTTTACAATCCTTGCTTTCATCAATTTGAGAGAAGATCTGAGTTATAGCTAATGAATCAATGAAGATAATTTTTAATAATATGTCACAATTTATTTTTAGCACATACTTCAGAAAGATTTCAAAGAGTGAACTTGATAGAAGAAAACTAATGTCACTTTCATATATTTATTTATATGAATACTATGACTCAGCTGATAGCAGTTAGTGATTAATAGGAGTAGAATTTATGCAGAAACATGACACTGTTTAGAAAAGTTATTTCAATCTATGGATACAAAGAATAATAGAAAAAAGTATCATTTTTCTCATTAAATATATAGTCCAATTAATTTTTATGCTTAATAAGTGCTAACACTTTTTCATGTTTTCGATGAAGTATATACTAATAATAATCATAATGAACTCTAGAAGAAATTTTATTTTTTACACTTGAGACTCATGTTCACAAGAAAACAAATAAAACAATTTTTTTCATATTTCATGTAATAAAATTATCAAGTGATGGATAAAGTATTTTACAGCTAAAAATATAAGAAAATAAAATAAATATTCTGTGAAAAATTTGGAGTGAAACTACATGTCCATACAAGAATAGGAAAATATTAAATTTATGAATATTAATGAAGTTAATGTCCATATGTTTTAAATAAAATGATGCTGCATTTTTAGATCCATTAGGTATATTTAGAAGTATTATGTAACACTTTAAAATATACAAATAATTTTATATATTTAAATATGCTAAACAGTATTTTTAAGCGATTTAATTTTATTATGACAATTTTTAAATATCAACTTACATATGTTCATGAAGTGTAGGGCTTTTCTGTAATTCCTTTTGGTCTGCATAAGAACATGTTAGAAAGCCAATGATATGTTTGACTCTTCAATAGTAGACTATTTGCATAATTTTATTTCATTTTTTTGCTATTTTTGATTGAGATGATATTTACACAGCATAAAAATCCAGAGGTAATGTTTCTAATGAAATGGAGTTCATTAACAAGAGCATTGGCATTTAAAAAAATTAATAGACTTTATTTTTTAGAGCTGTTTTAGATTTAGAAAACTTTAGTGAAAATACAGAGTTCCCATTTGCCAACCCTTCCTGGTAATTCCCCCTATTATGACATATTGCATTAATGTGGTACGTTTGTTACAGTTGATGAGCCAATATTGATAAGTCATTATTAACAAAATCCATAGTTTACGTTAAGGTTCACTCTTAGTATTGTACATTCTATAGGTTTTAAAAATGTATGACATGTATCCATCATTATAGTATCATACGGAATAGTTTGGCCACACTAAAAATCCTCTGGGTTCTACCTACTCATCCCTTTTCCCACTCTCCAACCCCTGGCAACCACAGATAATTTTACTATCTCCATAGTTTTGCCTTCTCCAGAATGTCATATAGCTGGAATAACACAGTATTGTTATTCCAGATTGGTTTTTCCTTAACTTAACAATGTGCATTTAAGGTTTTTCCTTGTCTTTTCATAGCTTGATAATTCCTTTTTATCACTGAATAATATTCCATTGTATGGATGTACCAGTTTGTTTATCCATGACCTATTGAAGGATGTTTTGGTTGCTAATAAGTTTTGGCAGTTATGAATGAAGCTGTTATAACATTTGTGTGCAGGTTTTTGTGTAGGCTAAGTTTTCAATTCATTTGGGTAAGTCTAAGCACAGTAACGGGCAAATTTTTAAAGTGAGGAATTAAATGACATTGAGTATATTCTCAATGTTGTACAGCCACCCCATCTATACAGCTCCAAAATATTTTCATCACCACAAAATAAAACCCTGTACCTATTGAAATTAAGCAGTTATTTGCTATTCTCTCCTTCCACCAACTCCCAGAAACCACCAATCCACTTTCTGTCCCTATGAATTTACCTATTCTATATATTTCATATAAATGGAATTCTATAATATGTAGCTTTTTGTGTCTGGCTCCTTTCATTATGCATAATGTTTTTAAGGTTCATCCACATTATAGAATATACTAGTATGATATTCATTTTTGTAACTGAATAATATTCCATTTCATGCATGTATGTATGTGTATACTACAATTTGTTTATCCTTTTGTCCAGTTTTGGACATCGGATTTTTTTCCACCTTTTGGCTACTATGAATAGTGATTATAAACACACATATGCGGGTATTTATTTGAGTATCTTATCTCACTTCTTTTGAGTGTACACATAGGAGTGTAATTATTAGGTCATATGATGATTTTATGTTCAACTTTTTGAGAAATCACTGAACTGTTTACCACAGAGATGCACCATTTTACATTCCTACTAGCAGTATATGAAGGTTCCAATTTCTCCATATCCTTTTCAACACTTGCTAATTTCCATTATTTTTAAATATTATTATAGCCATCCTAGTATGTGTGAAGTAGTATCTCAAGATTTTGACTTGCATTTTCCTAATAACTAATGGCATCTTTCCATGTGCTTTTTGGACATTTGTATATTTTCTTTGGAGGAATATCTATTAAAGTCCATTGTCCATTTTTAAATTGTTTTTTTTAATTTTTTTTTAGTTTTAGAAGTTTTTAAAAATATATTCTGCATGCTAAACCTTTGAAGGTTAGTTTTATGTGTCAACTTGACGGGCTATGGGATCCTTATATAGCTGGTAAAACATTGTTTCTGGGTGTGTCTGTGATTTCTGTAAGAAGCTACATTTGATTCAGTAGACTGAGTAAAGTGATCTCTTACCAAAGTGGGTGGGCCACATCTAAACTTTTGGAAGTCTGCATGGAACAAAAAGTCAAAGGAAGGGCAAATTCTCTTTTCTTGAGATGGGATGTCCATCTTTTACTGACCTCAGACATCAAATCTCCAGGTTTGTGGGCCCTTGGACTCCAGGACTTACACCATCAGCTCCCATGGTTCTCAGAACTTCTGATTCAGATCAAATTATACAATGATCTTACTTGGTTCTCCAGCTTGCAGACAGCAGACTGTGGAACTTTTCCACATCCATAAGAGTGTGAGCCAATTCTTATAATCTCTCTTCTCTGTCTCTGTCTTTCTTCTATCTATATCTATATAGCTACAGCTATCCCCTATTGGTTCTGTTTCTCTGGAGAACCATGGATAATATAGTATCTTTATCAGATATATGATGTGCAATATTCCCTCCCATTCTGTAGGTTATTTCTCTTTCTTGATAATGCCCTTTTTGCAGGAGTAAAATAAATATCCAAATTCATTCTTTGGTATGTGGATATTCAGTTGTCCTACCACCACTTGTTGAAGGGACTATTTTCTTTTCTTTTTCTTTTCAAAATATGTATCTAATACTTCTCAAATGATAAGGATATAATTCTTCATATGTATCTTACATATTTTAGTCTTCAATATTTTTTATAAATGTTTACATTTTTAATTCTTAGACACTAATTTTGTCGGAAAATTTTTAAACTAGTATCTTACATTTTCTCACTGTAAAGAGCAGCTAAACTGAGATGAATTTTAGCAGAGTTTTAGTGTCAGATAGTATGTCTGTTTATGTGTGTGTGTGTGTGTGTGTGTGTGTGTTGGGAGTGGGTGTGTGTGCTCAAACTCTTCAGAATTATTCTATGTAGATATCAAGCTTAACTCATGTCGAGACTAAGTATGGTAGAGGTTTGCTCTGTTTTGATTACATCACTAGGTGCATATGAATCAGTGAGGAAAATGTAAGGTTGAGTGATGAGATTATATCTGGTGCAGTTCCACACACAGGAACTGCCTCCACGTTTGCCTAGCTCAGCATTCTTCCATACCCAAGCATCAGCAAATTACCATTTGTTTGTGTGATTTCAACAAATGGTAACAAAATCTACTCAGAGTGAAATCCTAATAATTGTCCCTAGAAACCTAAAGACGAGTGGTGCCAGTCCCAACTTTCTTTTACTCCATGACCTCTCAGTACTGCCGCCTGTGCTGCTGACATTTCTTCATTTTCAGGTTAGACAATTATCATGATGAACCAGAATATATAAGGAGGAAATTACATTTTTATAGGGTACTGAGTGTTTTGTCTCTTAAATTCAAGAATGATATTTTTCTTTTATTATTATATTGACCATCTAAAGAACTATCCTCACTATTCATGTGGCAAGAGGCATCTCCTACTCAACAAACACATCTATAAATTTGATCTATGATTACCACTTCTAGAAACATATCCTTAAAAAATAACTGGACAAATGCACAGAGATACATATGATTTTCTTTAATACATTGTTTATTTTAGTGAAAAATTGAAAATGATATAAATGTATAACAATAATAGGATAAGTAAGTTAAAGAATAAAATAACATGTAAAGTTTAAAAATGAAAGCAAACATTTTTGTTTAGCATGCATTACTGACCATAATATATTCTTATGTAAATAGAGAAGTTTACAGACAATATGTAGACGTGAACAATTTTTGTAATACATTACCAGGTATATAATACACATATTAGGGTAAAGTTATAGAGACATACATTTACTTTTTCTTGTTTCCAGGTTATGGCAATTTGAATTATTATATTTTGGAGGCTATATTAATTTTCAGTTTATATGTAATAAACATACAGTGTACATTAAAAAGGATGTAGCTCACAATACTTTTTTTTCCTCTAGAATGCTATGAATAGGCCAGTGTTCTTTCATTATGCAATATAATGGAGTTGTCACAACTGGACACATTGAAGAGGTTAAAAGGGCAAGTTAATAGCATGTCAAAGCTAATGATAAAAAGCAAAATATGAAAATGTAAAGAATTTTAGGCAGAAATGACTTAGTGACACAATTTTAGCTTAGAGTCCCAGGGGCACGACTTCCACTCTGAGTAATGTCTTATGATATAAATAGTCACCGGTCAACAGAAAACTGTACAGAGTAATACAGAAATGCATTTATAAGCAGCCTCTAGTAGGCATTCAATTTTTCATTCAAAGCTTCTGCCTACAATTAGCCATAGGGGCAGAAACTAGCCTGCAAGTAATTGCACTTGTAATGGGTTTTCTAAGTAATAACTATGTTACTTCTTTCCTAAAATGAAGGGACTTCTTTCCAATTGTATGTGCAAGTAGACCTCATTATGAGGTCTACAATTTTCAGCATCCATTTGGCAAGTGCAAAAGATTTGGGGGTCAAAATGATAAATGTTTAAAGTGTATACTCCAAGAATGTACTCATTCTAGTTATCTACTGTTGCTGCATTACAAACTATCCAAAATTAGAACCTTAAGCAACACCATTTATTAAATATTATAATTGAGTGGTTCAGGAATTTCTCAGGAATCAGCTGTCTATTTCTTCTACTCCACATGATACTGACAGTGGTTACTTGGTTTTATCTAGTTTGTGAATGGACTTGACCATGCTTTACTTGCATATCTTTCACCTTGATGAAGATTGTGGAATAATGGCCACAGGACAGAAAGATTTTCCATAATAAACACAGTATGACAATGTTTTGTTTTTTATAGTTCAATAAAAACCCAAATCCATCAGAGAATGAAACAAGACTTGAAAACTGGTTTATAGGTTCCATTTTGCAATATTATTTCTATAAATAATTTATAGCTCCAATAGTTACATATCTACATTTATTTATGTTGTATCTTGAAGGTATAAGAAATATCATCTCTACATTTTCTCGGCACACAATTCTAAGCTCTTCCTGGACTAGCATTTTGTCTTTTCTTCAAAATAGTGCCCCTAGCCTAACCACATGGAACCACACAATTTCATCTTCATTAATTTTGGGGGGTATTCTGAAATCTTTGCTCAGTGTGAACCATCAGTCCAGTAGGGTGTTATATCTGTTTGCCTTGCTTCTTCTTAAAAGATGGTCTCAAAAATCTCTCTCCCTGAAGCTGTCCCTCAAGCATCCTCCTTTACTAGAATTACTTCTTTCTTCATATACTAACATTACCATTTAACAGATCCTTCAGCAGGCTTTGAACTTATTGCGTGTGAGGCAGAGTCACCTTCATCTTGTAATCAGCAGGGTACTTAGCACTATGTATTTCTCATCATAAAGTCTCAATAAGTACATACTGAAGCAGATAAAAAGGAAGACAGAATGGAAAAGGAGAAAGAAAAAGAAAGTTTAAATGCAAAATGAAAAACAGGCTCTAAAATCAGGATATAAGGAGAGGTTAAAACTATCAGTAGTATCAGAGATAGTTTATGTTATGTGCAGGACTGGACAGCTATGAAGTCATCAGACTATAAGTACCAGGAGGACAGGCATCATGTTGTTTTGCTCAGTATCTTCTCTCATGTTCATGGAAGATGGTGGATAAAGAAGTCAAGTCCCCAAATCTGCAGCTGACAAGCTGGTGGTTTAGTTCCAATATAAGCCAGCAGGTTTTAGACCCAAGGAGAGCCAATGTTTTAGTCTCAGTCTGAAGACAGGAAAAAAAATATGTCTCAGTTCAAGCTGTCAGGGAGGAGGAGTTCTTTCTTCCTCTCAGGAAGGTCAGACTTTATGTTCCATTCAGGCCTTCAACTTATTCGATGAGAGCCACCATATTACAGAAGACAATCTTCTTTACTCAGTCTACAAATTCAGATATTAATCTCCTCCAAAAACACTCACAGAACACCCAGGATAATGTTTTACCAAACATCTGGGCACTCCATGGCCCAGGTAACACATAAAATTAACACTCACAAGAATACCTCTTGTCAACTTGCCAGCCTTATGCATCTCCTTAAACCATACTTAATCTCCAAATGAAGATAATAACAAGGTCCTAATTCTACCTAACATGATACAGCTATCCTGCATGCAACTGAAAATGCACTAAACCCTTCCTCAGAAGAAGAGGTAAAGTCCTTGAGTGATATTTACTCTTCCCTTTGATATCCTGTAACTTAAATACTATGATGTAAAGTCAATATATCTTATGTGATGAGGGAATAAGAGAGAAAAAAAGGGTATTGGTATTACATATACATACACACCCATACACAAACACACCCACACAAAATTCAGAAGAAATACTTATGACAATTACAGTCCTCCTGTCTGTAATTGGTCATGTGATTAAAGTTGGTATTTATAACAATCTGCTCCAATACCCATGACGTATTCCTTTTCCTTCAACAAGCACTTCGCCTGATCATAGTTTTTACCTGATTATGTGACTCAAATATTAATTCCTGAGGGTCTTGGCTATTAGTACTCCTGCCTTGATTGGATTGTTGTAGTTTTACATTGACTTTAATTAAAGATCATGATAATAATAAGACACTCTAATCTTTCTGTATTCCAGATATACTAGTCCAATTGCAGAGTAGTAGTCCAATTTGCCCTTGGTAGTCAGGATCAATCATCTGATCCAACACAGTAACTATTTTCTTCTCCTCTTAGTTCAGAGACATTAGGAGTCCAAAGTGGCTAGGTGACAATCTTAACTTCCTGTTCAATGGAATCACTGTTATAACTCCTGGTGGAAGCATTGTTTGTAGAGAAAGCAAATCCTTATCCAGAGTAAATGCAAAATGCTGACCCTTCCATGATGGAAGATGTCCATTGTAACCAACCTGCCACCTGGGTTGATAACTCCAGGGAATAGTATCAAACTGAGGACTCCTTATTGGCCTCTGCAACTGGGAGATTGGACACTCAGCAATGGACATAGCCAAGTCAGCCTTGATGAATGGAAGACTGTGTGCTGAGCTCATGCATAACTCCATGTCTTACTACCATGGTCACTTTGTTCATGAGCCTATTGAGTGATGGTAGGAGTGACTGGGTAAAGAGGCTGACAGGTATCCATAGAATGGGTCATCTAATCCAATCCACTTAAATATTAAAATCCTTCTTTAGTGATCATTCAAATAGGACACAAATATCTTTACATTTTTTTTGTCCCTTCAGAGGCCTACCCACATAACTCTTTCCCAAATTTTCTTGTCATTAATTTTCTAAACATGTTGCTTCCAAGTTCCTGACCATCCAGTCAAACTATCCCACAGCCCATGAATCATTTAATAATCACATGTTCGGCTAATTCTTCTTCTAAGCAAAGTGAACAGTCAGGTGCACTGCTTGAAATTCTGCCCACTAAGAGGAATTTTCTTCTCCATTGTCCTCCAGAGATATCCCAGAAAGGGGCTATAGTGTTGCAGTTGTCCATTTTTAGGTGGTTCCTCCATACAGTGCAGAACTAATGGCAAAAGAGTCCTGAGTCTTCTCTTACTCTGTAAGGTGATCATAGGAAACTCCCCCAAGAGACCATAGGTACATACTGGAAGAGAGAAAACAGTTCCAGGCATGAGAACCATGGACATTCAAACTACCTTTTCATGTAGCTTACCTGTGCCTTCAGGGCCTGCTCAGTCCTGATAATGTGCCTCTTCAATTTGAAATTGAAGTGCTGATGGGCATGCCCAACTTTATTGCTTGATGGGTTAGATAACGCCCAGTTCATGATGGACAACTCAGATCACGTGGTAACTTGGTGACCCAGGGTTCAGCGTTCAGTCTCTACGAAGGCACAGTAGCAGGCCAAGAGGTACTTCTCTAAAGGGGAGTAGTTATGTGCAGAAAAAGGCAGGACTAATCCAAAATCCTAAGTACCTGCACTTCAGTTCACCTCCACAGGCCTGCCAAAGGCCCTAAACAGCATCTCTGTCTGACTCTACCATTACAAGCACCATTGGATCTGCAGGATCATATGAACCAAGAGGGAGAGCAGCTTGCACAGCACCTTGGACCTGTTCTAGAGCTTTCTCTTATACTGTAAACTGCATAGAACTGGCAGCTTAACAGGTCATTTGGTAAACGGACTAAGGTAACACCCCAGATGAGAAATATGTTGTCTTCTAAATCCAAAGAGGTCCACTAGATGCTGTGCTGCTGTGCATATTTTTTGGTTGTCAGAAGGGCCAGATGAAAAAACTTATTCTTCACCTCAGAAGGGATATCTTGATGTGCCACTGAGGTAGAAAGTCTTTGAATTTTATTCAGAATTTATTTCCCACCCTCTGACACACAAATGTCTTACCAATAAGTCTAGAGGAGTTGTTACTTTTTGCTCGCTAAATCTAATCAGTATAATGCTATCAATGTAATGAACTAGTATGATATCTTGTATAAAAAGTGACTAGGATTCCTGTGAACTAAATTATGACATAGACCTAGATATCAATATACCCATGACGTAGGGCAGTGAAGGTACATTGTTGGCCTTTCTAGCTGCAGGCAAACTGCTCTTGGTAGTCTTTATTGACAGAGATGGAGAAAAAGGAATTTGCCAGATCAATATCTGCATATCAGGTAACAGGGGATGAATTAAATTGCTCAAGCAGTGATATCACATCTGGTACAGCAGTGCAATTAGACCCACCAACTGGTTACGCTTATGATAATCCACCACCATTCTCCAAGACCTGTCTATCTTCTGCACAGACCAAATAGGAGAGCTGAATTGGAATGTGGTTGGAATCACTACTCCTGCATCTTCCAAGTCCTTCATGGTGACAATAATTTCTACAATCACTCCAGGAATGTGGTATTGCTTTTGGTTTACAATTTTTCCAGGCATTTGGCCTTTATTACCATAATAGCCCTCATTCTATAAGTCATAGAACAAATGCTGTAGTTGCTGAATATGTCTATTCCAACTATACATTCCAGAACTGGATATATAACCTCACGGTGGGTTTGTGGACCCAGTTAGCCCACTGAGAAAACCTGAGCTACAATTGTGTTGATCATGTGATCTTAATAAACCCCTACTTTGGCTGGTGAACCACAATGTCATTTTGGGTCTCCTGGAATTAATGTCAGTTCAGAGTCAGTGTCCAGTAATCCCCCCAAATTCTGATTATGTCCTTTTCCCTAATGCATAGTTACACTAGCAAAAAAGCTGAATGTCCCTTTGGGAGATGATAGGACAACAAATAACAGTATAAATTTTGGGCAGTGTACAAGGTTTCATCCTCAAGGGAACCAGGCCTCTACATCATTCAAGTGATTCTGGGTCTGTACACTGGCTGAGTCTGGAAATAGATGGAGGAGCCATGATTCTATTTTCATGATTTAGACTTGACTTTTGTTTACTTGACCTAGAATTTCTGCTTACATAGATCAAGTAAGAATTTAGTAGTCTTCCTACTTATTTCACTTCTAGAAACACCAAGATAAACTAGCCAATGCTATGGGTTTTCAGGTGTCAGAATATTCTGATTGCTGCATTGACTCTGTTGCCCATTATGGTAAACCAAACTCACCTTGCCTATGGTGGTTGAGTCCCTCCAGGTGGCTCCTGCTACCCTAAGATCCAATTATGACTATTGCATTTAGGTTTCTCAATATAGTAACTACTGTTCCTGCTGTAAGGTCTGGTGTATAGAGAGGAGGGATCACAGAGCTCTTCAAGAATGCCAGGGCTCCTTCACAAATTTATTTCTCACAATGGTGAGAAGTATGTCTTCTGGAAACTCCCAGTTAGGTTGATTAGGTCTTAAATGACAAATCCTCTCCAGCATCTCAATCTCCCTATTCCTTTGAACCCCTTACACTACATTAAACCAAAACAGGCCTGGCATTTCCAACTATGGGCCACTTTTTGGTCCATGTTTCAGCTAAACAACCAAACTGTTAGAGCCTTTGCCAACTCCTGGAGCTACAACATTAAATGCAGAATCTCTGCTTAGTGAAGCCATATTAATAAACTTGGCTTGATCCAAATTTATGACTCTTCCTCCATTATGGTCTTGTTTTATTCATTTAGAAGTAAACTTTGTTCTATCAATGTTCTTGCTCCTCATTTTACTGAAAATTTGTGTATCAAAGGCACTAAGTAGATACTTACTGATAGAGAAACTATTGAATGAATGCTTTATGAATGTACTTAGAATTTTAAGCACAGGTACTAATAGTAATTAAGACTTGAGCTATTGCTTCTATTACTAGAATCAGAATGTGAAGGTGAAGTTAAAAACATAAGGATGTGGGCTTCCCTGGTGGTGCAGTGGTTGAGAGTCCTCCTGCCGATGCAGGGCACACGGGTTCGTGCCCCGGTCTGGGAAGATCCCACATGCTGCGGAGTGGCTGGGCCTGTGAGCCATGGCCACTGAGCCTGCACATCCGGAGCCTGTGCTCTGCAACGGGAGAGGCCACAACAGTGAGAAGCCCACGTACCGCAAACAACAACAACAACAAAAACATAAGGATGTGACTAAGAGTTATTAATTCAACCCAAGGTAGGTGTTTGAGAAGCAGTTAACTCAGCCAACTTAGACTGGTGACTGGTTCTTACATTGCCTTTTTTTTTTTTTTCTTTTTTTTTTACATCTTTATTGGAGTATAATTGTTTTACAATGGTGTGTTAGTTTCTGCTTTATAACAAAGTGAATCAGTTATACATATACATATGTTTTCATATCTCTTCCCTCTTGTGTCTCCCTCCCTCCCACCCTCCTTATCCCACCATCTAGGTGGTCACAAAGCACCGAGCTGATCTCCCTGTGCTATGCGGCTACTTCCCACTAGCTATCTATTTTACTTTTGGTAGTGTATATATGTCCACGCCACTCTCTCACTTTGTCACAGCTTACATTGCCTTTTATAGTTGGAAGTGCTGATGTAAGACTTGGATTAAATGACAGCAAACTAGAGAAATGTAAAAATTTAACAACTGGCTTCATTGTCTCAAGAGTACGGTCAGGGACCAGGGTGACCTTATGATTAGCCTCTAGCCTACAGAAATCAAAGACAGAAACAGCAAGGAAAAGAATGTAGAAACAGAGAAAAGAATCTAGTGCTGCTCATCTCTGTAGCCTTGGAACACAAAATATTCTAGCTTACAGTGTGTTGTTCAAGGGGAAGAATCAAAGAAACATAAAGTCACCTATTTCTGCTTTATTATGATTATATTTTTAAATTTTCTTAAGGTTTTATAATTAATAGTACATGGTATAGAATAGAAAGTTATTAAGCTATACTCTTGATTCCAAAAGTCAATTCATTTTCTCTACCTTAGGTCACTTATAGACATACTACTAGACAGAGGAAAATAGCTAATGTTTTCACTTTATTCACATTATGTTTCTAATTTATCACTGAACTGGCAGTCCAAAAAAAGGCTGGAAGGAAAAGCTCAAATGTGTCTTGCATTCTAGAATTTGGTTTTAGATTTTCCAGACCAAAAGCAAAAAAATCTAGATGTGTGTAAGTTTTATATGGGTGGGTGTATGTGCACACAGGTGTATTTATAGGTGGAGATCCAGGACTCTCTTAAGGTACCTTTGCATTTTATTTTATTTTTTTTTTTAACATCTTTATTGGAGCATAATGGCTTTATAGTGTTGGGTTAGTTTCTGCTGTATAACAAAGTGAATCAGTCATATGTATACATATATCTCCTATCCTCTCCCTCTTGTGCCTCCCTCCCACTTTCCCTATCCCACCCATCTAGGTGGTCACAAAGCAACCAGCTGATCTCCCTGTGCTATGTGGCTGATTCCAACCAGCCATCTATTTTACATTTGGTAGTGTACATATGTCAATGCTAGTCTTTCACCTCATCCCAGGTTACCATTCCCCCTCCCCGTGTCCTCAAGTCAATTCTCTACATCTGTGTCTTTATTCCTGTCCTACCCCTATGTTTATCTTTCTCCATTGTATATTCTTGCCTCCTTTATCAAAGATAAGGTGACCATATGTGCATGGGTTTATTTCTGGGCTTTCTATCTTGTTCCATTGATCTATGTTTCTGTTTTTGTGCCAGTACCATACTGTCTTGATTACTGTGGCTTTGTAGTATAGTCTGAAGTCAGGGAGCCTGATTCCTCCAGCTCCGTTTTTCTTTCTCAAGATTGCTTTGGCTATTCAGGGTCTTTTGTGTTTCCATACAAATTGTGAATTTTTTTTTCTAGTTCTGTGAAAAATGCCATTGATAGCTAGACAGGGATTGCATTGAATCTGTAGATTGCTTTGAGTAGTATAGTCATTTTCACAATGTTGATTCTTCCAATCCAAGAACATGGTATATCTCTCCATCTATCTGTATCATCTTTCGTTTCTTTCATCTGTGTCTTATAATTTTCTGCATACAGGTCTTTTGTCTCCTTAGGAAGGTTTATTCCTAGGTATTTTATTCTTCTTGTTGCAATGGTAAATGGGATTGTTTCCTGAATTTCTCCTTCAGATTTTCCATCATTAGTTTATTGGAATGCAAGTGATTTCTGTGCATTAATTTCGTATCCTGATGCTTTACCAAATTCATTGATTAGTTTTGCTAGTTTTCTGGTAGCATCTTTAGGTTTCTCTGTGTATAATATGATGTCATCTGCAAACAGTGACAGTTTTACTTCTTTTCCAATTTGGATTCCTTTTATATCTTTTTCTTCTCTGCTGTGGTTAAAACTTCCAAAACTATGTTGAATACTAGCAGTGTGAGTGGGTAACCTTGTTTTGTTCCTGATTTTAGAGGAAATGTTTTCAGTTTTTCACCATTGAGAATGATGTTGGCTATGGGTTTGTCATATATGGTCTTTATTATGTTGAGGTAGGTTCCCTCTATGCCCACTTTCTGCAGATTTTTTTTATTATAAATGGGTGTTGAATTTTGTTGAAAGCTTTTTCTGCATCTATTGAGATGATCATATGGTTTTTATCCTTTAATTTGTTAATATGGTGTATGACATTGATTGATTTGTATATATTGAAGAATCCTTACATTCCTGTGATAAACACCTTGATCATGGTGTATGATCCTTTTAATGTGCTGTTGGATTCTGCTTGCTAGTATTTTGTTGAGGATTTTTACATCTATGATCATCAGTGATATTGGCCTGTAGTTTTCTTTTTTTGTGACATCTTTGTCTGGCCTGGTATCAGAGGGATGGTGGCTTCATAGAATAAGTTTGGGAGGGGTCCTCCCTTTGCTATATTTTGGAAGTGTTTGAGAAGGATAGGTGTTAGCTCTCCCCTATATGTTTGGTAGAATTCACCCGTGCAGCCATCTGGTCCTCGACTTTTGTTTGTTGGAAGATTTTTAATCACAGTTTCAAGTTCAGTTCTTGTGATTGGTCTGTTCATATTTTCTATTTCTTCTTGGTTTAGTCTTGGAAGTTTGTACTTTTCTAAGAAATTTTCCATTTCTTCCAGGATGTCCATTTTATTGGCGTAGAGTTGCTTTTAGTAGTCTCTCATGAGTCTTTGTATTTCTGCAGTGTCAGTTGTTACTTCTCCATTTTCATTTCTATTTCTGTTGATTTGAGTCTTCTCTTTTTCTTGATGAGTCTGGCTAATAGTTTATCATTTTGTTTATCTTCTGAAAGAACTAGCATTTAGTTTTCTTGATCTTTGCTACTGTTTCCTTCATTAGCTTTTTTTTTTTTTTTTTAAGTTTTTGGCTGAGTTGTGTCTTTGTTTCTGATCATGGGCTTTCTCTAGTTGTGGCGAGCATGATTACTCTTCCTTGCGGTGTGTGGGCTTCTCATTGTGCTGGCTTCTCTTGTTACGGAGCCGAGGCTCTAGGCACGCAGGCTTCAGTAGTTGTGGCTGGTGGGCTCTAGAGTGCAGGCTCAGTAATTATTGCTCATGGGTTTAGCTGTTCTGCAGCATGTGGGATCTTCTCAGACCAGGGCTCAAACCCATATCCCCTGCATTGGCAGACAGATTCTTAACGACTGTGCCACCAGAGAAGCCCCCTTTCATTTCTTTTTCCTTGATTTCTGATTTGACCTTTATGGTTTTTTTCCTTCTGCTAATTTTTTTTTTTTCTTACTCTAATTGCTTTAGGTGTAAGGTTAGGTTGTTTATTTGAGATTTTTCTTGTTTCTTGCAGTAGGGTTGTATTGCTATAAATTTCCCTGTTAGAACTGCTTTTGCTGCATTCCATAGGTTTTGGGTCATCGAGTTTTCATTGTCATTTTTTTCTAGGTAGTTTTTGACCTTCTCTTTGATTTCTTCAGTGACCTCTTGGTTATTTAGTAGCATATTGTCTAGCCTCCTTGTGTTTGTATTTTTTACAGTTTTTTTCCTGTAATTGATATCTAGTCTCATAGCTTTGTGGTTAGAAAATATTCTTGATATGATTTCAATTTTCTTAAATTTACCGAGACTTGATTTGTGACCCAAGATATGATCTATCCTTGAGAATGTTCCATGAGCACTTGAGAAGAAAGTGTATTCTGTTGTCTTTGGATGGACTGTCCTATAAATATCAATTAAGTCTATCTGGTCTAAGGTTTCTTTTAAGCTTGTGTTTTCTTATTTATTTTCATTTTGGATGATCTGTCCATTGGAGAAAGTGGGGTGTTAAAATCCCCTGCTATTATTGTTACTGGCAGTTTCCTCTTTCATGGCTGTTAGCATTTGCCTTATGTATTGAGGTGCTCCTATGTTGGGTACATATATATATTCTATTGTTATATCTTCTTCTTAGGTTGATCCCTTGTCATTATGTAGTGTACTTTTTTGTCTCCTGTAATAGTCTTTATTTTAAAGTCTATTTTGTCTGATATGAGAATTGCTATTCCAGCTTTCTTTTGATTTCCATTTGCAGGGACTATAGTTTTCCATGCCCTCACTTTCAGTCTGGATGTGTCCTTAGGTCTGAAGTGGGTCTCTTGTAGACAGCATATATACTGGTTTTGGTTTTGTATTCATTCAGCCAGTCTGTGTCTTTTGGTTGGAGCATTTAATCCACTTAAATTTAAGGTAATTATCAATATGTATATTCCTATTACCATTTTCTTAATTGCTTTGGGTTTGTTATTGTAGGTCTCTTCCTTCTCTTTTGTTTTCTGCCTAGAGAAGTTCCTTTAGCATTTGTTATAACTCTGGTTTGGTGGTCCTGAATTCTCTTAACTTTTACTTGTCTTTAAAGGTTTTAATTCCTCCACCGAATCTGAATGAGATTCTTGCTGAGTAGAGTAATCTTGGTTGTAAGTTTTTCCTTTTCATCACTTTAAATATGTCCTGCCACTCCGTTCTGGCTTGCAGAGTTTCTGCTGAAAGGTCAGCTGTTAACCTTATGGAGTTTCCCTTGTGTGTTATTTGTTGCTTTTCCTTTGCTGCTCTTAATATTTTTTTCTTTGAATTTAATTTTTGATAGCTTGATTAATATATGTCTTGGAGTGTTTCTCCTTGGGTTTATCCTATATGGGATTCTCTGCACTTCCTGGACTTGATTGACTATTTCCTTTCCCATGTTAGGGAAGTTTTCAAATATAATCTCTTCAAACATTTTTTTAGATGCTTTCTTTTTCGCTTCCTCTGGGACCCCCATAATTTGAATGTTGGTACATTTAATGTGTCCCAGAGGTCTCTAAGACTGTCCTCAATTCTTTTCATTCTCTTTTCTTTATTCTGCTCTGTGGCAGTTATTTCCACTATTTTATCTTCCAGGACACTTCTCTGTTCTTCTGCCTCAGTTATTCTGCTGTTGATTCATTCTACAGTATTTTAAATTTAATTTATTGTGTTGTTCATCTTTGTTTGTTTGCTTTTTCATTCTCTAGGTCCTTGTTAAATGTTTCTTGTATTTTCTCCATTCTATTTCTGAGATTTTGCATCATCTTTACTATCATTACTCTGAATTCGTTTTCAGGTAGACTCCCTATTTCTTATTCATTTGTTTGATCTGGTGGGTTTTTACCTTGCTCCTTCATTTGCTGCTTATTTCCCTGCTTTCTCATTTTGTTTAACTTACCGTGTTTTGGGTCTCCTTTTTGCAGACTGCAAGTTTGTAGTTCCTGTTATTTTTGGTTTCTGCTCCCTGTGGGTGAGGTTGCTTCAGTGACTTGTGTAGGTTTCCTGGTGGAGGGGACTGATGCCTGTGTTCTGGTGGGTGGGGCTGTATCTTGTTCTTCTGGTGTGCAGAGAATATACAGTGGTGTGTTTTGGAGTGTCTGTGAACTTAGTATGACTTTAGGCAGCCTCTCTGCTAATGGGTGTGGTTGTGTTCCTGTGTTGCTAGTTGTTTGGCATGGGACGTCCAGCACAGGAGCTTGATGGCCGTTTGGTGGAGCTGGATCTTAGTGTTGAGATGCAGATCTCTGGGAATGCTCTCACCAATTGATATTTCATGGGGCTGAGAGGTTTCTGGTGGTCCAATGTCCTGGACTCAGTCCTCTCACCTTTAAGCCTCAGGCCTGACTCCTAGCCAGAGCACCAAGAGCCTGACAACCACGTGGCTCAGAAGAGGAAGAGAGAAAAACAAAAAACAAAAACAAGAAAATGAACAGAGAGAACCCTAGGAAAAATGGTAAAAGCCAACCTATACGGACAAAATCACACAAAGAAGCATACACATACACACTCACAAAAAGAGAAAAAGGAGAAAAAAAATATATATATATATATTAAAAAGGAAGAGAGCAACCAAACCAATAAACAAATCCACCAATGATAATAAGCACTAAATATTATACTAAGGTAAACATAAAACCAGAAACAAATTAGAAGAAGAAGGAAAACCCCAAGTCTACAGTTGCTTCCAAAGTCCACCACCTCAATTTTGGGATCATTCATTGTTTATTCAGGTAATCTTCAGATGCAGGATTTATCAAGTTGATTGTGGTGATTTAATCTGCTGCTCCCGAGGCTGCACAGAGAAATTTCCCTTTCTCTTCTTTGTTTGCACAGCTTCTGGGGTTCAGCTTTGGATTTAGCCCTGCCTCTGCATGTTGGTTGCCCTCAGGCATCTGTTCCCCACCCAGACAGGAGGGGGTTAAAGCAGCAGCTGATTAGGGCTTTCTTGATCTCTCAGGCTGGGGAGAGGGGAGGTATGGTAGTCATAATTGGAATATGGAGCAAGCCTGAAGTGGCAGAAGCTGGCATGACATTGCAACAGCCTGAGGCATGACATGTGTTCTCCTGGGGCACTTGTTCCTGGATCTCAGGACCCTGGCAGTGGCCGGCTGGGCAGGCTCCTGTGGGGCAGTGTGGATAGTGACCTGTGCTTGTACACAGGATTCTTGGTGGCAGTGGCAGCAGCCTTTGCATTTCATGCCTGTCTCTGGGATCCGAGCTGATAGCTGTGGCTCATGCCTGTCTCTGGCACTCACTTAGGCAGTGTTCTGCCTTCTGTGGGCACACTGGGAAGGAATCCCCTCTCCTCTCACACCCCAAAACAAAGGTCTCTTGCCTCTCTGGCAGGTCCAAACATTTTCCTGGACTCCCTCTCAGCTAGCTGTGGTGTATTAGCCCCTTTCAGGCTGTGTTCCTGCAGCCAACCCCAGTCCTCTCCCTGGGGTCTGACTTCCAAAGCCCAAGCTTCAGATCTTAGCCCCCATCCACTGCAGTGGGTGAGTAGACAAGCCTCTCAGGCTGGTGAATGTTGGTTGTCACAGATTCTGTCTGTGGGAATCTCTCCGCTTTGCCCTCTGCATCCCTGTTGCTGTGCTCTCCTCCTTGGTTCTGAAGCTTCCTCTCTGCCCACCCCCCCGTCTCCCCCAGTGAAGGGGCTCCCTAGTGTGTGGAAACTTTTACACCTTCACAACTCTTTCCCAGAGGTATGGGTCCTGTCCTTATTCTTTTGTCTCTGTTTTTTCTTTGGCCCTCCCCAGGTATGTGGAGATTTTCTTGCCTTTTGAGAAGTCTAAGGTCTTCTGCCAGCCTTCAGTAGGTGTTCTGTAGAGTTCTTTCTCATGTAGATGTATTTTTGATGTATTTGTGGCGAGGTAGGTGATCTCCATGTCTTACTCCTCTGCCATCTTGAAGGTTCCCCTCCCTTTGCATTCTAATAGCTTATTTTTAGAATAATAAAAGGAAATTTTTTCCCAGAGTAAGAGAAAAAGTGGTGAGGACTCAACAGTCCTTTACTCAAGACACATTTCTCCTTAGGATGAAGTCTAGAAAATGAATGGGGACAACCTTGGCCTATGTACTTATTTGCTCCAGGTTGTAACTTTATTGAACTTTGGCTGCAGGTAATTACCTGAAAATGTGTTAGCAGACCCCAAGGGTGACAGGAAAGTGAAGGAACAATGTTCATCATGTGGCCCAGAGTCTAGACATCACAGCTTCAACTGAGAGAAAAAAAAAAAAAAAAGAAAGAAACCAAGACAGCCCAAAACTCTTTAATGGAGAAGAACAGATTTTTTATGACATGTTTTTTTCAACCTCAACACTATTGACATTTTGAGCCAGATAATTCTTTGTTGTGAGGATTTTCTTGTTCATGGTAAGATACTTAGTGTATCCCTGGTCTCTACCCATTAAATGCCATAACTGCTCTCCCCCACTCCCAAGTCTTGGTAAGCATAAATTTCCATAGATTGCCAAAAGTACTCAGAGGTTCAAAATCATTCTCCCTCCCCTAACAACTGCTATTAGTGTTTTAAGAGAAGAAGAAACACAAAGTACAGTCGACCCTCCTTATCTGTGAATGTAGAACCCACAGATATGGAGAGCCCACTGTACTATCATATTTTATGTGGGGGACTCGAGCATCTTCAGATTTTACTATCCAGGGGGCTCCTGGAACCAATCTCTAGGACCCCAAGGGAATTTAAGAAATTCATAAGAATAGTCTATAAACCCAAATAAACAAAATGAATTTCAGTGTAAAATATGAAGGACTAGAAGCAAGATATAGCTAAACTGCTATAGTCAATCATAAAGTTAACATTAGTCATTCATTCATTTTTTTTTTTTCTACTGACATTTATTCCATGGTAACTAGATGCCAAGCTCATACAAGAATCTGGAGAGCTTAGTCTGATGAAACAGGTAATAAATAATGGGACAATTGTAAAGCAATTTATGTACAGGGTATTATATTACAGAACTTCTATGTTAAGGGCACTAACCAGTCTGAACAGAAGCATCTTTCTAATTATTCCTTTCTGTAAACTCTTTTGAAATATTTTCTCCTCAACATGGCAAATTTTTTCTAGTAACCCATTAATACTCTATTCTCTTCACACCCTTTTCATTAATTTTTGGTGTAATATTGGAGTTTAAAAACAAAATAAATTTTGTTCCTTGGCATTAGCTGCATAAGGCCTCATTTAGTAGCAGCTTGAGCCTCTGGGAACACTCTCTCCCAGAGAGTAGCAGCAGGGGATCAACTGGCTTTTAAAGTCATATTTGCAAGTGCCCAGCAGGTTGGGATGTGATAACAGCCAGCAGACACTTCACAAGGATTTTCTCAGCCAAGTCTGGGAAGCTTCTGTCATATGCCATTATGAAGTGAATAATCAAAGTTGGTCTTGGGGGAGGGTCCTTTCCCCTGCCACCAGGCCTGTTTACTAAACTAGTTTAAAGAGGAGAAGAGAGTCATATGAATTAAATGAGAAAGAAGAGTTTGATTTTTAGGACAGATTGCAAATTTTCCAGATGTTTCTCATAAAAAAGATCCATTTTGACTGTCCTGCCTCAATTTATATTTTTACCTAGTCCATTTTTTTCAGTATGCCTAAGAAACAAGTTAAAGAGAAAGTTTGGGCAAAATTCTGATTCAGTTTTTTTGTAGATTGCATTTTATCTCTTCTTTACAGACTGGCTGGGGTAGGCGAATTTTGTTTGTGTTAAATTCTCCTAATAATTTTTGTTATCTATGGGATGAATTCTAGTATTTAAAAATATAAAAATGATGATATTAAAACAATTTTTACTTGTTTTTAGTGTTATTTGTATTCCAAATGAATAGTGAGTTCCAAATGTTGGTGAGTTCCTCTAAGTTAGATTATCTCAGAGCATTAAGTTGAATAAGATAAATAAAAGTTAAGCATATTAAACTGAAGATATATAAGATAAAAAAATAACTTACTTAGATTAAAGTAAGTCATGCATTATATGAAGCCATATTATCTTATCAAAATGGTTTGACAAGGACTGTGCATGATTTTATGGACAGCAGGGTAGCCTGGGGAAAAGAAGGTCCACTCAGGCTATCAGAGTCAACAGGCACTTCTATTCCAAAAAGGCCATGTTAAGCAGTAGTTTACAGTTGTCACTTTCAAAGAAGAGCTTCTTTTATAGGACTGCTTCAGAATATGGAATCTTCAAAAAGAAATGTAGACAAATGTGAAAAAAAAAAGCTTATCTCCGAAGTAGAAAGTAGAACTTAGAAAGTTTTCATCTCATTTTTTAAAATGATGTTTCTACCTCTGTTTCTAGTAAAATAAATTTTATTTTAGTGGAAATAAAATGACATAAATATAATTCACTTTTCTGACATTTATGTGTTTGTTTTCTTTCCCCATTTAACTTTACGGGAACCATAAAACTGAATTAGTTAAAAAATTACTCCTGTGTTTAAAAACGTTTTCTGTGTAATTGGTGTATAATTTACTGATATGAGATAACCATTAGTAATAATATTAGTAGGTGTGGACCAGCATTTGTGTTTAAATGGTATCCCATTAACAATGTATAATCAGGCAATTATGATATTGGTAATGAAATAAATTTTATAAAACTATGATTATACTTCTTGGAAGTACACTTGAGAGGTAGGAATAGAACTTCCTCACAAAATCATGTCTAAAATATATAGGGATTGACTAGAGCATCTCAAAATAGAGCATTGCATTTGTTTTTATTGAAAGTGTCCCCAAAGTTAGCAGAAGGAAAGAAATCATACAGATCAGAGCAGAAGTAAATGAAAGAGAATCAAAGGAAACAATAGCAAAGATCAATAAAAGTAAAAGGTGCTTCTTTGAGAAGATAAACAAAATTGATAAACCATTAGCCAGACTCATCAAGGAAAAGAGGGAGAGGACTCAAATCAATAAAATTAGAAATGAAAAAAGAGAAGTTACAACAGACACCGCAGAAATACAAAGCATCCTAAGAGACTACGACAAGCAACTCTATGCCAATAAAATGGATAACCTGGAAGAAATGGACAAGTTCTTAGAAAGGCATAACCTTCCAAGACTGAACCAGGAAGAAATAGAAAATATGAACAGACCAATCACAAGTAATGAAATTGAAACTTCCAACAAACAAAAGTCAAGGACTAGATGGCTTCACAGGTGAATTCTATCAAACATTTAGAGAAGAGATAACACCCATCCTTCACAAACTTTTTCAAAATATTGCAGAGGAAGGAACACTCCCAAACTCATTCTATGAGGCCAACATCACCCTGTTACCAAAGATACTACAAAGAAAGAAAATTACAGACCAATATCACTGATGAATATAGATGCAAATATCCTCAACAAAATACTAGCAAAGAGAAACCAATAATACATTAAAAGGATCATACATCATGATCAAGTGGGATTTATCCCAGGGATGCAAGGATTCTTCAATATATGCAAATCAATCAATGTGAAACACCATATGAACAAACTGAAGAAGAAAAAACATATGATCATTTCAATAGATGCAGAAAAAGCTTTCAACAAAATTCAGCACTCGTTTACGATAAAAACTCTCCAGAAAGTGGGCCCAGAGGGAACCTACCTCAACATAATAAAGGCCATATACGAAAAACCCACAGCAAACATCATTCTCAATGATGAAAAACTGAAAGCATTTCCTCTAAGATCAGGAACAAGACAAGAATGTCCACTATCACCACTATTATTCAACATAGTTTTGGAAGCCCTAGCCATGACAATCAGAGAAGAAAAAGAAATAAAAGGAATACAAATTGGAAAAGAAGAAGTAAAACAGTCACTGTTTGCAGATGACATGATACTATACATAGAGTATCCTAAAGATGCCACCAGAAAACTATTAGAGTGAATCAATGAATTTGGTAAAGTTGCAGGATAAAAAAATTAATGCACAGAAATCTCTTGCATTCCTATACACTAATGATTAAAAATCTGAAAGAGAAATTAAGGAAACACTCCTATTTTCCACTGCAACAAAAAGAATAAAATACCTAGGAATAAACTTACCTATGGAGACAAAAGACCTGTATGCCGAAAACTATAAGACACCGATGAAAGAAATTAAAGGTGATATCAACAGATGGAGAGATATACAATGTTCTTGGACTGGAAGAATCAACATTGTGAAAATGACTATACTATCCAAAGAAATCTACAGATTCAATGCAATCCCTATCAATTTTACCAATGGCATTTTTTACAGAACTAGAACAAAAAAATCTTAAAATTTGTATGGAGATACAAAAGATCCCAAATAGCCAAAGCAGTCTTGAGGGAAAAAAGACAGAGCTGGAGGAATCACACTCCCTGACTTCAAACTATACTACAAAGCTACAGTAATCAAGACAATATGATACTGGCACAAAAACAGAAACATAGATCAATGGAAGTAGATACAAAGCCCAGAGATGAACCGATGCACATATGGTCAACTATTCTATGACAAAGGAGACAAGAATATACAATGGAGAAAAGACAGTCTCTTCAATAAGTGGTGCTGGGAAAACTGGAGAGCTACATGTAAAGAATGAAATTAGAACACTCCCTAACATCATACACAAAAATAAATTCAAAATGGATTCGAGACCTAAATATAAAACCGCACACTATAAAACTCTTAGAGGAAAACATAGGCAGAACACTCTATGACATATATCACAGCAATATCTGTTTTGATCCACCTCCTAGAGTAATGGAAATAAAAACAAAAATAAACAAATGGGACCTAATGGAACTTAAAAGCTTTTGCACAGCAAAGGAAACCATAAACAAGATGAAAAGGCAACCCTCAGAATGAGAGAAAATATTTGCAAATGAATCAATGGACAACAGATTAATCTCCAAAATATATAAACAGCTCATGCAGCTCAATACTAAAAAAACAAACAACCCAATCCAAAAATGGGCAGAAGACTTAATGAGACATTTCCTGGAAGAAGACATACAGATGGCCAAGAGGCACATGGAAAGCTGCTCAACATCACTAATAATTAGAGAAATGCAAATCAAAACTACAATGAGGTATCACCTCACACCACTTAGAATGGACATCATCAGAAAATGTACAAACAAGAAATGCTGGAGAGAGTGTGGAGAAAAGGGAACCCTCTTGCACTGTTGGTGGGAATGTAAATTGATACAGCCACTATGGAGAACAGTATGGAGGTTCCTTAAAATATTTTTTAAAATGATGTTTCTACCTCTGTTTCTAGTAAAATAAATTTTATTTTAGTGGAAATAAAATGACATAAATATAATTCACTTTTCTGACATTTATGTGTTTGTTTTCTTTCCCCATTTAACTTTACGGGAACCATAAAACTGAATTAGTTAAAAAATTACTCCTGTGTTTAAAAACGTTTTCTGTGTAATTGGTGTATAATTTACTGATATGAGATAACCATTAGTAATAATATTAGTAGGTGTGGACCAGCATTTGTGTTTAAATGGTATCCCATTAACAATGTATAATCAGGCAATTATGATATTGGTAATGAAATAAATTTTATAAAACTATGATTATACTTCTTGGAAGTACACTTGAGAGGTAGGAATAGAACTTCCTCACAAAATCATGTCTAAAATATATAGGGATTGACTAGAGCATCTCAAAATAGAGCATTGCATTTGTTTTTATTGAAAGTGTCCCCAAAGTTAGCAGAAGGAAAGAAATCATACAGATCAGAGCAGAAGTAAATGAAAGAGAATCAAAGGAAACAATAGCAAAGATCAATAAAAGTAAAAGGTGCTTCTTTGAGAAGATAAACAAAATTGATAAACCATTAGCCAGACTCATCAAGGAAAAGAGGGAGAGGACTCAAATCAATAAAATTAGAAATGAAAAAAGAGAAGTTACAACAGACACCGCAGAAATACAAAGCATCCTAAGAGACTACGACAAGCAACTCTATGCCAATAAAATGGATAACCTGGAAGAAATGGACAAGTTCTTAGAAAGGCATAACCTTCCAAGACTGAACCAGGAAGAAATAGAAAATATGAACAGACCAATCACAAGTAATGAAATTGAAACTTCCAACAAACAAAAGTCAAGGACTAGATGGCTTCACAGGTGAATTCTATCAAACATTTAGAGAAGAGATAACACCCATCCTTCACAAACTTTTTCAAAATATTGCAGAGGAAGGAACACTCCCAAACTCATTCTATGAGGCCAACATCACCCTGTTACCAAAGATACTACAAAGAAAGAAAATTACAGACCAATATCACTGATGAATATAGATGCAAATATCCTCAACAAAATACTAGCAAAGAGAAACCAATAATACATTAAAAGGATCATACATCATGATCAAGTGGGATTTATCCCAGGGATGCAAGGATTCTTCAATATATGCAAATCAATCAATGTGAAACACCATATGAACAAACTGAAGAAGAAAAAACATATGATCATTTCAATAGATGCAGAAAAAGCTTTCAACAAAATTCAACACTCGTTTACGATAAAAACTCTCCAGAAAGTGGGCACAGAGGGAACCTACCTAAACATAATAAAGGCCATATACGAAAAACCCACAGCAAACATCATTCTCAATGATGAAAAACTGAAAGCATTTCCTCTAAGATCAGGAACAAGACAAGAATGTCCACTATCACCACTATTATTCAACATAGTTTTGGAAGCCCTAGCCATGACAATCAGAGAAGAAAAAGAAATAAAAGGAATACAAATTGGAAAAGAAGAAGTAAAACAGTCACTGTTTGCAGATGACATGATACTATACATAGAGTATCCTAAAGATGCCACCAGAAAACTATTAGAGTGAATCAATGAATTTGGTAAAGTTGCAGGATAAAAAAATTAATGCACAGAAATCTCTTGCATTCCTATACACTAATGATTAAAAATCTGAAAGAGAAATTAAGGAAACACTCCTATTTTCCACTGCAACAAAAAGAATAAAATACCTAGGAATAAACTTACCTATGGAGACAAAAGACCTGTATGCCGAAAACTATAAGACACCGATGAAAGAAATTAAAGGTGATATCAACAGATGGAGAGATATACAATGTTCTTGGACTGGAAGAATCAACATTGTGAAAATGACTATACTATCCAAAGAAATCTACAGATTCAATGCAATCCCTATCAATTTTACCAATGGCATTTTTTACAGAACTAGAACAAAAAAATCTTAAAATTTGTATGGAGATACAAAAGATCCCAAATAGCCAAAGCAGTCTTGAGGGAAAAAAGACAGAGCTGGAGGAATCACACTCCCTGACTTCAAACTATACTACAAAGCTACAGTAATCAAGACAATATGATACTGGCACAAAAACAGAAACATAGATCAATGGAAGTAGATACAAAGCCCAGAGATGAACCGATGCACATATGGTCAACTATTCTATGACAAAGGAGACAAGAATATACAATGGAGAAAAGACAGTCTCTTCAATAAGTGGTGCTGGGAAAACTGGAGAGCTACATGTAAAGAATGAAATTAGAACACTCCCTAACATCATACACAAAAATAAATTCAAAATGGATTCGAGACCTAAATATAAAACCGCACACTATAAAACTCTTAGAGGAAAACATAGGCAGAACACTCTATGACATATATCACAGCAATATCTGTTTTGATCCACCTCCTAGAGTAATGGAAATAAAAACAAAAATAAACAAATGGGACCTAATGGAACTTAAAAGCTTTTGCACAGCAAAGGAAACCATAAACAAGATGAAAAGGCAACCCTCAGAATGAGAGAAAATATTTGCAAATGAATCAATGGACAACAGATTAATCTCCAAAATATATAAACAGCTCATGCAGCTCAATACTAAAAAAACAAACAACCCAATCCAAAAATGGGCAGAAGACTTAATGAGACATTTCCTGGAAGAAGACATACAGATGGCCAAGAGGCACATGGAAAGCTGCTCAACATCACTAATAATTAGAGAAATGCAAATCAAAACTACAATGAGGTATCACCTCACACCACTTAGAATGGACATCATCAGAAAATGTACAAACAACAAATGCTGGAGAGAGTGTGGAGAAAAGGGAACCCTCTTGCACTGTTGGTGGGAATGTAAATTGATACAGCCACTATGGAGAACAGTATGGAGGTTCCTTAAAAAACTAAAAATAGAACTACCATATGACCCCGTGATCCCACTCCTGGACATATACCCTGAGAAAACCATAATTCAAAAAGAGTCATATACGACAATGTTCATTGCAGCTCTATTTACAATAACCAGGACATGGTAGCAACCTAAGTGTGCATCAGCAGATGAATGGGTAAAGAAGATGTGGCACATATATACAATGGAATATTACTCAGCCATAAAAAGAAATGAAATTGAGTTATCTGTAGTGAGGTAGATGGACCTAGAGTCTGTCATACAGAGTGAAGTAAGTCAGACAGAGAAGGACAAATACTGTATGCTAACACATATGTATGGAATCTAAAAGAAAAAAAATGGTCATGAAGAACCTAGGGGCAAGATGGGATTAAAGACACAGACCTACTAGAGAATGGACTTGAGGATACGGGGAGGGGCAAGGGTAAGCTGGGAGAAAGTGAGAGAGTGGCATGGACATATATACACTACCAAATGTAAAATACATGGCTAGTGGGAAGCAGCCACATAGCACAAGGAGATCAGCTTGGTGCTTTGTGACCACCTAGACGGGTGGGATAGGGAGGATAGGAGGGAGGGAGATGCAAGAGGGAAGAGATATGGGGACATATGTATATGTATAACTGATTCACTTTGTTATAAAGTGGAAACTAACCCACCATTGTAAAGCAATTATACTCCAATAAAGATGTTAAAAGATTAAAAAAAAAAAAAGGAAATAAGAATGAGGACTCTTTAAATTCTTATATTGTTTGATGCAAAAATAAAATAAATTCAGATCTAAGTTTTGGCCATGAAGAATTGAGTATCCTCTAAAACTTCATAAGGTTAGTTTTATATTTTTACAAATATACTTATTACAGATTGTGTTTGCATGTCCCCAAGACTATCCATAGGATCAAATATTTGCTAAAAGGACTCAAAGAACACAGAAATTTGTATATCTACAGTTATTATAAAAAAGTAAGTAAACAAAAAAGTTTGTCAAACTAAAAAGCTTCTACACACAAAGGAAACCATCAAAGGAATAATAAAGCAGCCTACTGAATGGGAGAAAATATTTGCAATTTATATATTTGAAAAGGGACTAACATCCAAAATATATAAAGACCTCATATGACTCAATAGCAAAAAAAACCCAAACAATTTGATTTAAAAATGGGCAGAAGAGATAAATAGACATGTTTCCAAGCAAAACATACAGACGGGCAATAGGTACGTAAAAAGATGTGCTATATCATTAATCATTAGGGAAATACAAGCCAAATCCACAATGACATATCACCTCACAGTTGTCAGAATTGCTATCTTCAAAAAAAACTACAGATAGTAAGTATGTGGAGTAAAGAGAATCCTTATTCACTGTTGTTGAGAGTGTAAATTGGTACAGCCACTATGGGAAACAGTATAGAGGGCCGTTAAAAAATTTAAAAAAATGAACTACCATATTATCCAGCAAGTCTGTCTCTGGGTATTTATCAAAAAAAATTAATTCAAAAAGATATATGCACCCCATATTCATTGCAGCATTATTTATAGTAGCCAAGATATGGAAACAACCTAAAATGTCAATCAATGGATGAATGGATAAAGAAAATTTGGTGTATATATGTACAATGGAATGCCATTCAGTCACTAAAAAAGAATGAAATCCTGCCATTTGCCATGACATGGATGGAACTCAAAGGCATAATTCTAAGTGAAATAAGTCAGACAGAGAAAGACAAGTAAGTATGATCTCTCTTATATGTAGAATCTAAAATATAATGTATATATTATATATGCATATATATATTTACAAACAAAAACAAGAAAAACAAGTTCATAGATACAGAGAATAGATTGGTGGTTACCAGAGATGGGGGTGGCAGAAATGGGTGTTTTGTCTGTGTTTTTCTTATTTCAATAAATTAAATAATAATTGTAAAAAATTACAGAGGAATAGACATTCTATGGATAGCTCATTTTTGTTAATTGATCATAGCTGCTCATTTTTATTACTGAGTCCATTTTATCAATGTTTTCCTTAATAGGTATTATTTTTCTGTTACATGTATAAAATAATTTTTAAAAGACTAGAAAGATGAATAGTTTTAGGAATCCTAGATTTCCTAGGTCCTTTCTTTAGAAATATTTCTTGGATTTTTAATTGTATGATACATATAGCAAATTTTTAAAAAAATCATCAAAAATACATATATATGTATGTAAATTACCATTTTCCTTAAAAAACGATATAAAGTTTAATAAACTCTTTTACATCACTCAACAATCTATTCTGAGTTTTCTGTTTGTTAAAAACTGTAGTTCTATAACACAATTTTTACCCTGAATGGGGTTCCTTTTTATTCACTTAACACTTTATTGAACATTTAGATTTTTTCCAACTTCTTTTGTTAACAAAAAAATGCTGTGATGGCCACCCTTATCACTAAATTTTTGAACACACATACAATTATTTTCTTGTAAAAATTCTTAGAGGTTGAAATAATCTGCCAAAGGGAAACATATTTTTAAAATTTACCATATGAATTATTCAACAGCTTTTCATGATGTTTGCATCAATTCATATTCCTGTGAATAGCCAGATTAAAATGATTTAAGTTTATTACAGCAGAAAAAGGAGACATTAAAATCAGCAAAGTTAAAAGTTGCATAGAGCAGAGTTCAGGAGAGACCAGACGTTAGCTTCCAGTTTTTATTTCCTGGTGGGGTCATACAGACACTTCCCAATTCTCCCAGCAATGTGGTTTGATGACACTCATAAAGTATTGCCAACCAGGGAAGCTACCTTAGCCTTTGTGTTCAGGGTTTTTATTGGGGTCAGTAACATAGGTATGGCATCTACTATACATGTGACTGATCTTAGTTACTAAGTTTCCAACTCCTCCAAGGTTAAAACAGACACCACTCCAGCCCAAGACCCCCATCATAAACTGAATTGTTAGTATAAACAATGTGTCAAGACCCAAGTCCTCAGGTAAACAAAAACACTCTTATCAGGCAAGGTATTCTAAGGACTTTTCAGTGGAGTGTGCAAGATTTGGAAATCAGTCCTACCAAATTAATTCTTTACACCATAGGAACAGAGTAATGGGTAAAGCAAAACTGACCAGAGTTAATCTTTTTTTTTTTTTTTTTTTTTTTTTGCGATACACGGGCCTCTCACTGCTGTGGCCTCTCCCGCTGCAGAGCACAGGCTCCGGACACGCAGGCTCAACGGCCATGGCTCACAGGCCCAGCTGCTCCGTGGCATGTGGGATCTTCCCAGACCGGGGCACGAACCAGTGTCCCTTGCATCGGTAATCGGACTCTCAACCACTGCGCCACCAGGGAAACCTCAGAGTTAATATATATAATATTTACAGTTATAACCAAATTAAATATATGTTGACATCAAAGTGCACATTATCCAAGTCATTAACTTCCCTACCTGTCAGCTCCTCTTCCATTGCTATGTATTTCCCCATGCAGTCTGAAATTCCTTCCATGAATTATTAGGAGAACTGTGATATGCCTCTCAGGCAAAGGGAACAGTTAGACAAAAAAGGATTCAGGGGAAAGATAAAAACTTGGAGGTATCAGCAAAAAGCAAAGTTTGAAAAAAAAAAAAAAAAAGCAAAGTTTGAAATGTAGAGTAAGAAAATTGAAATACAATTTTAGAGTTCATGACTAAAAACAGATTTTTGAACAATCTGCAAAGAAGACAACTGAAGCTTAAAGACACAGATAAGAGTGGATTGTCTAAAAGAGAAAAGTGGTTAGAAATTATTGCTGTTATTTTGCTTTCGCATATTCTTTATTTAATTTATTCGAGTTAGACTTCAAGATTAAAATCTCTCCATCTGCTGTTCCAGTAAATTCTGGCCTTCTGGAGAGCTCTGTGGAAATTTCTCTGTCTGTAACACCTACACAGTTGAATCTGTCCTCATTTGAGCAGTTGCTTCTGTCTTTCTAGTTGGGGGCTGCTCCTATCATCCAAAAATATTTATCTTGATAACATGCCCAAATCTATAGTGCTGAGAGAGTATATACACTACATCTGCATATGTGCATCACACATGTGCAAATATACACACTTAACCATTTATCTTCAATCATGATGTGCATTTAAATTTCTCTGCTATATTCATGGTACAGTATCCTTAGTTTTCTAAATGTTGGCTTCCTAGAGCAGCTTTGTAAAACACAATTGTGTCAATGACTTAATAACTGCAATCATGGAAAAGCCAGTACTAGGCACTAGTTTAAGAAGATAACCTATTTTTTTTCAAATAGTGCTAAGAAGAGTGTTAGAGGTAGATAATATTGATCGCCTATTTTTGTATGTTCGGAAACTGGGATTTAGATACATTAAGCTAATAGCTGAAGTCCCAATCTAGTCAGAGACTGAAGTAGGACTCAAACCCAGTTTTTTTGATTTCAAAGTCCTCCATGTCAACACCAATGCTGTATTCAGGGTTGTTTTTCAGGCTACCCAGCCTACAGCAAAGACTTTCACCACCCTTCTGCAGGCTGATGTAGTTACCGATGCCTCTACTGTCAAGAAGAATGTGTCCCAAAACAGGTCCTTGTGAATATATATGCTTGGCTTGCCTAATAGATATCAAAAATCTCCAAGATAACACAATTCTTTTTTTTTTTTTTAATAAATTTATCTATTTTATTTATTTATTTTTGGCTGTGTTGGGTCTTCGTTTCTGTGCGAGGGCTTTCTCTAGTTGCGGAGAGCGGGGGCCATTCTTCATCGCGGTGCGCGGGCCTCTCACTGTCGCGGCCTTCTCTTGTTGCAGAGCACAGGCTCCAGTCGCGCAGGCTCAGTAGCTGTGGTGCACGGGCTTAGTTGCTCCGCAGCATGTGGGATCTTCCCAGACCAGGGCTCGAACACGTGTCCCCTGCATTGGCAGGCAGATTCTCAACCACAGCGCCACCAGGGAAGTCCAAGATAACACAATTCTGATTAAGTTTTACCTATTTGATTACTCTAATAATGTTAACAAATAATATTTTGCATGTTAATTGATGCATGCCAGTGTTTATCCTAATATTATATGTTTATACATATTTTCCCTTTCATAGAGCAGTTTATTACAATTCCATTTCACAAAGCAGATGGGTGGGCAGCAGTGGCACGTGAACTCCAGGCCCTGATAGACGTCCCTCTCAGAAGGCCTGGGAAGTGGTGTCATTCTTAATGCACTTGACAGCGACTTTCTTCCTTCGGTAATCTTCCACCATCAAGTCTGCCAACTCCCCGCTTCACAAGGGTCTGCAGCAGCTTCAGTTCCTTTGTGTTCAGTGCCCAGTGGAAGAATTCACCCTGAGCAGGCACCTTGTCACTCCATGACCTTTGGCTTGATGAGGCAAATACAGAGTCCACCTTTGCCTGAGGTTCTCGGAGTACACCTCCTTGTCGCTGCTGCTAAGGTGGCTGGCGTGGCACAGGATGCGGTTTGCTCCACCTTGCCCTCACAGCTCACACCCTGAGTGTCGTTCCGGGGTAGATGGTGCTCTCACGTACCAGAAGCAGGTCTGTCTCCAGCGAGCTCAGAAGTACCCTCCACCAGAACCCCTCGCTGGTGCTGTCCGCGGTGCTGATTTTGGTGTTGCTGCTCATCTGGGGGCTCCACTTCCTGCAGGTCAGGGCGGGGGCGCTGCTGGCCTCCCCCACATCGACCCCATCCCTGGAAGTGGCCCTGTTGGTTTTGTTGTCTTTTAAATTGTTTTCTGATGATTCCTTTTTTCTATATTTAAACTCTGAGTGCTAAGGCATTATTGAGGTTTCATACTAGTTTTTGTTTTGTTTTTGTTTCTCTTTGTTTGTTTGGTAAGAGAATTGAATGCATTATTCCTGTGAGGTCCTGGCATGTTAACTACCAAGGTCTGGCTTGGGCTGCTCTCCTTGTGGCTTCAGTCTCACCCTGGGAATCCTGTCCCTTAGAAGAAACATTCCTCCCTTGTGTCTGTAATATGGCTGTCAGCTGGGGGGTCGGGGGGCAAGGGCTGGTCACACACCTGTGTCTGTGATGCCCACAGCAAAGAAAAAAAATCCGAGGGAGTAGATTTCTGAGAGGTAGGGACAGCTTAATAAAATGTTGGTTCCTCCCCCAAATATTTTACATATTACATGCCATTTACATATTTTTCTATTAGTTAAGCTTCCACCATGGAAATACATATTTGAAGATATATTTTATATAAAACTATAACTATAACTATAAATATATATATATATGATACATAACAAAAGAAAAACTCTGGGTATGTAATTTAGTTGATTTTCTTCAAGAATTTTTTAAGTAAAAGATGAGGAAAGCTTAGTTACAAAAATATTTTAAAAGGTTACCAAGTGAAGTCTGTACTTGGTTTTTAGATGTCTTAAAAACATAATTTATACCTCATAGTTATATTCTAATACAGGTCTAGTTCACTTATAGACAGATAATTTGAGATTTAAACAAATTCTTATAGAATTACTAAAACCTCTTTTCTTAAATATGGTCATTAAGGAAAAGTTAAACTTTTAATTCAAAAAATGCTGCAATTTTAAATGTGATGGTTTAAAATTCATTAATTAATTATATAGGGCTTCATTACTTTATTTGGTAAAATTTTACTGACCATTTACTACAGGTCAAGCCCAATGCTTGGTTAGGAGAATAAAATATGTACAAGAGATAATCCTTGATTTCAGCAAGCTAATAGCAATTCAAGAAGCCATATAGGTTCCCAGAAAATCTTGGTTGAACGTAATGAGTAATGGGTATATAAATGAGTCATTTCAAATGTAGTTCAAAGAAGAGACATTAACATCAGCAAGCTATTTTTTCTAGCTTTACTGAGGCATCATTGACAAATAACAATTGTATATATTTAATGTGTGCAATGTGATAATTTTATATATGTATATATTGTGAAATAATTACATTAATCAAGCTAATTAACACGTTCATCACTTTATAGTTATCTTGTGAATATGTGTGTATGTATGTGTGTGTGTGTTGAGAACACTTAAGATGTACTCTCTTAGCACATTTCACATATACAATTACAGTATTATTAATTATAGTCACTGTGCTGTACTTTAGATCCCCAGAACTTACTCATCTTATAACTGAAAGCTTG
Organism: Neophocaena asiaeorientalis asiaeorientalis; assembly: GCF_003031525.2. NCBI lineage: Eukaryota > Metazoa > Chordata > Mammalia > Artiodactyla > Phocoenidae > Neophocaena > Neophocaena asiaeorientalis. The sequence goes on along the minus strand of NW_020185338.1, from coordinate 8,097,765 downwards.
AACCCTTTAACCAGGTTATTTTAAGCGTTCAATTTAATCTTTGTTATATAGTCTATTTTGTATGTAGATTTCTAAAAAATACTTTATATCTACTTTGTATCTGTTCACATTCAGAGTTATCTCATAACATTTCCCCCCTAGAACTGTATCAGAAAGAAAAGAGATATGTTAAAATTTTGCATGAAGCAAGCCTGATGTGATAAAATAGGCCTCCTCCTCTTATAATTCCCCCAAAGCCAAAGAAGTGAAGGGTGATGAGCTGGGATGAAAATTTCAGATAGGTGTATTGTCAGAAGAATTTCTCACTCATTTCTGTAGCTGCACACAATCATTCTTCTCCAAAATCCTTTTTATCTGCCATTTAGCAAGAATCCAGCTACTGAGCATGAACTTACTGCCTCATAAATAACATCCTCTTAGCTTTTCAATCACACCATTCCAATTCTGTATTTTGTCAGCAAAAGTCCTATTTTAAAAATAATACTTCGGCCATCTGCTTACCCATATGTGCTACACATCACTGAATGTTAGATTCTCTGTAAGTTTTATAGATGGTATCACAAACCTTGAGTGTGCTTTCTCTCATAATTAGCATTTTACAACCACATTAAATTGATCACAGGTAAACTGTTTCATTTTGGTGTGTTATTTTGATTGTAACCAGACTACTTGCTGGAAAGTGATTTTGTAGCCAATGTATTTTAGTTATAAAGAGTTTTCTTTCCTCCTTTATAGCAAATACATTATTTTAAAGGTCACACTTGTCAGACCTATAAACCAAATCCCAGACTTACAATGTAAGGCATCCATGGGAGGATCCATCAGTGTTTACACTGGGGTGAAAAATGTTATCTTAGCAGGTTTCATCAAATTCAATGACTGATGATGTCATTTGCAATCTCTACAATTTGTTCCTCCCAAATGAAACACTGCTTGGTCAGGAATTCTGTTTTCTCTTTTCATGTTTTCCTAAGTCATATATACATATTGACCATTTCCTTTTCCTAAAAATGATAAACCTCAAATAAATGTATAGTTGAATCTGAAGTTACCCTAGCTTTTCAACTGAGAAACTGTCCTATTTATGGATGGATTAGGGAAATTTTAGACCCCCTGGGAACGTGCTAAACTTAGACTTCAGTGCTTTAGTAACACATTCATGAGGAATAAAACCTTTCAACTTCTATTTTTTAATACCTTGTGTTTTCATGGTTAAAATGTAAATTGAGTAAGTACACATGAAATACATTGCAGTTCACAATTTTTTTTTTTTTTTGCGGTACGCAGGCCTCTCACTGTCGTGGCCTCTCCCGTTGCGGAGCACAGGCTCTGGACGCGCAGGCTCAGCGGCCATGGCTCACAGGCCCAGCTGCTCCGCGGCATGTGGGATCTTCCCGGACCGGGGCACGAACCCATGTCCCCTGCATTGCCAGGTGGACTCTCAACCACTGCGCCACCAAGGAAGCCCAGTTCACAATTTTTGATGCACAGTTTTTTTGCTATCATTCAATTATAATAAGCAAATTCCTCGTTGTTTTATGTTTTGACCCATAATTGTATAAATGTCAGCTTCTGGCTACCAATTTGCAAGACTAATTTTATCTTGTCTTTCCAAAGCTTTGTTTATTTGTTGTTTCCTTTTTCCTGAGGATTTATTTAGGTGTTTTTTTTTTTTTTAATGTATTTAATTAATTAATTTATTTTTGGCTGCGTTGGGTCTTCGTTTGCTGCACGCGGGCTTTCTCTAGTTGCGGTGAGCGGGGGCTACTCTTCATTGCGGTGCGCGGGCTTCTTATTGCAGTGGATTCTTTTGCTGTGGAGCACGGGCTCTAGGTGCACGGGCTTCAGTAGTTGTGGCACGTGGGCTCAGTAGTTGTGGCTCGCGGGTTCTAGAGCGCAGGCTCAGTAGATGCGGCACACAGGCTTAGTTGCTCCAGAGCATGTGGAATCTTCCCGGACCAGGGCTTGAGCCCATGTCCCCTGCATTGGCAGGCGATTCTTAACCACTTCGCCACCAGGGAAGCCCTATTTAAGGTTTACTTTCACAAAATTTGGAACTGTGCAATATGTGTATTTCTCATTGAACTTATTACCTGAAGCTACCCTAGACTTAATATCCTGTCCCCTTACCTAGTGCAAACAGGTAAGAAAAAGTTCAAGTTTTCCAGTTTTCATTAAAAACTTTTGTGGCAGTTTTGCTTTGGTGCTAAGAGCCCAGGGTTCATGTCTTCACATTAGAGTTGTCCTCTATGAATCCCCTATTGTCTTTCTTGGTCATTGATACAATTCAAACGGTGTCTTCTACCTCCCTTCCGTTTTTTCATGATTTAGATTGTTTTATTGGGATGATTATTTATGGTTCTAATTAGTCATACTGCCTGAAAACAAGGACTGAGTAACTAAGTCTACTCTTGAGAGTGATATATTATAATTTACTTATTATTTTTTTTTTTTTGGTGGTACGCGGACCTTTCACTGCTGTGGCCTCTCCCGTTGTGGAGCACAGGCTCTGGACTCACAGGCTCAGCAGCCATGGCTCATGGGCCCAGCTGCTCCGCGGCATGTGGGATCTTCCCGAACTGGGGCACGAACCCGCGTCCCCCGCATTGGCAGGCGGACTCTCAACCACTTCGCCACCAGGGAAGCCCTAATTTACTTATCCTCGACATCTTTTCCCAAGTAAATTAATAAAATGTTCTTACTACGTACAAGGTCTCTGCAATGTGAATTTAAAAGGACAGCCTAATGGGAAGGCTTATATAACTTAACTTTAGTTATATTAGCTCCTGAGAATTCTTAATAGATCTAATTACAGCTAAATTGTAATAAAATTAAGGACTCAGATCCTGAATGTATTCCGGTGCTATAGGGAAACTGAGGACAACCATTATAATGATTTTTCTAAGATCGAACATCTAGCTAATGGCAGTGAAAGAGCTCTAATTCAGGACTTTTGACTTCCACTTATCATCCTTTTCACTACTACTAGCTTAAATATTGTTTGCTTAAATTAATCACACTAGGCACTGTACTATGCGCTTTGTAAGCACCTTATTTAATCTTGAAAACAAAACAGTAGCTGTGAAACAGAGACTAGTTTATTCTTATTTTGTAGATAGAAAATTGAGTATTGTAGAAGTTAATATTTGTCTTTCCTAAATTTATATCAGGAGAAAGTAACCTGAATAGCATTAGTATCCATTGCTAGATTCTCCAAAAGCATGTGTTTGTTAGTGTGTGTGTGTGTGTGTGTGTGTGTGTGTGTGTGTGTGTGTGTTAATGGCTATATTTACAGTCTGTCCTATTACATGCCCAAAGGCTCTTAAGAACCACTTAATTAAAAAGTCAGTTTCTGGTGATGAGGTTTAGGCTTATAGAAGACTCCTAAGGAAGTCAGGGTTTATTCTAATTAAGTGAACTACCAGGGTGCTAAATGAAATTCTGTGCTTGGCAGACTCTCTTTCCTTTTGCATGGAGTTATATTTGTGGATGAAATATTCTGAGAATGAATGCTAAAAGCCCCTGTGACACCTAGACCCTCTCCAGAATTATTTTTTGAAAACGCTCAGCAGTTTGGCAGCTGCTATGCAACCTGGGAGTGCATTTTAATTGGGATCATATAACTTTATGACTGAGGGATTTATTTCTCTCTCAACAAATTTCTTCTCTCTTTTAGCCTATTAGTTTAAATGTTTGAGTTAATATCATAGGCATTTCCCATTACATACTCTTCAGGACCATAGTGCAATGACATGTCCAGTTTTCCTCCATAATTTAAAAAAAAAAATAAAGAGTGAAAACCAGACTCTGACAAAAAAAGCTTTAAGTTTTAAATGTCATTTTCTCTTTCATCTTTTATTTTTTTAAACATCTTTATTGGAGTATGATGGCTTTACAATGATGTGTTAGTTTCTGCTGTATAACAAAGTGAATCAGCTATACATATACATATATCCCCATATCTCCTCTCTCTTACATCTCCCTCCCACACTCCCTATCCCACTCCTCTAGGTGGTCACAAAGCACGGAGCTGATCTCCTTGCGCTATGTGGCTGCTTCCCACTAGCTATCTATTTTACATTTGGTAGTGTATATATGTGCATGCCACTCTCTCACTTCAGCCCAGCTTACCTTCACCCTCCCTGTGTCCTCAAACCCATTCTCTATGTCTGCGTCTTTATTCCTGTCCTGCCTCTAGGTTCTTCAGAACCCTTTTTTTTTTTTTTAGATTCTATATATATGTGTTTGCATACGGTATTTGTTTTGCTCTTTCTGACTTACTTCACTCTGTATGACAGTCTCTAGGTCCATCCACCTCACCACAAATAACTCAATTTCATTTCTTTTTATGGCTGAGTAATATTCCATTGTATATATGTGCCACATCTTCTTTATCCATTCATCTGCAAATGGACACTTAAGTTGCTTCCATGTCCTGGCTGTTTAAATAGTGCTGCAATGAATATTGTGGTACATGACTCTTTTTGAATTATGGTTTTTTCAGGGTATATTCCCAGGAGTGAGATTGCTGGGTCGTATGGTAGATCTATTTTTAGTTTTTTAAGGAGCCTCTGTACTGTTCTCCATAGTGGCTGTATCAATTTATATTCTCACCAACAGTGCAAGAGCGTTCCCTTTTCTCCACACCCTCTCCAGCATTTGTTCTTTATAGATTTTTGATGATGGCCATTCTGACCAGCATGAGGTGATACCTCATTCTAGTTTTGATTTGCATTTCTCTAATGATTAGTCATGTTGAGCATCCTTTCATGTGTTTGTTGTTAATCTGTATTATCTTCTTTGGAGAAATGAATGTTTAGGTCTTCTGCCCATTTTTGGATTGGGTTGTTGTTTTTTTGATATTGAGCTGCAAGAGCTGTTTGTATATTTTGGAGATTCATCCTTTGTCCGTTGATTCATTTGCAATTATTTTCTACCATTCTGAGGGTTGTCTTTTCATCTTGCTTATGGTTTCCTTTGCTGTGAAGAAGCTTTTAAGTTTCATTAGATCCCATTTGTTTATTTTTGTTTTTATTTCCATTACTCTAGAAGATGGGTCAAAAAAGATCTTGCTGTGATTTATGTCAAAGAGCTTTATAGTGTCTGGTCTTACATTTGGGTCTTTAATCCATTTTGAGTTTATTTTTATGTATGGTGTTAGGGAGTGTTCTAATTTCTTTCTTTTATATGTAGCTCTCCAGGTTTCCCAGCACTATTTATTTATTTATTTTGTGGTACACTGGCCTCTCACTGTTGTGGTCTCTCCCGTTGTGGAGCACAGGCTCCGGACGCGCAGGCCCAGTGGCCATGGTTCACGTGCCCAGCCACTTCCTGGCATGTGGGATCCCCCCAGACCGGGGCACGAACCTGTGTCCCCTGTATCGGTAGGTGGACTCTCAACCACTGTGCCACCAGAGAAGACCCCCAGCACCATTTATTGAAGAGACTGTCTCTTCTCCATTGTATATTCTTACCTCCTTTGTCATAGATTAGTTGACCATAGGTATGTGGGTTTATCTCTGGGATTTCTATCCTGTTCCATTTATCTGTATGTCCCACTTATATTTTCACTGTCTGGATGGAACAGTTTACATATATGGTATCATAAGCTTACTACATAACTAGTATATAGTAAATGATGAAAGTCAAATTGTGTTGTACAAATCGAGCATGTGCATTAGGGAGGAGCTATGTAAAGCAACGTTACCAAAGACAACAATTAATAAAAGATGGCTACAGAAAAATGAAACAACTGAGTTGTGAAAGAAACATTATTTGAATGGAAGAAAAGAGTAAGAAAGGGTGGTTTAGGCAGCAAGAATGGAAACGGAGTTTAAAAAAAAAAATCATGTTAGAAGAAGAAATAACTATGGCCCAGTTTTGAAACAGAAACTATTTTCAGTTGCCTAAGTAGAGGCATTATGTGAGTGAGGAGTAAAGAAAATCAAAGAGTAAAAATTAAGAAGGGAACTACAAGGTGATATTTATTTGCCTATCCATTTGGAATGAGATAAGTAAATCTTAAATTATATCAATATACATATGAGTTCACATCAAACGAAACTGGATAGCACTATATTTTGTGCTAATAACCAATATGTCAGTAATTATGGGTTGGCCAGAAAGTTCGCTCGGGTTTTTCCTTAACAGCTTATGAAAAAACCCACGCAAACTTTTTGGCTAACTCAATACATTGATTTTTTTGCACAATTCTCTATTAGATAAATATTGAGAACCTAACATGGACCCCAAAGAGTGTGACTATAATGCTAAAAATCTCTTGCCTTTTATAACTAATTTTCCAGGAACTCCTGAATCTACTACTGATATTATTATATAGTTACAAAAAATAAGATGCTTATTGTAAAATAAGATCTACTGTATTAACAAATGAAACAAATTTTGTGGGTATTTTATCAAGCTTATAATACAGAAATCCATAAGTAAAAATATACATCTGCTCCTCCGTTAGAAATTACTAATAGCATATTTAGAGACATAAATGGATTAACTGACTTATAAAAAGTTCATCTAAGAGCACATTTTATATACCAAAGATAACCCTTTGAAGTCCTAAATTACCTCTCCCTGGACTCATCACATTATCCTCCAATCTCATACCCCACATAATAATCAAAGCATCAATTTTGTATTGATATACATATTAGTATATAAGATAGTCAGTATCCACAAGGGCAATTATATATTTGTCAGATGGAATCTGTCATTTCCAGAAGAGATAACTGAGAGGCTGGGAAACTACACATTGCTTTTGACAGCATTGTGGGATTTGTTGTACAAAGATAGAATCCAGGGTGCTGGATCTGGAGGCCCTGACAAATGTCTCCTGAATTGGACTAGGATTTTCCAAAGAGTTAGGATCTCAGAAGATTATATTTTTAGAGTAAGAGTAAACCAGAAGTAGGTAGAATTACAATGACGGAAGGTCATGATGAATTTTTTTAAAAAAATGAAATTACTAATATTTCTCAGACTTTAAAATGATTTTATCAGATAAAAACATAATAACCAAGAGGAGAAGAATAAAAGATCAAGTATCAAAAAAGGGTAAGGGGTTAAATTACACACAATAGAAAAAAACATGAAATAAATAAATTTATAAGGTATAAGGAAATAAAAGAAAATAAATTCAGCCAAGAACTGGACTCTATAAAAAGTAATAATTATTAGAACTGAAATGTAGAGCAAATAAAATAAATAAATGGATGGCTTATTGTAAAATTATTTATGGCACAGCCAAACATAAAACTAATGATCTAGAAGAAAGGTCATAAAAATATCCACAATGAATCATGAAAAGATAAACATGGAAAACATGGAAGAGTGGTTAAAAGATATAAGTGATTCAGAGACAAAAAGTCTAATATACATAATAGCCCTTGTGGATATTATCTAATATCCTAATATGTATTCTCCTATCTCCTTACACAATAACGGTATGTTATGTTTTTTTCTATTGTGTATAACTTATTCCCTTCCCCCATTTTGTTACTTGATCTTTTTTTTCTTCTTCTCTTGGTTATTATGTTTTTCATCTGATGAAGAAAATCATTTTAATGTCTGAGAAATATTAGTAGTTTCATTTATAGAAAAAAAAATCAAAGCTAATCTTCAGTCCTTGCAATTTTACACATTTTTGGTTTACTCTTACTCTCAGAGTATAATCTTTTAGATTCCTAACTCCTAGAGTGTAATTCTTTGGAATCATAATCCAGTTCATGGAAAGTTTACCAGAGCCTCCAAATCCAGTTTCCTTGATTCTAATCTTTGTACAACTAACACCACAAGTTTGTCAAAAGCGATCTTTTGTAGTTTTTCAGCCTCTCAGTCCTCTCTTCAGGAAATGTCAGATGCCCCTAGGATAAAATCAGTCTCCAATACTGGGCTCAACTTTTCAGATTTTCTTTCTTTAGATATAGCAATTATTCATAAACCATAATTTATCTTTGGATTGTTAGCTCTGTGATATCTTTATATCATGTTAAAATATTTTTTTTCCTCTGGATACAGAAATGGGTTTTCTGTTTTTCTCACTTTTAACTCTCCTATGTCTAGCACAATCAAAACAACCAACACATTACATGCTTAATATGTCATAAGCAGTGTCCTAATTTATTTCTAGGAAAACCACTGTGAGATAATTACTATAATCTCTATTTTATCTACATGGAAACTGAGGCTTGGAAAGTTTAAATGACTTGCTCACAACTGCGTAACCAGCAAGTGGGGATGGCAAGATATGAACCTGGTACTATGACACTAGATACCAAAATCTTAACCACTGCAATATGAATTAAGAACATAGTGGTTTGCAACAATATCTCTTGAATAAACTAATTGAAAATTTAATTTCATGCTTTTATTCTTCTCATGTGGAAAATTTTTATAAACTCTGTGCTCAACAGAGTTGTGAGATTACTATATAAAGTAAGGTATATCTAGGTTCTTGCAAATATTTGGCCTTTGTCTTGACTATGGGTCAAAATTATGTGGATTTTTGGTTGTGGGAGTAAGAGTTTAGGAATTCTCACTAATCCATAAGCACAGCCTCCAGGTTCTTTCTGGATTGAAACATTGATCTCACTTGTTTCCTTATCATCTTGTACATTGCATTAAATTTGAATTACAGCCCCACCCAAATCTCACTTAATTAAGGCTTTCTGTTAGTTGGGTTATGGTTTTATAGAACTGCTGTGATTATCTGCTTCTTATTTTCAAAGGACTTTGTTTTTGCACAAAGTAAGATACCAAGGCTTAGGGCAATATTTTGTTTCTTAGAAAACTTAGATGTGTAATGATTTATAATCTCTATTATTGTTGCCAACTAACATTTATTGAGAATCTCCGGGTTATATTTGATTACACTAAATATTTCCTTGACTTGAAGGTGTGTTCTTTTGCATTTAATAATGTATATGTACTCAACACAAAGAAAAATAATGTATGTAGATACAACGAATTTTGGGCATGAAAATACTTACTTTATCACATTAGGATTCATACAAACATATCAAAAAAATATTATTCCACGATCACTAATGTATTTTTTTTTGGTCTTTATGTGTAATTCTATGCTTATATAGTGTTATCGACATGTTTATTTTGTTTCTGTTCTATATTATTTCTTTATATCATTTTCCATGTAAGTTTGATCAAAATAATTATTATGGAAATGTTACAATGTTCCATTACAGAATATTATGTTTCTATAGAGCATATAGTTCATTATTCTTACAGTGGCAATATAATTCATCATATAGATGTACAAATGATTTGCCTATTTCCTTTATTATAACATATATCAAGTATTTCTAAACTTTATAATTATAAATAGTATATAATGTGTAATTTCATGTATTTAAGATTATTGACCTAGGATAAATTCTAAAACATATGATTACTGAAACAAAGGTTAAAAAAATTGTTTTGATGGTTATTGACAAACAATAAATTTACTTTCTAAAATTAGTTTTGTCAATTGCAAATCAAAAGACAGCAATGGTTTTACTGTCTTCTTGCTATTCACTTGTATTCACACTTCAGCATTTTTTTATTGCTTATTTATTAGCATCTAAAAATGTTTTTTGATATTTGGAAACTAATAATAGACATTTTTAAGAGAAATTTTTTCTTTAAAAATACATGGGATGGTTATGTTTTGCCATGGAATAGGTTCAGAACATCAAATTGGAGACTGCAGAAATGAATAGTCTCTAGTAGTCTAATGAGTTCATCCAACACTAAAGTAAAAATATGCCATTCCATTTCACAATCTTTCATTCACAGAGATGTGAAAAACTCTCAGCATTAGAAGTTAAATAAGCAAAATTAATTTGATCCCAACTTGTGAATGACATGGTGGTGAAAGCTGATGATCAATTTAATGTTGACCTTTGAGCCCCATAAAGTTTTATCCTCAAGTCTCTCAGATGACTAATAATTATAGGGGATGCCCTCAGTTTTCATGGCTTTTGCTTGGCAATGAATTGTTTGTGTTTAGGCCTGATTCATGTTGATTCCCTTGTCAGTTATACTTCATTCCAGAGAGACCTTAAATCACCCAGGGTTCCTTTTTGAAGTTAGCTATAAGCAAGGATATCTTGAATCCATTGTGCTAAGGACAGAGGTTTAAAACAAGAGGTGAAGTTCAGCAAGTTCATGTCAGATTTTAACATGTTCCAGAATTTCTCACAAGTCTAACAAAATGAGAGGTTGATGCATTAACTCCTTGTGGTCCTGCTTCTGCTTTAGAATATCTTTTCCCTGACATATACCGGTTTCAGTTGTGAATAAAATTAATAATAATAAGCACTTAATCAAGTATTCTTTTTCTTCAGGTCACAACATTAGCAGAAGTGCTTTAGCCAAAATCATATAGAGCTTCCAGAGGAAGAAACTCTTTTGAATGCTGCTTAGATTGACTAAATGCTAACAGCTATTTCTCTAAGAGCGGAGGAAGAAACCCGGGTGATAGGAGGCTGGGATCAAAAGGTACATTAAAATTATTCTGATATTAGTTTACTTTGAGCTAATCAAGTCCAGATGGCCCCATTTTATTGCTCAAGGTTCATATGTCATTAAAATATGGCCCTAGAACTCACTTTGATGCTAAAGGGTAGAGTTGATCCATTCCATGCTTTCCCTTTGGGCCCTTAGCCTCCAGAATAAATAATCTATACTCACCTTAGAAAATAAGTGTTAAAAATTCTGACTCTTTATATGTCACTGACATTAAAATATCTGTAAATCAATATCTGGTGAAATCATGACAAAATAATTTTTAGCTCAGTGTCTCATTTGTCAAGAGGCCAGACGTCTAAGTTAAAATATTTTTTCTTTCGCACAAGTTTTTCTCTCAAATACTAAAGATTGGCCTTTTTGATAATACTTAGAAACTTAAAAAAGTATAGGGACAACTAAAATTTGCATTTCTATATGGAAGTTTTATGTATGTACTTTAGTCAAGAAGACATTCTATCATTTCATTAAAAAAATAGTTATTAAGAGAAATCAGGGTTGTCTTCTGAGAACACTGCTTGATAATTGCATGAAGCTAAGAATATTAGAATGCAACCTGTAAAAGCTAGTTAATGACTACTGATGTGAAAGATCTCGACATGCCAAGTGTGACATTTATCTCACCTAAATAACAAAGGAAACACGATTAAAATATTGTTTATCTAAGCAGTTAGTCCCCAGTGAGAATGATTTATGTCTGAAAGTGCTTCAGAGCTGTAAAGTAGTACGTAATAAGAAGGGAGTGCTAATAGCAGAGAGGAGGGAAATACATGCTAGAGAATGTTGTCCATATAAGTCTTTGATAAATGCGTCATTGAAATGCTCACATTGGTTCCTACACAGGATAAAGTCCCAATGCCTCTTCAAAATAAGGTAGATATATTGATATTTTAAGGTACTGTCTATTTAAGGAACTGAGTTATCTAATTAGATTAAAAAAACCTTCTCTAGAATCAAAGTTGAGATATTCTTTCTTCCTCTAAGTTACCTTCTAAAGTTAGAAAGCATGAAGTAAAAGTCAGAAAGTGAAGAGGGAGAGCTCTTGAGTCAAATTGCTGGAATTTGTATTTTGCCTCCACTAGTTTCTAGCCATGTTGCTGTGGTTCTGTTATTGTGCCTCTGAAGGCTCTGTTTTCTCATTTAGAAAAAATAATAATAATTTTTCCTTTCTCATAGTAAGTTCACAAATAGATAACCCTTAGAGTCCAAGAGAATATGAATTAACTGAATATATTGAGACAAAGGGAACCCTCAAATTACAAATAATAAGGCCTTGGTTGAAAGGGAAATATACTCCTCTTTTTGCTCCAAGAGTAAAGGGCCTCATTCACTTATCCAATGGTTCTAATATATTTCAGAAATAATCTGAAGGCATATCAAAGATTTAATATTTTTGCAGTGGAATGTGTACATTTTCACATTAAGTAGGTAAATCACAAATAGGCTCACAGCAGCTCAAATCATGTTTAACCTTAAAATGAATTTGTTCCAAATTATGTAAATTGTGGCTTTGAAAAGTTTGTGGATTACCAAATTTCAGATAAGGGATTACAGATATATGTCCTGTTGTGGAGAGCATGAGGTGAGAAGAGCCAGGCCCTGCTACGAGAAACACTTTGATTATCGCCAAAAAAAAAACTAATCCATGTGCAATTAATTTATAGCTAAAGTGTGTGTATTACATTGTTTAAAGCTTCATGACGGGCAAATGAAGTTATCTGAGAAAAGTTAAAAGTCACAGTGACAATCCACATTGCTTGGGAAATTATCTTGTTAAGGCAACAAATATTGTCCTAAATGATCAGAGTTAGTATGCTGAGGTTTTGTTGGAGCTTGATATGAGTAACTCTCCCATCTTCTCCCCTTTCATATCAGTCAGAGAGAATTGTCACAAGAATTGCTACTGAGCACTTTCAGGGTATACGTTCTTTTTTGGGAAGAAATAACTATTCTTCCCTAGTGATGAGCAGAGAATAGAGACTAGTGACTGAGCACTAACTAATTCCTGGTCATTGTCAAATCTTAAAGTTAAGTGATGATAAAATCAAAATTAATCTTTTGAGAGTGGAAATATATGGCAGTGGAAAATTAAGTATGGTGTATATTGACAAATGCATCATTTGCTCTGTCTCATAAAAGATAAAGTAATCTATAAGACTGACAGAATCTACTTTGTAGAGGCTAATTTATTGAGATAATAAAACTTTGCAAGTCAAACTTAATCCTCCAATATTCTGCAAGAGAAGTTTTTCTCCCCAAAACTCTCTTGGTATTGATTTTAAAATTAAATCACACATTGGAGAAAACAAGTATAACACATTAATAACCTATAAATATCCTTTAGTTACAGCCAAAAATCAATAAAATATAAAATGAATGTTTATTATATTTGAAATATTTATTTATAATTTTACATTCTCTACTGATTTAGCCTGAATTAATTTTGGTTAACATCAAAGGGGTTAAATTATTTTGATGAGCTGTTTATTCTTGCATAGGTCTCAAAAATTCCTACCTTTGCCCTCCACCATTCCCTTATTCAGTCTGTTTTCTCTCCTACAACACTCTCCTTGCCCGTCACATGTTAGGAAAGTTCTTTCTATTAGGTTTCCTTCAAAGGTTATCTCTATTCCCTAAAATGTCCTTTGACACACTCCTATTTCTTTCGCAAACTCTTGGAATTAATTTTACCTCATTAGTTCTTCACTTCAGATTGTTTTTTTTTAACATTTTTTTTTAAAAATACTTTTTAAAGTATTTTAAAAATCCTTTATGTGATACTTTTCAATGTCTGGTTGTGTGAGTCTACATTTCTCAGTAGACTGTGTTCAATTTTTATCATTGTATCATAATAGCACATAACCTAGCAGACAACTCAGAGGCGAAAATAACTGTTGGTTAATTTATTGTTAAATTGATATATTAGACCAATTTCTAGAAAACTGTTAAGGTCTCTGTAGCTCATATGAAGGAAACCAGAACTCAACTGAGAAAAATTAGATGAATGGCGGTCAGAATATACATTATAGAAAACAAAAAGCCTTCTGATATTGGAAGAGATGGCTAATTCACCTGCTGGCAATGTTGTATTCATACTATGCACTGTGTTGAGTTCCTATTATAGAAGTTAACAAAGAGATGTCATGTGAGAAGCAGCCAATCCAAGCAAAAGAGGCTAAGAGTCAAAAGCCTCTAAGCTGACACCAAATGAGATGGAGGTATTTGGAGGAAAGAGCAGTTAGGGCTGTGGTGTCTGTCTATAGGGGATGTTTCTGTCCTCTTACTGCTTAGCTATTGTTTTGTGGAACCCACCCAGTTTCCAGCTTAAGCAGTGATATTTTATGAAGTAGATAGCTATACAAGCATTTAGTTATAAATGCTTTAATATATTAATTGATTTGTTTCCCTCACTCCTCTGATATAGCAATCCTAACGTTAAATCCATTATAAATACATACATACATACATATATAAAGAGACAGAGATAGATGTCTATACAGGCATACCTCTTTTTATTGTGTTTCACTTTATTGTGTTTTTTAAAATTGAAGGTCTGTGGCAACTGCGAGTCAAGCAAGTCTATCGTGCCCCTTTTCCAACAATGTTTGCTCACTTCAGGTCTCTCTTTCATATTTTGGTAATTCTTGAAATAGTTCCAGTCCTACACCAGCCAAAAGATTATGATTCACTGAAGCCTCGAAAGATGATTAGCATTTTTTAGCAATAAAATATTTTTTAATTATGGTAGGTACATTATTTTTTAGAGATAATATTATTGCACACTTACTGGACTATAGTATAGTGTACTTATAACTTTTATATGCGCTGAGAAACCAAAATTTTTGTGTGACTCGCTTTATTGTGATATTAGCTTTATTGAGGTGGTCTGGAACCAAACCTGCAATATCTCTGAGGTATGCCTGTATACATAATATATGTATGTGTGTGTATATATATATATATATATATATATATATATATATATAGAGAGAGAGAGAGAGAGAGAGAGAGAGAGAGAAGGCCTGCAACATGAGTGAAGATATGTAGCTAGACCTAATATAGTACATGTTACTATATCATGTTTTAAGAGGTTTAAACATTCCGGAGAATTTGGTTTTGCTTTGGTTTTGCTTAATGGCATGATGAGTCAAATAGTCTTCTTAAAACTCTAAAAAGTGAGTGATTTATTCTTCCCTCTCCCTACCCCCAGGGGTTTATATATGCTGCTGGAGTTTTATGGAATTGGGAAAGAAATGGATGAAAACTGAAGGGATATTTACTGTTAGAGTCTATGATGATAATCTTTGTAAATATCGTTATCTTGGTATCTAAGCAACTTATTTTTATGGTGATGGAGAGGAATCATTTTCAGGTAGGAAATTTCTTCCACGGTGAAATTCCTTCCCTGGTGCTTCCACTGCCCCAGGGGTAACACTGATTAAGTAACTTGAAAATTGTCACAGTATCCCAGGGGAGGAGAAGCAGAGCTGAGAGAAAACTTGAATTCATCTTACTGCAAGGTTATTGGATCCCTTTTCATACTTTTTTTACTCTGAAGAATTTCAGGAATGGGATAATGATAATGCTTACCTCAAGGGGTGGTTTAGTGGATTAAATGAAATAATATCACAAAGTCTGGTGTATACTAATTGTCCCTAAGGCTATGCATTGCTTTTATGGATGTGCTAACTATACAGTCCTGTTGCTGTTGTTTTTAATTCAGTGAGAATATCTTGCTTCAGGAAAAAATAAAAATCAGAATGGAAGAAGAAGCATCCCGTTGCTTTTGAGAATTGCTAACCATCATAATGTCCATGATGGGGTGGGTGAAGCAGGTTATATCACATTTGAACTCATTCTAGCAGTGGTGACCCTTTCTCACACCCAGATGTTTAAATGACTGCTCAATGGGGATGTTCAGGATTATAAATATGTCTCCTCTGCTACTACTGTCTGCCTACTCTTGAAATGTGTAAAATTCACCCAGTGCACCTGGTATCAGCAGCGGTCGCCATTCAAACCCACAGGAAAATTAAAAAGTGACCAGAAATCTTTCTTGTAGCAAAGGCTTTCAACAGATGCCTAAAGTGAATAAATGAAGGTCAAGGCAATCTGTTTGCTAATGTATGATTGGATATAAGTCTATGGGAAATAGTTTATGATTTAATTGAGAGACATATCAATCTAGATAATCATAAACACAAATGAGAGCACATTTATATTTTCAACTTTAGAAACCTGAAGGCAAGTTTGCAACACGGTATGGATCACATAATCTTTTCTTCATCTAGGCTCTTAGCTGCAAGTTTAATATCTTCAGAAAAATAGAATCTTACAGCTTGAATATGTAATACTAAGAGTAGTAGTATTAATACTGAGAGTAGTATTAATAGCAACGATGTATTCAGGTTAGGCAGTTCCTCTGCTTTCTACTATTCTGTAGTATAGCATCCCCATTTTGGAGGAAATTTTCTTTGTATGCTTTTACACTTTGTTATCAACTTTCCACTTCATTAGACAGTATTCTCCAGGATAGCAGGGATTTTACTTTTCTCATTTCTTTTTACAAGGTGCTCAGCAAAACAACTGACAAACCATAGACACAGTAAATAGTGTAGGATATATTAAAAATTAATAAAGACCAGTTATATTGTCTAAAATGTTACCAAATATCAGATACTAAACTGAATATCAGCAGGAAAATGATTCCAGATTTTCCGACATTCTAGTTGCCCCTTTAGTTCCTCCCTGAGCACAAGACCTTATCATGCATATTTACACATAGACTCACAGACTCAACTAGAAAAGAAAGCAATGGGGACGTAGCCTTCGTGGAGCGTATACTGAAGACCTGAATTTGTTTGAAGTGTTCTCTTAATTTAAGGAGAGTACACATTGAGGCGATTCTCTCAGCATCCAGTAGAAATCACCAGAGATTGATAGAGAGATGATGATAGATAGATCCTTCCAATGGTAGTGTCTGAAATCCATTTAACAGAGAACAAGATGTAGACTCAGACAACCTGAATCTTAATCTTATTTTATCAGTTCCAAGCTTGATCTTGTGCAAGCCACTTGGCCTCAATAAATACACACATTATCATGTGGTAATTAAAATATAATCTGGCATGTGACTTTCACTGGCATCAAAAGACATGTGACCTGTGAAAGCAATTTGTAAACTGTGAAGGAGTAGCCCAATACTGACAGGGTTAGTACTCTCAATTGTTAGGCTTGGTAAAAGACTTTTGATGACCTGATTTTTAGAAAGATTAGAGCAGTTTGATAGAAAAAATAGAAAAGTCAAAGTATTAGGTTTTGACTAAAGGAAAGGGCTGGAATAATCTAATGTATGAAGCCACAATCAGAATGGTAATCTAACTACTTATGTTACTCTGTAACTTCTTATTTCACCTGTAAACAATTAATATATGTCCCTAATATTGATGCTTCTCCTGTTGGTATAAGTAATTTAATTAAAAGATAATTTCTTATTTTTTGAATATAATTATGCAATAGTATTGCCCATTATTTCTCCATTAATATTCAATATTTGCAATGCTTGTCAAACTTCAACACATGTAAAAGTCACCTGGAGAGATGCTTTCAACACGGATTCCTGGGTCTCCATTCTAGAGATTTTGATTCAATAGAGCTGGGATGGGGCCAGAGTTTTCTATTTTCTAACAAGCTCCTAGATGATGCTGATGATGCTGGCCCACTAAGCTCTTTTCTACAGCGTGATAGTGAACAAGAACCACTGTAGGTGATTTCCTCTCTAATTAACAGCAAAGAAAGATATTTCAAATGGGTAATGCAATGTTTTTAATAAGATTTTGAAAATTTCGAAGAGAACATTTATTTTTTTAGCACGGATATAGGCAAAAATATATTTTAGAATGCATGGTGTGTAGGATTTCTTAGGAATCAAACCCTGAGGAAGAGATTTGCATAAAGGAATATTAACGGAGTGTATGCTTATGAATGACACCTTTAAGGGAATGAGAAAAACAGCCATAGCAAGAATATTGAACTGTGATGGAGTTGCTACAAAAGACAGAGCCGATTCTACAGAGACCTCAACAGCTGCTCTAGCTTCTCAGAGTTGTTACCATTCAAGGTAAGAGTGTCAGGCCTTTTCACCCTCACATCAACCAGTAATTTGATGTGGATCTACTCTGGGAAGGGACTAATATTGGGTGAAGTGATATCCTTCAGGGAGGACATAGAGGAATTCGTGGAGAAGGACTCAGCCCTGAGCCCTGAGAAATACTTCTGGCAACTTAGGACATGAAGTGCCTTACACTGAGCGAAGGAATTTAGAGTGCATGACCCAATTCATCAAAAATTGTCTATTTGATATTTTGAATTAGTTCCATTTCTCTAGGATTCAGGTACTGAAGTTTATACTTCTGTTGTAGATTACATGGATAAAATCATATATTACTTCCAATGAAACATCTAAAATTTGGAGTCAGCAAAAGTAAACCAGGACCTCATAAAAGGGTGTACTTCTCACCCTCATCTTGCAACATTTTTTATTGTTTCCTTCTTTTGAATGACCTGGAAACAGTGTATCAGCACTTTAGTTTCAAAACTGTCAGTGTAAAGTTTGTGAAATGAAAAATGGCGAGAACACAGTGCTCCTTGAAGTAGTTCTCCTTTTGGTAAAATCAATATAGTAATTGATTTGGTCTGGAATTATAACCTTTGCCCTAACCCACCCCACTAACCCAACAAATATATTAGTTAAATATGATTGAGATAGGATAATTTTGACAATGAATTTGGGTAAAATAATTAGACATCAAATTATTTTATTCAAGTGTACAATATTACTTTTATTGATGTGAGAAGAAACAATATGGATTATCCAGCCCTTTGCCTTTATTTTATAGATTAATAAATTGAGGTCTAGGGATTCATTGTCATTCAGTCTTTTAACTTGTATTTATTGAGCCTCTGCAATGTGCAGGCATGTAGCTAAATGCAAAAGATGAAAGAGAGAATAAGAGACCTCTTCTCTTGTTCATGCAGCTTAAAGTTTTAAGAGGTGTCTGATAAAAAATAAAACAAAAAAACTAAAGAAAGAAAGAAAACAATTAGAAATCATGATACAAATGGAGTTAATAATCACATTATAATAAAAGGACAAAAACAGGGCTCCATTTGAGTGGGAGTTGGGAAGGTGACTTTAAGACCCATAAAAGAACAGGTAAATCCACCAATGAACAGAAAGGAGAGCATTTCAGGCAGTGAAGAGCTTGGCATTTTCAACAAACACCACAATCCACTGAGATGCAGCATGTGGGATATTTTAATGCAATGAATTGGCATTAAAGTTTGGAGTTTGCACTTAGATTTTATTTCAGTTGTGATGGGAAGTCATTCAAGATGCCGTAACTTGGAGATGGGCTAGGAAAGAATGACTTGGTCAACTGGAAGCTGGGTAACCTGTAGATTGTTATCAATGTAGGGTAGGTGTTGAGTGTTTGTGGCAAGGGTTACTTTGGGGAAGACCAGATGAGCAATTGTAGTTGCCAAGGCAAAGAGAGATGGCTCAGTAAAAACACTGTAATAGAAATATCCAGAATGTTTTGAGTCAGGACTTAGGGAAGAGCTAAAAAAGTAAGAGTGAAATATAGTTAAAAAGGAGGAGTGTAGAAAGAATAGGTTTGTGAGAGTGATGTTTAGACGTCAAGAGTTTGGTTTGAACACTGTAAATTTGAAATGTAGTTCACCCAAGTGAAGTCCAGAAAGAGGCAATGGGGTATACGAGACTAATTCATTAAGTGGAGATACAGTATCTTATATTCGTCATAGTGAAAACTTGACCTTAGCAAAGAAATCTCAGTTAACCAAGATTAATTAAGAAGAACTTCATTGAAGTATCATTGACAAATAAAAATTGTACATATTTAAGGTGTACAACGTGATGCTTTGATATATGTATACATCATGAAATAATTACCACCATTAAACTAATTAACATGTGCTTTTTTATTTTCATTCTATTTATCTGGCTATTCTTAGACTGTATTCTTTGCTCAGGACCACTATTAGGCCTTAAAATATTTTAGCTTCACAGATGCTATTTTCTTCTCATCCTATATCTTTTCTCTACAGTCTCATGGCTTCATTTATTCTCTGTGGCTTCATTTATTTCTCTACCTCAAATAGTTTTCCTGAGTTTACCATGCATACATCCAATTGCCTACATGCCAAATTTTCTTAGATCTTTCAGATGAATATCAAGCTTATGTACAAAGCCAAAGAAGTTAATGATTTTCACTGCAAACCTGTGAATGATACCCTGTGAAATTGTGCAATGTAATGATCTTTTAAGATTCCTATATCTGAGAATGTCTCCAGCTATGTATGCAGTCAAGAACCAAAATTTAATCCTTGACCTTTTTTCTCCCACATCCAATTAGTCATTGAGTTCTGCCACTGTATCATATATTTCCATAGCTCTCTATACCTATCATACATAAAATTTTAAATATAATATAACTAATTGTATATTTGCATGATTATGTAATCATTATGAAACTCCCCTAGTAGGCTGAATTTTCTGTGAAGTCATAGACTGTATTTGTTTTGCTCACTGTTATAACCCCTATATATAATGTAGTTCTGGCATATAATAGGTGCTAAATACATGCTTTTCAGTGAATTAACAAAACATATGAGTAAAATTAAATATTTTATAAAATATTGTCTCAAATCTTTTTTAGAATTATGTGACTCTTTTGAGGATCATACTTTTCGACTCATAATCACAGCCAAATATTCTCAATATGTTTTGCGGCTTTTTTTCTTTCTTTTGGAAATACAACTACATTTACTTTGATCACTAATAAACATATTTAGTTTAATGAGTTCATTTCTTCTCTACTTATGTAGAGAAATAAACCAATTAGACAAATAAAACTGATATTTCAAATATTTTGATGTAGAACAGACAGTAGTGTTTAGACACAGTGCATATTGGCTTTCAAATTACAGACATTTAATAGATACATTATGGATAAATTCATAAATGAAAGAATGAATGAATAGTATTTTTAAGCAATATAGGTCATAAAAATATATGCCCAATTTCTGACCTGATTATTTCATACAGCACATTCTCTATGATTATTTTTAATATAGCACTATCTTAATTAGTAAGGTTAAGGAGGTTGGCTACATTTCTATCAAGTTTTTCCCTTCTCCATATTAGTCAAAGTTCATAAAACCCTAAATAGCATTGCAGGTAAATTGTAATTCAAACTGAAACATCAACTAGTACAATTTTAACCATTTGCTTAACAGCTTGAATTTTAGCAGAATGAACTTTCATTCTTGGAAATCTTCATTGCATCTTTTGATGTCAAAGGGCAGGTAGTGAAGAATCATAGTATTTTGAGCAAATAAAACCTTGTAACAAAGAATATATACAGTGTTTATTATCACTTGTGTTTAACTGCTAGATTATTGCCCCCCTAGGATTATGGAACTTTCATGAAAAATTTAGGAAGTATCCAGATTAAACTAGATGTCAAGAATTCACGCTGTTTCTCTCTGTCTAAATGTTTTAATAATATTCATTGTATTTAATAAGTATTAATTGGTAGCATATGATCTAGTTATCCATTTGCTTTAATGAACAAAACATTCAGGAATTTCAACAAAGTTTAGGTGCCTATTATTTACAAGGCAGCATATTTGATTCTGGGTAACTAGAAAGAATAACCCATTTTTATATGGAATATACAAATGTATAGGAGAAGACATATGCATCCACAATCATCACGCACATCAAACTGAAGTGAGTATAAGAATGAGACTGGTGTACAAAAAGAGAGATCAATTCTAACTATGAGAAGGAATCCTTAATACAAATTTGAAAAAATATATGTGTATAAATCTGCGCCCAATCATGGTAGTAATTTTCCAAACTAAATTAATAGTTTGAGTCAAAACAATAGAAGCAAGAAGATATTTTCACATCACTCAGTTCAAACATAAAACTAGCAAAGTTGCTATATTTTTACAAATTTTGAGCAAGTACCATTTACTTATCAGGTAGTTTAATGTTAGTATATTCTAATACATTTATTTATGTCTTATTAAATCAGACATATTACTTTAATATAAGTAATGCTTTCATGAAAAAAAAAAAACTGTAGAAGTAATTTACTTTAACACTTGATCTTTCATTTCCCAAAGAAATAAAGTTACAAAGACTATGTAAATCTATCCTTAATTTTGGATGATGATTGAAGTGTCATTTTGTTTTGTTCTCAAACATCAACCTGGACATCATAACTTTCTACTTTACTTAAATATTTGAAGAAAAAAACCCACCAATTTCAAGTTGACACCTTGTTTACCAAGTGATAAAGTCAGGAAATACATTACATGGGATAACTAGCAGCTTCTTTATTAGCATCCTGTAACTAGACTCCTAAATAATTGTAATTCAGTGTGGACCAAGAATTACATTCTAGTGTTGTACATAATCTGACACCGCAAGTTCTCAGCTTATTGAAGTTTTACTTGGGCAACTCTGGTGAAATAGGTCTGAATCCATCTAAGTAGTGTCAGCTATTAGAGAACATTTCTTCTCAATCTGATTGAAACCTTTCACTTCTATTCAGCTCAATGACACACAAACAGATGCAAAATGTATAGATTTTTATATTTGTAACAAAAGCTTAGTTGCATGCAAAGGGAATCTTATTTATTAAAAGATAAGTGCACATGTCTGCTTAGCTCTTTGTATGAATATTAGAAATCCCCTTGTACATCTTCAGTCTTGGTTGACAGGGAAAATGTTTGTGTATAAATCACTGTTTAGCTAGAAATAAGTTTTCACTTGCACTACGAAGAGAAGCTGTGGTATATCAAGAAGACTATAATAGAACCTTTTTTTTTTTTTTTTTTCAGTACGCAGGCCTCTCACTGTTGTGGCTTCTCCCTTTGCAGAGCACAGGCTCCGGACGCACAGGCCCAGGAGCCATGGCTCACGGGCCTAGCCGCTCCGCGGCATGTGGGATCTTCCCGGACCGAGGCATGAACCCGTGTCCCCTGCCACGGCAGGCGGACTCTCAACCACTGCGCCACGAGGGAAGCCCTATACAACCATTTTTATTTAAAATTTCCTAACAGTGCCTGGCACATTGTAGGCATAATCTATATCTAATATATCTCTATGCATATACCTATATTGCTGTGAATATCTATATTCATATTTATTTAATGAAAGAATGAATGAGTAATGTATCTCTTACCAAAATTATATTTAAAGTGTAATTATAAGTTCCTGTGAAGGACAAAAGTTGATTGTAATTAAGCCCTTTACAACAGTATATATAACTAAATTTAAAGCAAACAATAACAAAAATACAATATCAGAATGAAAAAAATATGCATTTTCCAAGAGAGCAAATCCTTTAAAATGTTTTATTTAAAGGTACTAAGGTCATAGCCTTGGACAAAAGTGATATAATCAAGCCTGTATAATAAGTGACTTTTTATGTAAGTATATATAAGGAACAAGCATGAGAAATAGCTGTAGCTAAGCAACAAATATCAAGAACTGGCTTTCAATCAACAGCCAAGTCTCTTTTTTGCTCTCTGCAATTAACAGAATACATTTCTGAGCTTGGAGTCATGGGACCTCTGTCCAGAATTGGAAGTGCATTTGTGATTATGAATGTTACTCATTTCATAAAGGAATCAAGTTTCTTAATTCAGTGTTATTAACAACCAGCCACAGGCACCTAGACTAGCTGCCACAAGATTGTTAGTAACAAATTAAAAACGAAGTGTTCCATTTTGTTTACCTTAAAGGTCTTCAAAAGTTGTAGCTATGAGTATAATCAAATGAATATTTTGACAACTATGCCAACAATTTGGTTTTGGTTTCATGTTAAAAATAAATATGAGGGCTTCCCTGGTGGCGCAGTGGTTGAGAGTCCACCTGCCGTGGCAGGGGACACGGGTTCGTGCCCCGGTCCGGGAAGATCCCACATGCCTCGAGCGTCTCGGCTCGTGAGCCATGGCCACTGAGCCTGCGCGTCCAGAGCCTGTGCTCCGCAATGGAAGAGGCCACAGCAGTGAGAGGCCTGCGTACCACAAAAAATAAATAAATAAATAAATAAATAAATATGCAACATGATGGTAGACAGCCTGGTGTGAAATGATTTGCCAATCAGAAATAAAGCTCATAAAAATTATCAGGATAAGGCTCATTTTATTTCCTACAAAATTGGCATATGCTACAATAAGGCCAGCAGAAATTACCAAATCTGTGAACTTAAATTCAGTCGCATTTGGGTCACCCACTTTGTGTGACTTTGGATACATCACTAAAGTCTTTGTGCTGCTGTTTTCATCATTGATACCTGAAAATAAGGCCTTAAGTCCTTGGTATCTCACAGGATATTCGAGAGGATCCAACTATTTGATAAAAGACTTTCAGATTAATGTGGTCAGCTACTGCTTCTGATTTATTTTCTGCCACTTTACAATTGAAATGTACTTTACTACCCTCAAACAACTAATTTCTAAGATGGCATGAGCATTTCAGATCCCTACTCACCTCGCTGCCCTGTGGTGTATTTCATACGTCAATATGCATTTAAAGGCCACACCTCTGGTAGTGCAACATATCCAGGGGCAGAAATAGACCAGTTACAGTGTATTGCAACTTAAGAGGTGAATCAGTATTAGAAGTCCTTCGAACAAAAAACAATTGGGAGTGAGGTGTGAAGGAGAGGATTCCCAAGGAAAAAGCCAAAGGTTTAAATTAATGAGAGCAAAAATGTCATCTATGAAGAATTTATCCATATGCTGTATGTATGTGTACATATGTATATATGTGTATATATATGTTGTATATAACATTTATATATATACACACACATAATATTTATGGACATTAGAACAGAATAAAAGAAAATATGTGCAATGCATAATAAAATCGGAGAAAATTATCCAGAGCTTGAGACTTATATCTGCAAATCTATAGGTTCATCAAACCCAGGAAAATTTGAAAATCTGAACTCTTAAATAACAGTGCTGTGAAATTTTTGAGTTTCAAGGAAAAGAAAAATTATTTGACCTGATTATTTTAGTTCTCAAAGTTAACCCGAAGAAATATTAGAGGATCTGTCCAGAACTTTACATATATTGAATAAGTATGGCTCATCTCAGAATTTGTATAATAATTAAAATAAGAAGTAACTAAAAGGACCACAGTAGAAAACATAAATACAACATGATTATCACATACTATTAAAAAATGCATGTACACACATATGCATGTACACATAGCACTCCCCACTTTCTACAGAATTTATTTTCCATATGTCTGAAAAGAACATAATAAACAGAGTGGTAATAATTGGAATCATAGACTATTTTTCTTTCTTTATGCATATAGTTTATATTCTAAAATGTTCTGATGATTTCACAACACCATTTCAGGTTTTTTGGAATGTTTGATAAAGTACTTGAATTAAAATAAAATTAGATTTTCACTTTAAATAAGAGGGAATTCCAAATATTTTAAATAATTAAAAGTAAGCTAGATAGCAGGATAAAGATTGAAAAATAAAATCAAGTAAAATCAAGTAAAATGCAGAGGTCTTGAGAGGAAAAGACTAACTAAGAAACTAGAATAAAAATGTTCATATAGGATGAGCTCTGTCTTGTACTCTAGGTGCAAATATTAGCATTTCTGGAAAGCAATTTGTACCTAAATATTAAAGTCATTACATTTAACCTAGTAATCTACCTCTAGAGATTCAAGGTAAGGACATAATCAGAAATCCTATAAATATTTATGTATAAGATTGTTCATTATGGAAACAGTATACTATTCAATATATAGATATAGTTAAATTAATTACCATTCATTTACATGACAGAAAATGTTGCAGAAAATAAATTATTAGTAAATTATTTTTTTCAAAGAATGGTATTCAAAATATCTATTCTACAATTTAAAGTACAAGATGCCAATATGTATAAACTATACAGTCAGATCCCAAATCTTTTTTTTTAAGTCTATAACATATATCTTATCGAGAGAGTTTGATCAGAAAAACAGAACCACAGGGAATCTACCCTAGGGATCAATTCTTACACAATTATGGGAGTCTGAAGTCATTACAGGTCAGCAGGACTAGAGGTAGAAAGGAAAGCTGGACATATAGTGAGGAAAAATAAGGACAAATGAAGTCCAAAGGGATAAATTGGAACTTAAGAGAACAAACTGGAACCTGTGAAAATAAACTGGAGCCTGCATCAATCTCTCATAGCCTCTAACCTCAAAAACACTGATGAAATGCAGTATGACTGTACACAATGATAGTGACACAAGCAATAGCCAGAAATAAATGAATTGCCTTTTCTTCTGGTGAAATGATGGATAATATTTATTTTCTTCTTTATATTTTCTTACTTTTAGATCATGTATGTTTTTTCTAATCAGAAGAAAATAATATTTTCTAATTAGAAGAAAATGTTTAAAAAAGTTAAATATATGAGTCCATGAAAAACTAGAAAATAAGTAATTCACAAACATATTAAAATAAACCATCATGAACTAAGGCAATACCTATAAAGTAAAAAAAAAAAAAAAAATCAACACATATTAGGGCTTCCCTAGTGGCGCAGTGCTTGAGAGTCCGCCTGTAGAAAAAAAAAAAAAAAAAAAAAAAATCAACACATATTAAAGATGAAAAATCTAGATGAGCAGAGAATTAAATGGTGGTTGCCAGGGACTGAGGGTAGGGGTATATGGGGAGGTATTAGCCAAGGGTACAAAGTTTTGGTTATTCAAGATTAATAAAGTTTTAGAGAGCTACTGTACAGCAGAGTGTCTATGGTTTACAGTACTGTATTGTATACTTTAAAAATTGCTAACAGAGTAGATCTTATGCTGTTGTTGTTTTTTGGCCATGCCATGCAGCTTGTGGGATCTTAGTTCCCTTACCAGGGGTTGAACCTGCATCCTTGTCAGTGAAAGCAAGGAGTCCTGACCACTGGACCACCAAGGAATTCCCAATATTATGTTGTTTTTATCACAAAAATAACAATAACAATAAATAAAGAAGATGGTAGGAAATTTTTAGAAGTGATGGATGTTTATGGCATAGATTGTGGTGATGGTTGTCTCCAAATTCATCAAGTTGCATACATTAATTATGTATAATCACACCTCAAAGTTCTTTGAAAAATCTGGATAAATAGCAACAATTGTTTGAGCTGATATTCTAACAGATAAACTCATAAATAAGTAATATATGAATACCAGAGTAATAATAGACAAAAAATAGGGGAAAAAATGAAGAAATACAAATAAGCAAGTATTAAATTAGGCTCAGTACTAATCAAATGTGTTAAAATGAGATTTTTTGGAATCCCTGGCGGGCGCCCAGCAATTGGGGGTTGCTACTGCTTGCCGCGCGGAATGGAGAGGACGGCCGTGGCCGTCTGCGAGGTGATGCCAGGAAGGGAGTGAAAGCGGAGGAGGACACTCTGAGGAGACAGGCCTTGTGAGGAGGCCGGGAAGTTTGGGCAGAGGGGTCTGGCTTTGCCTGAGGGGGTGAAGGAAAGTTCAGGAATGATAGGATCTGGTGATAGTCAGCGTGTCCCTCGTGGGGTTGTGAGTAGCAGAGGAGAAGTGGGGCGTGGGAGCATCTGGGCAGTAAAGCCCGCGGGGTGCTCAGTGAGGAGAATTTAGTCAGTGGGTGGCATGGCCGTCCTCTGTGCGCTGGTGTCGCCCCCACCTAACAGCTGAGAAAACCGAGGCTCAGGCAGCTCAAGTGTTTGCCAAACCTCAGCGGACGCCCAGGTTTGAGCTCGGATGCCAGCCCAGGAGGACCCGCCCGTGCCGGGGAGGGCGAGCAGAAAGCAGGGGTGGGTGACCTGGGGGGAAGTCGGGGCCATCCGGTTCAAAGTGGGAGCGAGGGAAAGCCGTATCCAGCCCGTGGGTCAACCGGGGTGTGGAGGGGATTCCTGGGTCAGGTACCAGAGCAGCTGCCTGATGAGAGGCTGAGGTTCGGAGGCCTCACTCACCCAGCTCGGACCACACCACACCCCAGAGATGCTCTGGGGGGTGGGACTGGACACCTGGCCCCGACTTGCCACCTTTGTTCATTCATGGCAGCGTTTTTACAGCTTTACATGATTGAATTCTTAACTACTGGCCTCGTATTAGACAGATTAACTACTAGTACGTAACTACTAGACAGGTGAAATAGGACCAGAGGCCACAAGGTCACCTCGAGGCATGAAGGCACCTCAAGTTCTCCCAGGTTTCTTGCCTTCTTTGTTATCAGAGATAGTTGGAGGTTTAGATTTTACAGATGACAGAACCTAGCATAGAACCCAGAGCTTCTGACTCACAGGCTGATGTTCTCTTCCCAACTGCTCTCTCATTATGGATAAAGAAACTGCGGGAAAATCTGAACAGAGGGAGCACAGTAAGTCAGAGGATGTGTGAAGGAAAGTGTTAGACTGTAGAAATGCCTGGAAACCTTTCTGGTACAAATTGGGATCTTAGTTCCAAAGTTCTCATGCTGGGATCTCCCTGCCTTTAAAAAGAAAGGGGAGGGGATAAAAATTTTCACTATGGTACCTCAGTGTGGAAGTGAGAGGGTACTTTCATAAATAGTAATAGAAATTAAATACAATATATTTTATTTTAAAATTGTCTCATCAAGATTGAATGTTTTACCAAGATATCGTGGAGACCTGTTAAACTTAAAATATTGTGTGCAGATGAATTTGTTAAAATAATAGCTAATATTTATTAAGCATATACTATATACCAGGCACTGTGTTAAACGTTTTGCACATATTGTTTTGTTTACGTTCAGCAGCTGCTGTATGTGGTAGATTTGTCCTCATTTTTATAAATGAGGAAGCTGAGGTACAGAGAAGTTAAATAATTTGTGCAAGGTCACATGCTAGTGTTTGGCTCATCAGAGATTCAAACTCAGGCATCTGCTTCTGGAGCCAATGCTCTTAACTAGTATTCTGACCCTCAGAAGTGTTGATTTAATGAAAGGTAAAGGTGATTCACAAGCAGATGCCATTCTTATTCATAATCCTTTTTTTTCATAATCCTTTTTTTTTTTTTTTTTTTTTTTGCGGTACTTGGGCCTCTCACTGTTGTGGCCTCTCCCGTAGTGGAACACAGGCTCCAGACGCGCAGGCTCAGTGGCCATGGCTCATGGGCCTAGTCACTCCACGGCATGTGAGATCTTCCCGGACCGGGGCACGAACCCGTGTCCCCTGCATCGGCAGGCAGACTCTCAACCCCTGCGCCACCAGGGAAGCCCTTATTCATAATCTTCATGTTGACTTTTATTTAGGGAGAAGAAAAATATAAAACAGGAAAAACAAACTCCCACTTAATAAAAAAAAAAAAAAAAAAAAAGAGATTTTTTTTTTTAACCAAACAGGTTATAAACTTTGTAAACGAGGAAGGTTAATGTTGATGAGGATTTGGTGAAATGGAACAGTCACTGCTAATAACAGCCAATTGCTATAATTGTTTAAAGGACTCTAAGAAGGTATATATTGCAGGACTTAAGACAATATTTTATTATTGACAAAATCTCTTGTAAACATCTTTATTAAATAAACTTTCATATATTTCCTTAGTTTGTCAAGAAAAAAATTCTTATTTGACTTTCATGCATAAATTATTTTTAACTTTAAGAGAACGAAAATTCTTTTTTAATGTATATGAAAATCAAATAAAAATTACGTTTCCCTGACAAACTTCAGCTGATGTAACCCATTATATATTTTTAACTAAGGTACTAGGGAAATTGATATTACCAATGAGCTGGAAAGGACCTTACACACTACTTAGTCCATTAAACTCATTTTACATGTGGCAATTTGGACCATAAAGACGTAAAGTAACAGCAGTACAACAGACACCACACAAACTCATACACACACACACACTTGTTCAGAAGAAAATTTCAGTTCAGAAAATTGTTTAAAACAGTAGCAAAACCCACATATGATACTCTCCAATATTTAAAATGGGAGGTGGAGTTAGATTAGACTAGTTTGTTGTATTTTTTTATTTGTATTTTTTAATGGTGAGGGCCCTTGTTCTAACAGTGAAAAATCAGGTGTTTTTATAAAAAAGAATAATTTTAGTTGCCAAAAGTGAATGTGGCTTTCTGGACTTAGAGCTCTTCAGTAGATCCTTCCATGACACAGCAGTTCAGTATGACACTTCATTCCATCCCGTTACCTGAGTGCCAAGCTTTTCTCAACTCCTTACAAATAGCTGCTGGCTAGTTGTGAAGCAAATTCACTGCTGGCAATCAGATTCTCTTCCTATTAAGTCCCCGTTGTGCTACAGCCCAGATAAATGGCTTCACTTCTTGTAGCCACACTCCAGCAGGATGGATTCCAGGATCTGCTTTGCTTGACCTAGGAAGATAACCACAGACTCCAATGGACCACCATACGTTGCTGTATCAGCAGTAGGGGAAAGAATTTCTTAAGCGGTGTGCTGTAGATAATGGGTGATGGCATATTCTACTTTGCTGTAACCAAACTGGAAATATTCCTATTTCAGGGTCTGTGATCTTTTAATCCAATTTCCTGTGACAAATACATCTGCTCTTCTTGTCATTGGTTATTACCTTAATCAGCCACCTCTGCAGAAACATTAATGACTCAGTACCTCCTGTTATTAGCTGTCCACTATTGTCCAAAAAAAAAAGAAAAAGAAAGGACAAATCAGATGACATTATTTTTATTTTATTTTATTAGGTTGTGTGTTCTCTCCTACTGCTAATTCCCTGAGCTGCATCTGCTTACCAGTTACAGCTTAATCATGTCCTTTGGAGCTCAGACTGCTCGTTAGCATTCTACACTCTCCCCTTGAACTTTGATGTCAAAACAAAGCCGCATCCCTTATACCTGGAGGTCTAGCAAATGTCTAAGAGGGCTCAGGAAGCAATCTGAATATCAAAGGCAAAACAAGAGATCGGCACGCTATTCCAAATCCCTGCTTTATGTTACTTGAGGTCAAAAGATTTCGTTTAATTTTGAGCCTTTCATGGATTAACCACTGCTAGGGAAATGCTATTTTCAGAAGAAGATTAATCTTGTACATTGCACATAACCCTGTTCAAAAATCACACTTACTGAATGAAAACAACAAGGAATGAAACAAGGGTGCCTCCAGCCCTTTGGAGGAAGTCTGTAGCAATCAGCTCAGAGAGAAATCCGATTAGGGTTATGGTATCTTAAGAAAAATACAGAGTGTGAACCAGGAATTTGGCTAAGTTTTTGTGCCTTCTCTAGCCTTCCATTTTGCTCTGAGTTTTAGAGGTTGAACATCTGTACATTTTTTGCTCTTTAGAGTTTGGAGAATACCTATGACTATGTGTATTACAGATACAGGGTGTCATCTTAGAAGAAAAACTACAAGTGAAATAAGACAACTACCCGAAAAAATGTGTTTTATGTGTTCAATTACCCAAACGACCAGTAGGCACCTTGTGTGTGAAACTGATCCATGAAGTCCTGTGAGAAAAGATGCTGACCCTGAGGACAGTATTAGTTAATACAACTGCATAACAGAAAGCACTAACTGCCTTCATGACAAGCTTATAGGTTTTCTCTATCAGCAAATGAATCAATACACACAATATTGCACATAAGCACTACTTGTCTGTTTTTTAATGGGAAATATTTTCCTGCTTCCAGTATATTTTCATTAAGTCAGGAAATTTAGGAAAAGAATAAAGCAAAAATCAGCTCACCACTTAGGAAAAAACAATGGAACCATTTTAGAATATGTGTTCAATTCTTTTTTTCTTTCCTTGTATTTCATTTATTACATGTACATACCCAATACATAAAGTACATACTCAGTGTACTTAAAATCATATGCCCTTACTACTTTAAACTTTTTTAAAAAATAAATTTATTATTCATTTATTTTTGGCTGCATTAGGTCTTCGTTGCTGCACACCGGTTTTCTCTAGTTGCAGCAAGCGGGGGTTACTCTTCGTTGCGGTGCGTGACTTCTCACTGCGGTGGCTTCTCTTTGCGGAGCACGGTCTCTAGGCGCCCGGGCTTCGGTAGTTGTGGCGCATGGGCTTAGTTGCTCTGCGGCATGTGGGATCTTTCCAGACCAGGGCTCGAACCCGTATTCCCTGAATTGACAGGCGGATTCTTAACCACTGTTCCACCAGGGAAGCCCCCTAAACATTTTTCACTTAATTATTTTACCAATATTTAAATATCCTCCTAGAAGAAAATTTTAAGTGCTAGATGATTATATCAAATAGCTGAAGAGCCATTTACATTGTGTAGACTTATCCAATTCTTTAACAGAGGATATTGTTTCCCTAATTTTCATTATAATGGAAGTTAATTTTAATATAGAAATAAGGCTAGTAAGGGAATTACCAGATATAAGGACATATTTTTTTAAATTTATGTTGTTCATTTGCTCTCCAGGATTTTATAATTTACAACTATATCAGAACCATAGAAGGGCTATTATTTTTTACTTGCAGGAATATTGGATAGTATTTCTGTTTGACATGAGGTATGTAAATTAACCTCCCTGTAACCTGTTCTTCATCTGTAAAATGGGGAAAATAATAGTACCTGTTTGTATCAGATCTTTGATGTTCTTGAGGGTAAATTTATGTTAGGGAAATGTCATTTAGGTATTACTTTGATCTTAGAAATAGTAAACAAATTTTCTAATTGCCTAGATCCTCCTTAAGCTTTTATAGTCAACTTATGATTTTTGTCATTGTATTTACAAGGCTAAGAAATTTGAAAAACATTTTAAATGGCCTTTGAATAATGCTTGGCATCATTAATATACATAATTAAAGGTAGAATATTTCAAGTTAAATTTATACCATATGATTTCATTTAAAATCATTCAATAGTTTGACTTATAGGCACTTAAGATTAATAAAAGTACAATAAATTTATAAATATGATAAAATAAATTATTAGGAACATTCTACTACTGTGTATAAACATAATAAGATTTCAAATTTGAATAAAAATTCTTAATAGATTACTAAACAACATATTTGAAATTATAGTCATGAAGATATTACATTAAATATAGGCCAGATTTTCTTAAAGTAACTACTTGTACTTAATTTACCTCAGATGAATAGATTCCTATTCTCCAGAAAAGTAATAAAGTATTTGTTTTTCTCAAATATTTCTTCATTCAATTCTAAATTTTCCTGGTTGAAAATTTGCTCATTCATAAGTAAATACTTGTGTTTGAGGGCATATCTTATCAGTACAATGTTTTTAGTTCTTAAAAAAACCCACTTTATTTAAAGTTAATGTAAAATAAAATTGACTCTTTTGCAATCTATAGTTCTAAGAATTTTAACACATGTATAGATTTGTGTAACCCTACCAAAATTAGGATACAGAGATTTCCATTATCACACTCTCCAAAATTCTCTTGTGTTGCCCTTTTTAGTCACACATTCCCTCCAGTCTTTACCCCTAGAAACCACCAAACTGTTCTCTCTCACCATAGTTTTGCTTTTCTAGAAAGTCATGTACAAGAAATCATGAAGTATGCAACTTTTTGAGACAGGTTTACTTGCTTAGCGTAACGCCTTTGAGATTCATCTATGTTGTTTTGTTTATCAGTCATTCTTTCCTTTTCACTGTTACTATTCCATCACATGGATGAACACAGTGTGTTTATCCCTTCACCCACTGAAGGACATTGGGTTGTTTTCAGTTTGGGATGATTATGAATAAAGCCATTCTAAAAATCTACGTATGGAATTCATGTGAACATAAGTATTTACTTATCTAAGGTAGATATCCAGCAGTGGAATTGCTCCAACATAGGAGAAATGCAGGTTTCACATTATAAGAAACTTTCAGTTTTTTCATAAAACTACCCCATTTAAAGAGATGATTTTCTTATAAATGTATCAAATGAAGCTTTTGTATACAGTTACTATGTTCTTAAATTCTAAAAGTTAAGGTAGAAACCCACATGCTTGAGAATAAAAGCCATCTTATTACCTAAGTTACAGGTCAGATTTAAATGAATATCACCAACCTAGGTAGCTCTACTATTCGATGGATTCAACTAGTCTATTTACTGCTTCATGTGATTCTAAATTATGTTCTTAAATTTTCTGTATATTAGGGTTACTATAGATATTTAAAGGATAACTGGTTGGAATTTATCCACCACAAACCTACAAACCTACAGTAGTCACATATTTTAAGAAGGTCATTTCCATATAAGGATATGAGAAGAGTGAATTATAGTCACAGTGCATAGAACAATGTCTAGAAAAATAATAAAAGCTCAAACCATATTAGCCATTGATTACCCATTATTTCATTTTTATTTCTTTGATTTCAAATTAACCTTGATATCTAAGACCTAATAGCCTGTTTCTACAAAATAAAATAATATTTGGCTTCATAGACAAAACTGTGGTGGCTCTAGCCCCGACTAGCCAATATGCTAAAAGAGAAGGTTGGCTTCTGAGAAAGTGAACCCACTTATTTGCTCAAGTTCTCAAGGGTTGGCCTCATATGTGTCTACCAAGTAATCTTTTATTCTCACTTTCCTATTCCTATTCCTACTAAGGCGCTTGATATAAAATCTCTCCTTCAACTGGGCAGAGTGAGAAATGAGGGTCTACCAAGGGTGGTCTTTGGCTTTGCCTAAATCTCCCAATCCTCTAGAGGCTGCTAGATTCCTAAAAGGCAGTCAGAGCGGGTCCCTTATCCCACTCTGTCATCTGCACCTCAAAGCTGCTTTGCTATGTCAATAGGCTCCAAAGTCCATCATGAATAGTTCTGTCCATTTGAAGTCCTTTCTCTTATATCCATAGGAGACCAAAGAAATATCTAGGATCAGAAAATGAGACAGCATTACTTAAATTCCATCTTCCTCAGCTTGTCTACTTCTTGTCTTCTTCTCAAGACAAATGACCCCTTCTTTCTCCAATTAAAAACAAACACCCCTCCTCCCACAAAAAAGGGCACAAAGATTGAAAGCATTTCAATGGCTATAAATACATTCTGGGAGATTAAATAGACTCTCCATTAGCATAATGAAGTTGAATACTTTTAAAAGATTGATAGCCTTTCACTTTTTTTTCTTGTAAAGTCTTGCCTATATGCTCAACATATTCATTTGAATGGTCTTTTTAATTTATCAGTTAATAACATTATTTGGTAGTGTTTTTATAATTAGCTATTATATAACAAAAATGCACCTGAATTCAACGAGGGAGATATAGAATATTGGATAAATGTTGTTGAAGCTAAAGCTAACCAGTTTGAAAATATATTTTCAAACCAGTTTGAAAATATAGTTCTGGATTCCTGTCTTGCAACATATTGCAAAATAGTTTGTCGCTTAGAAAGGGTAAATACATAAATCTAAAATAAAATAACTAGAAAAACTATCTGTGAATAATTATTTTCATCTCAGGTTGATGATTGCTCTTCTGTTTATAAAAGCAAAAGAAGAAATATAGATGGCTCAGTGTACATAAAACTTTACAAACAACAGAACAACAGTTAGTTACCCATGAAATGTTTGCATGTCAAAAAATAAGTGAAGTTAAATATCAAACATGAGATATATAGATATATACCTGAGCAGTCATCTTATTGTAGTCCATCATTATATGTATTCTTATTCCATTACTAAGATTTTCATTAAGACATGGAATGGATTTACATATTTGGGGTTTTAAGCCATGTACCCTCTTTCTTTTCAGTTAATTTTGCTATTCTTAACTGTAAATCTTCTGGGTAGATTTTAGAAAGAAAATTCTTTACCAGATTCACAGTGTCTGTGATTTTGATTCGCCATGTTACATTGGGATTTGGTTATTTCAAATGGATCTTCAGAACTTCATCTGATTATTCTATAAACTTTTGAGATAGTTTGAGATTGTTTTATGATAGCATTTAGCCCTGGCATCTTTTCTATGTTGATGTTGTCTCTCTGGAGTTTACTAGCATAATGCAGAAGAAGCCAAGCCACACCTCATTCTATTCTTCAGTGTTTCTGTGACTTTATCATTTTTAAGTTTTATAGAACCCATTCAGAACTCTTACATCCATTATTCTTTTCTGTTGCCCTAGTTAGGGCAATAATTTCCTGCTAAAATATTATCCCGAGGATCTGTGCTTCTATTTTCTGATCTCTCTGATTCATCCTGCAAATAAATTGACACATATTCCTAACTCTCCATTGCTAGTTTAATCAAATCCAACATATCAGTGTCACTAAAGATCCACTCCTTTGTCTACTTTTTCAGTCTTCCCATTACACAATATCACAGTTATCCCACACCATAACTTTGGAATCATCCTCCATTTGCCAATATTTTCTTTGCACAGTTGTGCATTGCATTTGAGTTTAATGTTCTTTAGGCTGAAATATCTATGCCATGTTTCTGTTTTTAAAAATTTACTCTTTGTAAAGAAACTATCATCTTTATTTAGAAAAAAAAAAGTAAAACCCATGCCTTACAAAGTTTTCACTGCAGGGAGTATATCCACTGAGGCATGGGAAGTTAAAAATTTTAGGCAAGACTTTATTTCTCATGATTTGTCTTTCCATAGGGTACTTCTTATTTTTCACTCCTGAGACAAGAATAATGTTGTCAGGTAATAAATAACTGAATGTTGAACCTCAGATGATAAACATGTGAGCTGCAAATGTATCTACAACTACCTCTTATCATGTATAAATTGTTTCAGTGCTAACCTTAGAGAGCGTAGATTTATTTGTTATTATAATTTCTTTTATAAAGAAAGCAGGTTTTCAAAATTTCAGCTCAAATGCTATCTCATCCACAAAGCTTTTTTCAATCATCCCAAACAGGATAGAATCCTGTACTTCCATAGTGCTTTCTTAGATCGGTCATAACTAATATCTCTCCACCTTATAACTATATCCATAATTGTCTGAATTACATGGTAGAACATGATTAACTCAAGAGAATATATTCTACTTCGTTCACTTTTGTATGCTTTATTATTACTTATAATTTATTTTGAAGATGACAAATTATTAATGTACAAGTGTCTAGTTGAAATAAATTATGAAGAATATCATTAGTTGTTATGTCTATTTTTGAATGTCGGTTTTGGAAAGTTACTTTATGAATAGCGGAG
Organism: Neophocaena asiaeorientalis asiaeorientalis; assembly: GCF_003031525.2. Lineage (NCBI taxonomy): Eukaryota > Metazoa > Chordata > Mammalia > Artiodactyla > Phocoenidae > Neophocaena > Neophocaena asiaeorientalis. The sequence goes on along the minus strand of NW_020185338.1, from coordinate 8,061,018 downwards.
ACCTGAGTTTGAATTTCAGTTCTAATATTGTCCAACTGAAATCACCTTTGGCATTATTCTTGGCTCTGGTGGGACATGAGAAAACAAAAGAAAGCTAGATCCTTACTTTGACTATCTTGCATTGTAGCAGGGTTAAAAAAAATACATACAACAAATATATAAATTATATACAATATTAGAAGCTGTTAAATATTCTGGAATATAAAGAAGTAGAATAAGGTAAGGAATTTCCAACCATACTAAGTTCTAGGGTCACAAAATAATTCTTGGTATATTCTTCATTGCATTTTGTAGGTACAATTACAGCTTTCAGGAATGACCTTTCCCCCAGTGCTCTATCTGGGAAAATATTGTATTGGCCAACCCAATAATATATTAATTAATTCATCCATTCTTTTTAACATTAGTGCAGACATTGTTTCATACGCTGTTGCTGCATAAATTTACTGTGGTCATCAAGAAGGTCAGTGTGATGAGGCAGGTTGACATTATAACTCAAATATACTGTCATATGTGCAGATGTGCTGTAAAAGTGTCAAGTATGATCTGTGGTCATTCTGGAGGATCTGAGAAGCCACATTTAGGGAAGCAACTAAAACATAGGCTGTAGGCAGGAAGGAGTAGAGTAAGAGTTTTAGAGAAAGAAGTGGGTTAAATAAGCATCATTTCTTCCAAGCCTATTTCAAGAAGTGCCTCCTTAGCAAAGCTTCCAGTGAACTGAATACTCCTCATTCACTGTCTTCTTTGTGCTTAGAAAGCTTTTGTGTGTGTATATTTATATAGCATGTATTACAATCTATTATAATTATCAATTTATGTGACTGTCTCATCTGTTAGATGGCATGCTATGAGAGCCAATAACCATAGCTTACTGACCTTAATAATCATCGCATTTGTTCTTCACTGAAATAGAAACCTTGTAATCATTTAAATGTTCAATGGATGTAACACCAATCATTCCAACCTGTTTGTTAAAAACATTGATGCCAAAAATTAACAACCATACATAGATAATAAGCTAAATCTATTATGTTTCTAGAATTATTGGGAAGCCAATTTGTTTATTATTTTTAATCATAAAGTTTTACCAAAAACTGTTGAATGCATATAAAACTTACCATTCTGAATCATAGAACTTTTTAGCGATTTGATATATTTGATTTTCTATATTGTGAATATGATAGCTGACATATCGTAAATATAATTCTGTATGTGTCAGAACCATTTTGTTTCCTCAACTAGAAACATGCATGAAAAACTAGAAGGTGAGATAAATTTGTACCTCCTCCTCTTTCTCCCTTCTCCCACAAATATACATGAGGATGCAACACCATCAACATATACACATCCACTAAGAATAAGAATAGCAGATTTTTCTGCTTTATATTTCTAAATCATTTAAATTTTAAAAAATAAAATGCTTTTCAATTGTATAATTCTCACTTTCATCCAACTCATGTACATACCTAATGTGAATTACTATAGCTATAGCTCTTATTTTAGTAATTAAAAATATGTTCTGGTTTGTTTAACACCCATTACATTTAATGCAAAATTTTTTCCTGTCTTAGTGAGATTGTTATGAATTAGACAAAGTCAAATGTTTTGTTTGTTTGTTATTTATTTTTTGTCTTCTCAGAGAATCTCAAAACCCATTCAAAATTCTCCAGGTAACAGCAGCAATGAACTGTGCTGGAGGTGCCAATATTCCCCCTTCTTTTGGAAATGGAAGGACATCTAGCAGCTTCCTTTTAGAAAATTGTGTTCCAAACAAGGAGCCAAATCTCCAACTTTGACTCTGCTATTTACCATCCCACAGTTGATCCTTTGAAAGTCCATTACTTGGAACATTTCTGTCATGTTCCTTTTTCTTTTTCTAGTCTCAAATAGTGAGAAGGAGGGAGAAGAATGGGTCAAACAATAAGCTGGATTCAAAATGTCACTTTCAAAAAATAATAATAAAATGTCTTCACAAGAAGAAGTACATTTTTTCCAGCTCTTGGTTTTTGAAAATCCATTGTTTGAGTTTGTTTATTCTTCTAAATTTTTATTAGATATAGATATTTCATAGAGGAAAACCAGAATGTTAACACTTTTATCACAATGTAAGCTGTGCTATGGGCAGTCTGATGGGGAATAATGTAAACTTTTTATGCAAAGATATTATTAGGAGGTCAGCAACACCCTAATAAAGATATAGATAGATTTAAATGTAAGTAGAGAGTTACATTCATACATACATATGTACATAGACAGATATTCTTAAAAGATATAAGATTAAGGTAATATAAATATAACATTCTTAAAAGATAAAATCTGTAGATTTCTATACCTGATTATCAGTTTTATTAAAATTTGTGAAATATTTTATTCTGATGAGATTATTTAACATAAATGGCAGACTAAGAAACACAGCAGCATCAGTTTTTTAAGTAATATAACTACAAAACTTTTGGTTAAAAAACAAAATCAAATGAAAATAACTACCTCACTGCCCTCATTTTTTTGCATACCCCAGAAAATCTTGAGGGAAGAACCCAGAATGTTTAATCTTTATGAGGAATTGGTTTACAATTATTGATGCTAATTAAGTTTTCATCTTAGTACAGGTGTTCAAGTCACTTGGTGACATTTTCCTTTGGTTTTAAAATATTTTTCCAATTAGATCTCATATAAGACAAAAGAGTTATTTTTAAATACTTTTTTCTTCAGTGAAAATAGTTTATGGGGCAAAATCATAGGATAGTTTTTCTCTTAAATTCTTCTAAAGGAGTAAAATGATAAATTTAGTTTACTGTTCTATCAATACTTAGAAATTATTTGTATCAGTTCAAATTGTTAAATGTTTATACAGTGACATTTGTATTTCTCTGAACCTTAGGTTCCTGTGTTTCATTGTTTTAAAATTAAGTAGTAAATATGCAACGTTTTCAGAAAGTTTGCTAACATATAAAGACTTTGGACAAATAGCAGTTCCTTTGTTACTTTTTCTTATATTGTTTTATATCCCCAGAATTGAATTATGCACAAAATTTGTGACCACAAAAGTTTTGTTGATGATGAAATTGCTAAAGTTTTATTTTTATTTATTTTTTCCCTTTGACAATCCTGTGGTACCTTAGATTTACACATGATCTTAATAACTTTAGTTGTCCTCACCAGAAGTCTGGAAAAAGTGTCAAGCTGTGGATTTGTTGTCAAGCAGGCAAAATAACTTCCATTCTGTATGTGGTAACTCTTGGAAGGATACTGAAATCTATCATAAATCATATGGGAGGAAGGATTAATCATCTTCGGTTTTTGAAGTAGAAATATTTGTGGGTTCATTTTGCATATTTAGATTGTAATGACATTGTTTATGACTATCTAAGTTGCCAAATAAAGAAAACACAAAGTGGCTTAGGTCAAGGAAAAAAATGTATTTGTTTATGTCACTGAAAGATCCACAGGTACAATAGCATTCAGGTGAGTCTTGATCAAGTGACTAAAAAATGTCACTGGTACTCCTATCTTCCCATTTTTGTACTCTGGCTTCTGCCCTGTTGGCTTCATACTCAGCTTCCACTTGGTAGCCCTGATGGCTCTAGGCTTATTTCATTCTTTGGGCCAGCATTCCCAGAAGATCAGCTTTTCCCCTAGAGTAGTGATACTTGCCTGGGGATAATTTTGCTCCTCAGGAGACAGTTGGCAATGACTGTATATATTGTGTTTGCCACAACTGGGTCGGGAGGCTACTGGCATCTAGTGGGTAGAGGCCAGAGGTGCTACTAACCATCTTACAACATACAGTATAGCCCTCCAAGAAAAAGAATGATCCATCCCCAAATATCAATAATGCTAAGGTTGAGAAATCCAGTAATAACATCTAGATCTACACTGTCCAATACTAGCCACTAGTCACAAGAGGCTATTGAACAACTGGAATGTGATTGATACAAATTGAGATATGCTTTAGGTGTAAAATACACACCATATTTTGAAGATACTATGAAAAATGAATACAAAAATCTCTCAATAACAATTTTACCTTGATAAGCTGTTTAAAATGATACTATTTTGGATTTACTGTGTCAAATAAAATATTTTATTAAAACATAATTTATATTTTTTCTTCTCCTTTTAAAAATGTGGTTACTAGACAAAAACTACAATTATAGTAACACTGGATACTGCTGGTCTAGATAAACTATAGTAGTACTATCCTATAGAAATACCATACTATATATCCAATAGAAATACTATATAGTAGTACTGTCCAATAGAAATTACTGCAATGATGGAAATGTTCTTTTATCTGCATTATCCAACAACTGTGGCTATTAAGCACCTGACTAGTGTAGCTAGTGTGACTAAGAAACTAAACTGCTAATTTTATTTAAATGTAATTAATTTCAATTATTGCATAAGGCTAGTATCTATAGTATTAGAAAGCACAGGTAGGGTCACATTCTAAGCAAAATGTTAACTGCAATTAGTTCCTCTAATTGAGACACCCATGACTTAATCGCAGGGACCAGCATATTGTATGGCTCTGATTTCCCATACCATAGTTACCTGCCCAACCCCAGGGCTGGGTGAATTCAGTTCTGGCAGAAGCCTATGGACTGAAAAATTGATGTTGGTGTGAGAAGGAGAATCAAATAAGAAGCAGTGACAGCAGATGTTTTCGGGAGAAATAATCTGTAAAAGTGTGTAAGGGAAGGAAAGAGAGAATATCTGCTTATTTTCCTGCATTGCTGTATACTATCACTTCAGAAGATCTATCCTTATTCAGTTACTTATTTTGAAGTGAATTAGCAATGGGAATTAGATCTTTCTCAGCCCAATAAATGGAATATGTGAAAGCATTATTCAAGTGTAAAAGTGCTCAACTTTATAAAAGTGATAGATAATAAATCAATATATACAAAGCATTGCCCATAATTATTTAATATATATATAATTTTTATTTTATTTTATTTTTATTTAATATATATTATATTTTAATATATATATTTTCTGTAAAATATATATATTTTCTGTATAAAGGGTAATATTGAACCTTAAACATATTTTGTTCATTCTGTTCCATGGTTTAAATTTTAATAAATTAATAAAATAATGAAATATATATCCATTTACACATATTTATATTTTAAATTTAACTATGTTTCCTATAAAATAATACCATTTTTAATCGATGCAAAATCTATATAACATAAAATTCACAGCTTAAATCATTTAAGGTGTAAATTTAGTGTTTTTTTAATATTCACAATGTTGTACAGCCATCATTACTATCTAATTCCAGAGTGTTTGCATCACTGAATATTTTTATAAATATTTGTAAATAGAAACCTGGTACCTCCCAATTCACCCCTCCCTAATCTACTTTCTATTTCTATGGTATTGTCTATTCTGGATATTTCATATAAAGAGAATCATACATTATGTGACCTTTTATACATGACTTCTTTCACTTAGCATAATGTTTTCAAGATACATCATAGCATGTATCAGCACTTCATTTTTTGCTAAATACTTTTTGGCTAAATCAGCACTTTTTATGGCTAAATATTAAATGATATATTGTATGTATGGATTTATTAAATTTTATTTGTCTATTCATAAGTTGATGGCCATTTTGGGTTGTTTCTGTTTGTAGGCTGCCATGAATAATGTTCCTATGAGCATTCCGATACAAATTTTGCTTGAATGTATGTTTTTGATTCTCCTTGATATTTATGGATATTTAGAAATAGAATTGCTGGGTTATTTGATACTATTTCTTTATTTTCTGAAGTGGCTGTATCATTTTATATCTCCCACAATGTATGAGGGTTCCAGTTTCTCTGCATCCTCACCAACAATTGTTATTTGTCATTTACATATTACAGCCATCCTAGTGGGTATGAAGTGATATCTCATGATTTTGATTTGTACTTCCTAAAGACTAATGCTTTTTTAATTTAATTTTTACTCTATTTTGGAGTATAGTTGAATTACAATATTGTGTTAGTTTCAGGTGTACAGCAAAGTGATTCAATTACACATGTACATATAGCTATTCTTTTTCAGATTCTTTTCCCATATAGCTTATTACAGAATATTGAGTAGAGTTTCCTGTGCTATACAGTAGGTCTTTGTTGATTATCTATTTTGTATATAGTACTGTGTATATGTTAATCCCAGACTCCTAATTTACCCCTCCCACTCACCTTTCCCCTTTGTTAACCATAGGTTTGTTTTCCAAGTCTGTGAGTGTGTTTCTGTTTTGTAAATAAGTTCATTTGTATCACTTTTGTTTAGATTCCACATATAAGTGATATCATGTGATATTTGTCCTTCTCTGTCTGACTTACTTCACTCTGTATGACAAACTCTAGGTCCATCCACCTCACTACAAATAACTCAATTTCATTTCTTTTTATGGCTGAGTAATATTCCATTGTATATATGTGCCACATCTTCTTTATTCATTCATCTGTCGATGGATACTTAGGTTGCTTCCGTGTCCTGGCTATTGTAAATAGTGCTGCAATGAACATTTTGAATTATGGTTTTCTCAAGGTATATGCCCAGTAGTGGGATTGCTGGGTCATGTGGTAGTTCTATTTTTACTTTTTTTTAATTTATTTTTGTCAGCACTGGGTCTTCGTTACTATGCGCAGGCTTTCCTCTAGTTGCAGGGAGCGGGGACTACTCTTCGTTTCGGTGCGCCGGCTTCTCATTGTGGTGGCTTCTCTTGCTGTGGAGCACGGGCTCTAGGCATGCGGGCTTCAGCAGTTGTGGCACATGGGCTCAGTTGCTACA
>NW_020185338.1:8040008-8053816 GCF_003031525.2 Neophocaena asiaeorientalis asiaeorientalis | reverse complement strand
TTTTTTTTAATTTATTTTTGTCAGCACTGGGTCTTCGTTACTATGCGCAGGCTTTCCTCTAGTTGCAGGGAGCGGGGACTACTCTTCGTTTCGGTGCGCCGGCTTCTCATTGTGGTGGCTTCTCTTGCTGTGGAGCACGGGCTCTAGGCATGCGGGCTTCAGCAGTTGTGGCACATGGGCTCAGTTGCTACATGGCATGTGGGATATTCCTGGACCAGGGCTCGAACCCGTGTCCCCTGCATTGGCAGGCAGATTCCCAACCACTGCGCCACCAGGGAAGTCCCTATTTTTACTTTTTTAAGGAACCTCCATGCTGTTCTCCATAGAGGTTGTACCAATTTACATTCCCACCAACAGTGCAAGAGGGTTCCCTTTTTTCCACACCCTCTCCAGCATTTATTGTTTGTAGAATTTTTGATGATGCCCATTCTGACTGGTGTGAGGTGGTTCCTCATTGCAGTTTTGATTTGCATGTCTTTAATAATTAGAGATGTTGAGCATCTTTTCATGTGCTTTTTGGCCATCTATATGTCTTTTTTGGTAAAATGCCTATTTATATCTGCCCATTTTTTTGATTGGGTTGTTTGTGCTTTTGATACTGAGCTGCATGAGCTGTTTGTATATTTTAGAGATCAATCCCTTGTCAGTCACTTCATTTGCAAATATTTTTTTCCCATTCTGTGAGTTGTCTTTTCATTTTGTTTATGGTTTTCTTTGCTGTGCAAAAGCTTTTAAGTTTAATTAGGTTCCATTTATTTATTTTTGTTTTTATTTTCATTACTCTAGGAGGTGGATCCAACAATATATTGCTGCGATTTATGTCAGGAAGTGTTCTGCTTATTGTTTTCTCTAAGAGTTTTATAGTATTAGATCTTACATTTATGTCTTTAACCCATTTTGAGTTTATTTTTGTATATGGTGTTAAAGAATGTTCTAACTTCATTCTTTTACATGTACCTGTCCAGTTTTCCCAGCACCACTTATTGAAGAGACTGTCTTTTCTGCATTGTATACTCTTGACTCCTTTGTCATAGATTAATTGACCATATGTGTGTGGGTTTGTTTCTGGGCTTTCTATCCTATTGCATTGGTCTATATTTCAAAAGTCAAAAGACTTTTGATCTATATTTTTGTACCAGTACCATACCTTTTTTTTTTTTTTTATAGTGAAAAATCACAATTTCAGCATTGAGTGCCAGATGTTGTGCTTTTGACCCATAGCTTTTCCTTTGGAGCTGAAGAGCAAAGGGTGTCCGGACGGTGAGGAAGGGCACAAAATATGGAATGCTTCACGAATTTGCATGTCATCCTTGTGCAAGGGTCATGCTAATCTTCTCTGTATCATTCCAATTTTAGTATATGTGTTGCCAAAGTGAGCACTACCACATGGTTTTGATGACTGTGTCTTCGTAGTATAGTGTGAAGTCACAGAGCCTGATTCCTTCAGCACTGTTTTCTTTCTCAGGTTTGCTTTAGCTATTTAGGGTCTTTTGTGTTTCCATACAAATTTTTAAATTTTTATTTTAGTTCTGTGAAAAATGCCATTGGTAATTTGATAGGGATTGCATTGAGTCTGTAGATTGCCTTTATCCAGGAATGGATTTTGGAGTTCTTTACTTAATGATTTTATTGATATCACTCTATAATATTTTATTAAATCTAGACTTTATCCTCTTTCAGTGACCTTTAAAACAAGCAAAAACTACTTTTTATCAACTAGAATTGATTTTTATTTCTTCCCATAAATAGTTTTAAAATATTTGCAATATAACCTTATTTTTGGCTTTATTTTAATTATATCTATGACATAAACTAAATAATTATGGTGTTTTTAATCTCACACTGATTTACATAAATACAAAATTTAAAAAGCCTTGATAGAGATAGTGGAGAGTTTTTGGAAATATTCTAAATTTCTGGACATTGGTGGAACTGATTCAGTTAATAGGAAGAGCCACCAATCACTATTTTAGAAATTTGCTTGCAATTTTTCTACATGTATGTGTCAATAGCTATTGTAATTTTATTTTCTCTTAAAATTTATTGTATATAATTGGTTTTTCAACATCACCCGTAAATATCTAGGGAGTAGCTTTTTCTGTCATTTCACCCATTTTTTTCTCCTGGATGTTGTCAAATATAAAGGGAATACATCAAGAAATAAAAGTAAGGTATAGATTTAGAGAATTGTAAGATTTACTTCTTTTTGCTTGTATAACAATTCAAAAATACATTTTGTTGGATAGTGAGAAAAAATGGTTAAGCACAAATTAATAAAAAAATTATAGATGCTCTTCATTTGTTCTTTATAAATGACTTGTTAGTGTATAATTTTGTAAATATACTGGAGTATATTCAATTAACCTCTTATGGAAGGATGTTTGTGTTGATTTTAATATATTCTTTTACAAATAACTTTGTATATAAGCTTTCTCTTGGCATAAATGTTCATGACAAAATTTTAGAAATGGATAAAATAATAAAAGGTTATGGATGTTTATTAAATATTTCCAGATAATTTCCATAAGATTCACTTCATTTTGCATTCCCTTGAGCAATTTTGAAAATGTCATATTTTTTATCATCTCTCTAAAGAGAGGGTGTTGACAAGATTTTGGAGCTTGCCAGTCTGAAACATAAACAATTATATCTCTGTAAAGATTTAATTTGGATCTGAATATCTTCTCAGATGCTCACAGGTGCTTTTAACATTTTTTAAATCTTTGGAACCTTTGTATTATTGTGAAAAATTATTTCTAAGTGGCTTTTAGTTTTTTTCTTCTTGGTTTTATGAGTTCCTTGTTTAAGATAAAAATAAAAAGTTACAGACATTTTTCTCCCAGTTTCTTATGGTCTTTTAATTTTGACTCTGGTATTCCTGTCATGCAATTTTTCTTTTTTCTTTAATGGAACCAGTTATCAATCTTTTATTTTTTTCTGGATTTTTCAGACAAATTTAGAAAAGCTGACTCCAACCCCAGGTAACAAATAAAATTTTCTCATGCTTATTTCTCCTGCTTGTATGATTTTATTTTTACATTTAGATCTCTGAAATTGTTGGGGGTTATTCTGCTGTATAATGTGTGTTATGGATCCAAGTTTTTCTTTGCCCAGATGACTATACAGTTTTTCCAATAACATTTATTGAAAAGTTACTCTATTTTTGCAGTATTTGAAATGCTAATCTTATCATATTTAAAATTTTCAAATGTTCTTGACCCCTTTCTGAGTGTTTTGTTCCATACAGTTGGTCTGTCTATTCATATGGTTCTATACTATTTTAATTTTAGAGGCTTTACAGAATGTTCACGTATCTGGTAGAGTTAATCCACCTACATTACTTTATTTTTCAGGACATGCTTGACAGACACTGTCCTTTGAATAAGTACAGGTGAAAAAGAAGGAAAAATTGTTGTGATTTGGAATCTATTCCAACAAGAATTTGCTAGAGAATTAACAGATTTAATTAAAAAATAACAGGCTTTAGTATTCTGACACAAATAACAGGCTTTATTATTCTGACACAAGAACACACTACGCATATAGTAAGGTGCTAACTTATTTATAACGGAACCATCTTTAAGACCACAGAATCCATAGTCACAATCCTTGGGGTATCAAGCTGCAACTATTACCGACTGTGAGATCTTGGGCAGGTTACACTCTCTAAGCCTCAATTCCACTATATTAAAAGGGGAAAATAACAATACTATGACAATGTTGCCGTGAATGTTAGAAATAGAAAATTTATATTAATAGCTTAACATAGTGATTTGCAAATTAAAAATTCTCAATAAAATTCATAATTTATTGAGCTGGCACAAAATGTTTTTCTATCTTAAATGTTGTAAGGATATAATTTATTTATTTTTAAAATAACTTGTTTATATACACTAAATCTCCATGGATTATCAATAAAATTCTCCAAAATTAAGGCTTTCAACTCATCTTACTTAATGATCTAAATTTACATAAAAGGAAACTGCAGTCTAGAGAGATGCATGATTTGCCCAAGATCTCATAGAAAAGTAATGATGAAATCAGAAAACAAATCAGTTTTTTCAATTGATCTACTCCCTTCTATAGATTGAGCATAGGACAAGATGGTATAGGAAATATATTTCAAACTCCATGATTGAATTTAAAATACAGAAATATTTACCTCCTCCTAGAGAAGCTGACCTTTGTAATACCTTGATTTTGTAAAGTTGCTTTTATTTTCACATTCCCCTATTGCTATATTTTTTCCATTTCATTGTATCTCATACATAATATAAAGTTGGAAAGTTTAAATGAAATGGTTAGAATTTATCCACCCAAGCTCTATCACCAATAATAAAACCTGGCTCTTATCCTGGCATTATTGTTTCAGCTTCACACTAACAATTTAAACACTCTTCAGCTGGAAAGCTGCTGGTTCAATACAATTTATCTTCATCTTTGGCTGAAGTATATTAAAAAAATCATCACATCATATATTCGCACATATCTTGGTGCTGTCAGCTTAATGAAACCAGCTGCATCCTTGTTTCTGCAATAGGCACTAGTCCACATAAGGGATGGATCTACAACATGTCATATTTCAGAGTACATTGAGTGCAGTTTTGTACACCAGAAGTGTTTATCTCTAATACAAATTGTTGTCCCCTGCTGTTAGGAATCATTGGTGGAGAACTCCTTCCTCACTGACATGGTCGGTAGATTCTCTAGGAGCTATTTGCATACTATAATATGAAAATAGAAGGGAAACCTAAAATCATCAACCAACTTCAAATTTCTCTCATTTTGAGTGTGAAAATCCAGCATTGGAAGGGCGAGTCACTGTAGGGTAACATTAAAAGATGAATAATATTTTGGAAGTTTTTCCTATTAGGCGTTCATCCTTTAGTTTAACTGTGATGCACAAATTATATCCGATAAAATGCATGGCTCAGACGGTAGCTATTGCCCATGGTTTCACTGAAGAAAAAGAAAATGGCAAGCAGCTGTGTTGGTTTAAAATACAGATCCCTAGGCTCTTTCTAATCATTTGGATTTAGTAGGTCGTGGAAGTGGCTTGAGAATTTAAATTTTACAATCACCCCAGATGAATCTGACACATTTGGTCCAGGGAGCACACTGAGATACTCCAGAGGAGGAAGGAGGCATCACATGAAAATATCAGGGTGAAAGCCTAGAAGCAGCATGTGGCTGCCAAGGCATAAAGGGGAGATTTCATGATTTTACTCAGGATTCATCAGGAATGATTTTTGCAGTGAAGGGATGTCCTTTATAAAGGCAATGGATTACAACCCTGACAGCATATCAGAATACTTTGTAGAAATTATTCTGCTGTAGTAGGCTCTAATGAGCTTCCAGATTTGAGAAGGACAGGTGGCGTGTGTCCAACAATCAAAACAAGTCTAAAATTTTTGTTTACAATTTAAATTATAAATCAATGGAAGTCTCTATTCATTATGAATATACTGAAAAATACTATGGAATGAAACCACTTTTAGTCAAACTGTTCATGTTGACTAATGTAATAGCACAAGTCACTAATTACTGTGACAGATCGGTAGGGGCAAAATTTTATTTTTTTAAAATTTTTATTGGAGTACAGTTGCTTTACAATGTTGTGTTAGTTTCTACTTTACAGCAAAGTGAAACCGCTATACATATACATATATCTCCTCTTTTTTGGATTTCCTTCTGATTTAGGTCACCACAGAACATTGAGTAGAGTTTCCTGTGTTATACAGTAGGTTCTCATTAGTTATCTATTTTATACATAGTATCGATAGTGTGTATATGTCAATCCCAATCTCCCAACAGAACGAAGTAAGTCAGAAAGAGAAAAACAAATATTGTATATTAATGCATATAAGTGGAAACTGAAAAAAATTGGTATAGATGATCTTATTTACAAAGCAGAAATAGAGACACAGATGTAGAGAACAAACGTATGGATACCAAGGGGGAAGGGGGTGTGGGATGAATTGGGTAGGGACAAAATTTTACTGTAAAATTTACTTAATTTTGATATTTAATAGGGGTAACACTTCAATGTTGTACTAACTCTCAGTGAGGTTTTAATAATATGGCAATTCTCCTCTAATAAAAATTTCTCAAATAGAAATATGTTTCCAGGAGTACCTTCATGATCAGGAGGCATTCAATCCGATGTTTAGCCCTAAGGTCAGTGCTAAACAGGGTTTTGTTCAAGAAACACAGGGAAGAAAATTTTCTATAGGCTTTATTAATGTACTTTAATATTTGTATCGTACGTTGCTGTACATTTTCAAAATCCTTTGATATACATTGATCTTTTGGTTTAGTTTCAGAGCTAGCTTTAATTTGCCAAAAAATAAAAAGTTTAAACTTAATCATAGAAAGGATGTAGATAGAAAAACAAGTGACAAAAAAAAATCTTCTAAAATCTGTGATGCTTCTTATCAAGTAAAATGAGTGAATTTTAGATTATACATTGTGTTTCCCCTTCATCTTTATATTGGTTATGTGTTATCTCAAACAAGTTATCACAAATTAAAGTGGCTTAAAGTAAAATCAATTTATGATTTTTCATGAGGCTAATGGTTACTGGTCTCAGCAGGGCAATTCTTTTATTGGTCTCTCTTTTGCTCACTTGCAGATGGGAGCAGCTGGTCCGAACAATCTCAAAATAGCTTTATTTACATGCCTGGCATTGACACTGGCTATTGGCTGAGGTATCTCAATTTTCTTCCATGTGGCTTTTCTTCCTGCAGAGATGTAGACAAGTTTACTTACAGGATGCTCTTTGGGTTCCAGAGAGCAAAAGGGAAGCTACCAGCTCTCTTAAGATCTAGTCTCTAGAACTCACACTTCATCACTTCTGCCATATTCTGATGGTCAAAATAAATTAAGGCAATTCTGGTTCAATTGACACAGAAATAGTTTTCAACTGCTGATTAAAGACAAGGTATAAAAACACAAGGATAGAGAGAATTTTGGTGGTCATTTTTGTAGAGAGTCTACCCAAACTTGAGTGAATTTACATAAAGCATTTTTATGTGTTAGAAAATTGATCATTATAAATAAATCTACTAATCTCTCACTGGGCAAAAACTACTGGACAGAATTTAACATATGCCTGTTGAGTAACACTTGAATTTTAGTAGAATTCATAGTTAATTTTGGAAGTCTGTGTTTTGGAGAGTATAGGAGGTCAGAAATGGGTGCTAAAAATTTACAGAAGAATATCTTTTCCTATTTTGAAAAAGGATGTATAAATTGAATATCTAATTAATGCTCTACTTCATTTATTCACTAATTTTAAAGGACTCTGCAGCAGTGTATTTAACAACAAATGTCAATGTATAGTATTAGATATAAGCTTTGTTAGATATTTTTAAATATATATAGAGGAAAAACATTATGGGGAATAAATAATCCTGATCATGGATAAAGTAAGACCCCCAAGAAGAAAATATCTAAGTCCATTTCTCATCAAAATTTTGCAATCCCTTCTCAATACTTTAAAAATTCCATTCCCATGACTCTTCCCAAGGAAAGAGAATTTTGATTGTGTATTGAAAAGAAACCATGAAAATAAAACTTGACTTAAAGGTATCTATTGATGGTCACAGTTACTGAGATTGTTCTTTTTATTAATCTGACATGTATATTTAAGAGCCCTTCAAGAGATATAAAAAAGTTACTTTAGCATTAATACATTTAATGAAGAAGGCATTGATAGTACAGAATTTCAACAGTGTAAATTAATATCTATCTATGTATCTATCTATCTATCATCTATAGTTTATTGTTTTCACTCCTTATGATGGTTAGGAGATTCTCTGAACTCATTTATTGTTAAACAGGTAGGGACTATGTATCACCCATAGCTTCCTTTTTTCTTATAAAATATTATGTTATTTTAATTTATAGTGATATGTGTGGAAAAATAGTAAATGCCAGGATTCTAGGAATTGCATGTTTTGATACATTATTTGCATTGATGGAATGTAACGAGCTCCTATACTCAGAATCTATGATGGCTAGGTTGGAGCTTCCATGCTGCTTTTCACTCTTGTGCACAGAAAGGAAGACTGCTTGAATAACTTTAAATTACTTACCATGAGTTAATCTCAGTCCTTGCCGGCAATATTAATGGCATAACATAGAATAAAGCGACACAAAGGGAAGTATACTCTTGAATAGAGAATGACATAGGAGAAAAAACCACAATTATCCCTGTTATATTTCTTAGAAAGTTACCTTTTTTTCCATTAAAAGAGTCATTTTTATGATTGTTATAAATGATCACAAAATAGACAACATTTTATTGCAGTACAAATATGTTCATTTGTGAACAAAGGTAAACATCCTTACCTCAGATGTGTATTTCTAATCGGCATTCAGTGAATATCATTTTAATCAGCCTTGATTGTGCTCAAAGGTTTTAAAGATTTGGCAGTTAGAAATTAACATCTCTCTAACCAATAGTTGTTGAGAAGGAGCTATGTGCTAAATACCATGCAAGACTCCAGGTATATAATTTCTGCCTTTAAGGAGTTTAAACTCAAGTTTGGAAATATCATATATTAACGCATATATGTGGAATCTAGAAAAATGGTACAGATGAACCGGTTTGCAAGGCAGAAATAGAGGCATAGATGTAGAGAAAAATGTATGGACACCAAGGAGGGAAAGCGGTGGGAGGGGCGTTAATTGAGAGATTGGGATTAACATTATACACTAATATGTATAAAATAGATAATAAGAAAAAAGCATATATATATATATATATATGGTCATTCAAAAAAAATAAAGTCAAATTTCTTAGGAGGAAAGTTAATTAATCATTAAAATCCAGTCATTTAAATGGTGTTATAGAAGAAAACATGGGGTGTCATGACACCCACATTACATCTTGTCGTGAAGGATAGGACAACTCCATCAGATCTTATATCATGAAGACTTCTAGAAGAGGTGGCTTTTGAGATGAGTTATGGCGGATAAGTTGAGATTTAATAATTAAATAAGAAATAAGCAGAATATTCTGGTTGGAAAGAATAGTATGGACTTTCATGCACAGCATAAAACACTATATGAGATGCTGTTAGTGCCCCACCCATATCCAGTCCAAGCTCAATTCCAGTCTGTGCAGATTGTATCTTAGGGCAAGGGTCTGTGATTTTGTTTTGTTTTTGAGGGCTCTTTCTTCACATGTGCACCATGTGGTAGGCAGAAGTGCCAGGGAATTAGTGCACCAGAGAACAGCCCCCAGGCAATGATGAATTGGAATTGAGTGGACAAAAGCATAACATCCTTTCATTTTTTAATTGAAATATACTTGATGTACAATATTATGTTAGTTTCAGGTGTACTGCATAGTGAAATGATCACCACATACGTTTCAAAATTATCACCACAATAAGTCCAGTAACCATTCGTCCCCATACAAAGTTACTAAAATGTTATTGATAAAATTCCTTATACTGTATATTACATCCCTGTGACTCATTTACTTTATAACTGGAGTTTTGTACAAACTAATCCCCTTCACCTGTTTCAGTCCCACTCCACACCTCTTTTTCACAACTGCCCATTTGTTCACTGTATCTATGAGTCTGGCTTTGCTTTTTTCTTTTGTTTTGTTTTTTAGACTCTCCATATAAGTGAGATGATACAATATCTGCCTTTCTCTGTCCGACATACTTCACTTAACATAATACCCTCTAGATCCATCCATGTTTTCACAAATAGCAAGATTTCATTTTTTATGGCTGAATAATATTCCATTATTTATATATATATATATATATATATATATACCACATTTTTTATCCATTCATCTACTGATAGACACATTTGGGTTGCTTCCAAATTGACTACTTTAAAGAATGCTTCTAGAAACATGGGGTTACATATATCTGTTCAAATTAGTGTTTTTGTTTTCTTCTGGTAAATACCCAGAAGTGGAATTCCTGAGTCATATGGTAGTTATATTTTTAACTTTTTGAGGAACATCCTTATTATTTTCCCTAGTTGCTGTACCAATTTACATTGCCACCTACAGTTCACAAGGGTTCTCTTTTCTTCACATCCTCCCTAACACTTTTTATTTCTTATCATTTTGATAATCGCCATTCTGACAGGTGTAAGGTGATATTTCATTATGGTTTTAACTTGCATCTCCCTGATGATTAGTGATGTTAAGCACCTTTTCACATGCCTGTTGGCCATCTGTATGTATGCCTTAAGAAAAATGTCTATTCATGTTCTCTGCACATTTTTTAATCAAGGTAGTGTTTTCCTGATACTGAGTTGTGTGAGTTTATTATATATTTTGGTTATTAACCTCTTATGAGATATATCATTAGCATATATCTTCTCCCATTCAGTAGGTTGCCTTTTCATTTTATTGGTGATTTCTTTCACTGTGTCAAATGTTTTTAGTTTGATGAAGTTCCATTTGTTTATTTATTTATTTATTTTGCCCTTGACTAAGGAGACAGAACCAAAAAGTATATTTCTAGGAACATTGTCAAAGAGCACACCAATACTGCCTGTTTTCTTCTAAGAGTTTTATGGTTTCAAATTATACAGTTAAGTATTTAATCCATTTTGAGTTTATTTTCATATGGTGTGAAAAAATAGTCCAGTTTGATTCTTTTACTTGTTGTTGTCGTTTTCCTAGTGCCTTTTATTGAAGAGGCTATCTTTTTCCCATTGTATACACTTGCCTTTTTGTAGATTAATTTATCATGTATGTGTGGATTTATTTCTGGGCTCTCTACTATGTTCCATTGATGTATATGATTGTTTTTGTGCTAGTACCATAATGTTTTGCTACTGCAGTTATGTTGTATAGTTTGAGATCAGGGAGCATGAACCTCCAGCTTTGTTCTTGTTTCTCAAAATTGCTTTGGCTCTTGAGGTCTTTTGTGTTTCCATACAAGTTTTAGAATTATTTGCTCTAGTTCTGTGAAAAATATCATTGGTATTTTGATAGAGACTGCATTGAATCTGTCAATTGCTTTGGGTAGTATGGTCATTTTAACAATATTAATTCTTCCAATTCATGAGCAGGATATATCTTGAGTTGTCTTCAATTTCTTTCATCAATATGTTACAGTTTTCTTAGTCCAGGTCTCTTACCTCCTTGTTTAGATTTACTTTAGATTCTTAATTCTTTTTAATGCAATTGTAAACGAGATCATTTTCTTAATTTCTCTTTTAGATAGTTTGTTGATAGTGTATGTAAATGCTACAGACTTCTGTCTATTAATATTAATTGAAAATTAATATTGTATATTAATTTGTATCTTGAACTTTCCTAAATTCATAGATGAGTTCTAATAAATTTTGGTGGCATCTTCAGGATTTTCTTTATATATTATCATGTCATCTACAAACAATGATGGTTTTACTTCTTTCTTTCCAATTTGAATTCCTTCTATTTATTTTTCTTGTCTACTGTGTCTAGAACTTCCAATACCATGTTGAATAAAAGTGATGAGAGTGGGCATCCTTGTCTTGCTCTTGATGTTAGAGAAAATGTTTTTAGCTTTTCACCATGGAGCATGATGGTGCTGTAGGTTTTTCATATGTGGTTTTTATTATCTTGAAGTGTGTTCCCTCTATACCACTAAGAGATTTTAATCATATATGGATGTTGAATTTGTCAAAAGCTTTTTCTGCATCTATTGAGATGATCTTATTTTTCTTCTTCAATTTGTTAATGTGGAATATCAAGTTGATTGATTCACAGATATTGAACTATATTTCCATCCCTGAAATAAATCCCACTTGACTATCATGTATGATCTCTTCAATGTATTGTTAAATTTGATTTGAAAATATTTTGCTGATTATTTATATATATATATTTATTTATTTATTTATTTATAAGTGATATTGGCCTATATTCTTTTTTTCTATTTTTTGGCAGTGTCTTTATTTTTGCTATCAGAGTGATGCTGGCCTTGTAGAATGAGTTTGGAAGCATTACTTCCTCTTTTATTTTTTTGGAATAATTTGACAAGGATAGGTGTTAACTCTTCTTTAAATGTTTGGTAGAATTCACCTGTGAAGCTGTCTGGTTCTGGACTTTTTTTGTTGGGAGTTTTTCTCTTTTTTTTTCTTACTGATACAATTTAATTACAGGTAATTGTAGGGACTCAACTTTCTGGTACAGGACTGCCAGGTTGGGGTGTCCAACATGGGTCTCAGACCATTCACTTCTTGGGGAGGACCTCTATGATTATGATATTCCTCCTGTTTTGGGATCACTGACCTGGGGAGGTGGGTCCCTCCTATCTGTCTCATTGTGGGTTCTTTCTTTATGTATTTAGCTGTGGAAAACCTTTTCTGCTAATCTTCAAGTCATTCTCATATACTTTCTCAGTAAGTAGTTTTAATTCTGATGTGTTTCTGGGAGGAGATGAGTTCAGGGTCTTCCTACTCTCCCATCCTGACCACATCTCCCACCTTCCTTGCAGTTTTGATGGGACAACTCTGAGGTGTGATTTTTTGTATGTCTCCCATACTTCCCCAAGTGTATAGCCTGCCATGGTAACCTGCTCTTTTATACAATCTATACTGCCTTCCTTTCTTTCCTTATTTCACTTATGTACTTCCCTTCATATGCTTCCTGGGATATATTTTCAAATGAGTCACTTGTTCTTAAAGCTTTATTTAAAGGTTTTCTTTCAGGAAGAGTCAACTGAACACAATGCCACCTTGTAACAGCCCAGTATGACTAGAATGAAGAGTATGGGTAAAATATTGCTAAAAATCTCACGCAAGGTAAAAACTTAAAGGAAATGGGGACACAAATGCACAAATACACATATATACAAACAACACACAGGGAAATTAAAATGCCAAATCACACTATATATAATAATAGTTAACATTTATTAAGAACTTACTAAATGCCAAACACTGTACTAAGTGTATCATATATAAACTTTCTGTTTAACCCTTACAAAAATTTTCTGAGAAAATTTCTATAATCTTCCCCATTTTCCTGATGAGGAAGCTAGTCATGGAATAGTTAAGTGCCATATAACAAATGGTAAACAGTAGTCCAGAATATAAATACCTCAGTTAGATAGTTTGAAGAATGTTGAGTCTTCAAAAATAGAAGGAGGAGAAAAGGTGAGGAAGCAGAAGGAGTTTGAGCATGTTGAAGAACAATAAAGAAAGTCTAACCCTCAGGCATAACCTTGAAGGAAGGAACTATATGAGGGGGGAAATGTCCCCATTGATAGAGTTATGATAAATTGTAGTAAAATAGTTATAATCATCATGTATTTATTTTTTTGTCAGGCACTATACCATGAGGTACTATACCATCAGGCACTATATCGTAAGAATATTTTATTCTTACAAAAATATTCGGTGCTCTTATTACTCACACTTTATTGAATATAAAACTGAAGACTAGTGATTTTAAGAGAGGACATGTAGCACCTGAGGGGCAGAATGGTACTTTAGACCTCTTGGGTTTACACTATCTTCTATCATCTGTTGCCTTTCTGGCTGCCTATTTACATTGCTCCTCAGAAGATTTTATATATCAATGTATAAAATTGATTAAAGAAAAAAAAAATTTTAAATCTTATACTTTAGTAGTAGATCCATCTACTTAAGTCTGTTACAATTTTAGCATAAGGATAAGCAAAATGAATCACAATCATCTCATAACAGGAGAGAGAAATTAGGAATACACTAAGGCTTTGTACTACACATAAAGTGGTATAGTGTTATTTCAAAGTGGACTTAGATTAGTTAAAAATGTATATTGCATGTTCTAGGGAAAGAATTATTTGGTTTAA
>NW_020185338.1:7902033-8039904 GCF_003031525.2 Neophocaena asiaeorientalis asiaeorientalis | reverse complement strand
TATATATATACTCAAAATTAATTATTGACTCAAATGTAAAATGCAAAACTATAACACTTCTAGAAGTTAAAGGTAAAATGTTAATAACACTAAGTCTTGCAAAGAGTTTTTAGATACAATATCAATAGCACATTCCATGAAGTAAGTATTGCCAAGTTGGGTTTTATTAAAATTTAAAATTTTGACTATGTGAAAGACATTGTTTAAAAGTTGGAAAAAAAGTCACAGACTAGGGAAGAATTTTCAAAACAAATATCTGGTAAGGTTCCAATACCCAAAATATATAAATAACTCCTATAAGTCATCACAAGAAAATAACTCATTTTAAAAATGAGAAAATTATCTGAACAGACACTTCACCAAAGAAGACATTCAGATGGCAAATAAGTATAGGAAAAGATGCTTAACATGCCTTTTCATTATAGAATAACAAATTAAAACAGCTATGAGATATGACTATACATTTATTAGAATGTCTAAAATAGAAAAAACCTGAGAGTACCAATTCCTGGCAAAAATGAAGAACAGCTGGAACTCTCATCTATTACTTTTGAAAATTCAGAACTGGGGCTTCCCTGGTGGCGCAATGGTTAAGAATCTGCCTGCCAATGCAGGGAACACAGGTTGGACCACTGGTCTGGGAAGATCCCACATGCTACGGAGCAACTAAGCCCATGTGCCACAACTACTGAGCCTGTGCTCTAGAGTTCGTAAGCCACAACTACTGAGCCCATGTGCCACAACTACTGAAGCCCATGCACCTATAGCCCATGCTCTGCAACAAGAGAAGACACGGCAATGAGAACCTGCGCACCACAACGAAGAGTAGCCCCCGCTCACCGCAACTAGAGAAAGCCCACGTGCAGCAGCGAAGACCTAACACAGCCAAAAGTAAATAACTAAAATAAATTAATTAAAAAAATTTAATTCAGAATTATACACTCACTTTGCAAGACTATCATAGTTTCTTACAAAGCCTTACCTTATGATCCAGTAATTATGCTCCTAGGTATTTACCAAATTGATTTGGAAATGTGTGTTCCTGTATGTGAATGTTTAAAGCAGCTTAATTCATAATTGCCAAAAAAATGGAAGCAACCAAGTTGCCCTTCAATAAATGGATAATCAACTGGTATATGCCTGTGGATAATATCATTCAGCTATTTTAATGTGTGAGCTATATCAAGCCACATAAATACATAGATGCATTTAAAGGCATATTGCTACATGTTAGAAGTCCATCTGAAACGTTATGTAATATATGGTTCCAATTACATAACATTTGGGAAAGGCAGAGCCTATAGCTACAATAAAAATATTAGCAGTTACTAGGAGCTTGAGGGGGACAGAGGAGTGTTGAATGGGTGAACACACACAGAGGATTTGTTAGGGTGGTGAAACTAAGTGTGATACTGTAATTATTCAGAAAAATTCCAAATAATTTGTGTAGTTACTTTGCCCTTAAGGAGGTGGAGATTTTCACTCCTTAAGTGTGAGAAGCACATAGTAACCTCCTTCCAATGAGTACAGCACAGAAAGGGGGATTAAAAAGAGAGACCTTACAATGGAAAAACCTGTCAAACCTCATCCAGGAGATCAAGGTTAACATAGTCATAAATTGCATTGATGATACATATCCTTGACGTAAGTTGATGAAGGGCACTTCACCTTCCTGGCCTCTGTGGTTTTCCTCCCAGAAACACATATCTCCAGTCTTATCATGGGAGAACATCAGATATATCGCATTTGAGGGGTGTTTTACAAAACACTTGACCAATACTTTTCAAAAGCATAAAAGTTGTAAAACACAAGGAAAGTCTAAGAAACTGTCAAAGCCAAGAGACTTAAGGAGACATGGGGAATAAATGTAATGTGGTGTTTTGGAAGGGATCTTGAAACACAGCAACAGCAAAAATCATATTAAAGAAGAACTAAGGAAATGAAAAAGTACCAACTTTATTGATGATAATGTATCAATACTGATTCATACATGGGGCAAACGCACTATTCTAATGTTAAGATATTAATTATAAGGGAAACTGGGTTTGGCATATCTGGGAACTCTCCCTACTTTCTTCACAATTTCTGTTACTCTAAAACTCAACTATACTCCAAAAACAATTAAAAAGTAAATAAAAGCAGACTATTTTAAAAACTGTTCTGAAAAAGAAAGTTTATCAAAAAAATACATGGGGCTTAAGTAAAATATGGAATTATGGGTGCAGCATTCAAAAACTTTTACAGTAACACATTAAAATTAAAAATTAAAAAAAACTTAGGCAACTTCTAGGAACAGCAGTACAATTTGCCACATCTCAAATGGCTAAGAAATGCCTAAATACCACAATACATTGCTCTTGACCTCAAAAAGGACCTAAAGTTCCCTGCGGGAAAGGAGCACCCATTCTCTCATGGCCTACCTGCTGGACTCCCATATCTGCCACCTTGTGTGCTAAGTAAAAGAGAAATAGAAATAGAGAGAAAAGAGAGAAAAATACAGATGAAAAGAGAGAAAAAATATAAGCTGATTAAAAAGCGAGATAAATTAAAAAGAGAGGAGGGCTCAGGCTCCATACAAAGGGTTGTATCTTTCTTAACACCTGAACTACCTGTGTGGCTTTTTAAATAGAAAGGCCTCCAAGCCTTTCTCGAAACCAGTGTTCTTCAAACTTCATTGGCATAAAACTATTTTGGAATATTTATTAAAAATGTACATTATCTTTTTCCCAGAACTGTTGAAGTAGAATCTTAGAAGATATATGTGAGGTCCACAACCTATGTATTTAACAAACACATAAGGTGATTTTTATGCAAAGTAAATTTTAGAAACATTGGTTTAGACCCACTGAATCAGAATAGCTGGGCTGGTGTTCCTATGTCTGTATGTCTAATAACCACAACTGATGATTAACATGAACATCCAAATTTGAGAAGTGTTTTTTTACATCACAAACTTAGCTCAGGAAAAATCTTACGTCCCTGAAACCTATAACCATGATTTCTCTGGTCCACTGTTTTGCCCAGATGATCATTTAGCAGAATGCTCAATTTTAACAGTTTTCCAGTGAGAGCTAGAGTCAATTAGAACAATATAGTAGAAGTGCATTTTAACACCCCAAAGCATAAACGATTTTCCTAAAACTTACTTGTAAAAATCAGGGTAGAAGAAAGCACAGCATCTCTGGAGGGTAAATTGAATTGTGTGTATCTCCTTTGCTACATCTGGAAGCTTGCTCTTTACTGTTCTGGACTGCTTGGCTGTCTCGAAGTGTGATTCTGTTCCATTCATTGTTGGCTGGGGTCTGGCTAAATGGTTTGCTGATACTGAAACCATACCAACTGTTCAGATTTCCTTGTCACCATTTTAAAGGATTCTTTGTCTTTCTCTTTTATTTCTATCCTCTTGCACTCCTTTTTTACCTTATTTTTTTAAACCAGCCACCTATAAAGAATGTGAACTCCCATCTGCTCAAACCAAGCAGAGGCTAGACCAGATGTGACCTGCAGTTTGCTGAATGGGAAACAAACACAAGGAATGGAGCCGTCTGCCATCTGTTGATGCAGAAAGCAGCAGGGTATGCCTGGCATTTCAACAGGGCTTCCCCCGCTGGGAAATTGAAAGAGAAAAAGCATTTGTTTCATTTTTCCCCTTTCCTGACCTGACAGCTCCTTTGAGCAAAGTGGAGAGATAGAAAGGACATCTTGCCATGAAGCAGTGACAGCTTATATCTAAACGGTGGAGCTCAATAAATAAACTCTATTTTGCATTCTAAGGTCTACACTTGCCTCTTCTCAGTGGAATTGAGCATCTAATTTCTGTAGTTGTCAGAAATGCTGCAGAATGGCAGGTTCCCTTCTTACCAATTCCTAATCAGTTTTTCTGCTTTTTATCCCTGAATGCCACGCAAAAGGCTTTTGGGGGAGTTAAAGGTAATGAGGCAGGTGTTAGCAGCAGATACAAACAAAAGGAAGAATTTCTCCTGTACGCGGAGTCCTGGTCTTACAAGGTCAGAGACCATCTGGTTCACATTTTCAGAAAGGGATGGATGTAATCGAACAAGTTGCCCCGGTGACATAGGCATGTTAACTTGGACCCCTCTCTCTCCTAGCCTGATTGTGTGAACTGTGCCATTCCATTCAGATACATGACACTGAGAAAGCAATTTCCTTCCTTGATGCATACTCTTAGTAAAGGTCTCTCTTGGTCACCAGGGTGAACCATGATGAATAAAACACAGTCCCTGGTCTCATGAGGCCTGTTGTCTAACAAAATGTGTATTTTTAAAAATATACTTAAAAGAAAAGAAACTTAGTTATGAAGATGTCTTTTTTTGTTTACTAATGGAGGTAAGCCTGGATTTAAAAGTGTTTTCTCCTAAGGAGGGTAGCTGGATCTTCTTTATGCTCTTAAGTCGTTTATTTACTAAATACGATCTTTGACTATTTCAGAAATTACCCCTGCCACAGAATTATCATTTTAATCAACACCAAGTAAATGTAAAATTGCTGTTAAGATGAAATTTACAAACTGAAATAGTAACAACCCTGTTTTCAATGGGGATGCTCTTTCAAATGAACAAAATTCATAATCAGAACTCTAGAAACTATGTTTTCCTCATATTACCATACTGTGAAATAAGCATTTTCAGTAAGGGGCAAGTAAAATACTTTTTTCAAACAGTCTATAACTTTCAAATGAAAATCTCCTAAGTGTCAGTGTATTTGGTATTCAAAAATGGGAGTGGTTCTCTTCCCTAGAGTCCTTGTTTTCCCCCTTATAGAGAGAGCTATATATAAACACAGCCACGTACACATAATAATATTTTTGATGCCTGTTAAGTCCAGTAAGAGAACAAATGCTATACAAGGGATCAGAACCTACCTCAAAGAGTAAAAAATATCATGCCTGGAGGTAACCTCATGAGTCATGATTTAGTATTTGTTCTAATACTTTTGTTAAGGAAGAAATTATTCACAGATTTTTTTTTAAAGCCTGTAAAGTAAATGTCCTGTAGTTATGGGTTATAATTTTAAAACAAACTCCTATAAAATTCTATATTATTTAAATCATGAACTAAATATGTGTTGTTGAGGAAGAGGGTGATTTTCCAACTAAATCAGGCATTTGGAAAATTCACTAGACTTTGATGGGACCAACACCCATGAAAGCACAGTGTCAGCTCATCTGCAGCGTTCCTGCCTCTGGGAAGTAGCTTCTGTAAGTAGTCTAGGTGACAACATCACTTGTGTTCTCAATTAAGATCTTTTTTTTTTTTTTAACATCTTTATTGGAGTAAAATTGCTTTACAATGTTGTGTTAGCTTCTGCTGTATAACAAAGTGAATCAGTGGTATGTATACATATATCCCCATATCCCATCCCTCTTGTGTCTCCCTCCCATCCTCCCTATCCCAACTAAGATCTTTAACTTTACTTATAGATTACTGAAATTTCAGTGAGTTATTATAATGTGTAAAACAATTATCACTGGCTCTATTTTCCTGCGTCTATAAGAGCACATTTACTGCTATTCCCAAATGACTATCCCTCAGAAAGTTGCCAGTTGTTTCTGAAACTTCAAAATTCTGGTTTCGTGTGTGCTAACGTAGAGCTTATCATTCTCAGGCTCCACATACTGTTTCTTCATATTTTTTTTCTTTTCCTTAGAGTCATATTGTCTGCTCTTAAATGTAAAATAGAAAAGCTCGTTATAATCAGCCTTTATCAAAAATGTCATTTTCAAAGTAATGCTGGTCTTTAGGATTGCCAGATAAACTGGGGGATCTGGAGGGAAGTGGGGAGAAGGGCTTTCTATTCATGTGTGTGTCATATATTGGCTCTTGGGTTGTGTAACACCTTGAGTATTCTGTAGTCAAGGTTTCACAAAGTCTCTGCTTAGTTGGAAAGTTCTGTTTCTTTTACTTCTTTCCATGAAACTCAAAGTTGGACATGGACTGAAATAGTATTTTTATTCATTCATTCATTTATTCATTCAGATCCCGTTTATTGAGAATATACTGTGAACTGGGCACTGTTCTAGGTGGGCTGTGTGTGGGGAGCAAGGTACAGAAGCAAATACAAGAGACTAAAATCCCTACCCTCATGAAATTCACATTAGTGGAGGAGACAGAAAAAAATTCTATAATAAAATAATAAAATGTAAAGTACATTATATTAATATGAGTTATTAGGGAGACAAACCAGGTGCTATGCTAGGTCCAGTTTTATGTAGGGAATAAAGGAAGCCTTTATGAGCAAATACTATTGGTGTAGACTTGGAGATGGTGAGGAAATGAGTGAAGTGGATGTCTAGGAGAAGATCATTCCATGAGGAGAGGACAGCAGGTGCTATGACCTTGAGGCTGAAACTTGCCTTGCATGTTCAAACAAGAGTGGAATGCAGTCGGTAATGAATATGAGTCCAACTGGGACAGGGCTCAAACCCTAGAAGGCTTTATGTGCCATCGTAAGGACTTTCACTTTGCCTCTGGGTAAGGTGAAGAACCATTGGAAGGCACTGAGCAGAGAGGCAATAGGATCTGATCTAGTCTTAATAGGATTATGCAATATTGAGACTAGAGTAAATGTGCTCAAGGGCAGAAGCACAAATTCAATTTGGAGGTTGGAGCAAATAATGGAGTAAAAGACCATGGTTCATGTGAACAGGACAATAGTCCTAAAGATGGTAAAAAGTGGTAGAAGTGTGGGTGTATTTTGAATAAAAACTCCCACATGATATGCTAATTGATTGGATGTGGTATATAAAGGAAAAAGAAGGAGGAGTTACTTCACAGTTTTTGACTTGAGCCACTAGAAGAAAGAAGTTGGCTGCAAATTGAGACATAAAAGGCATGGAAGGAATAGTTTTGGAGGAGAAGGACAGATTTGAACTTTGAATTTATGAAGGTCAAGATGACCATTAGACAATTTAGTGGAGACTACCATCAAGTAGAAGTTGGATTTAAAAGTCTGTATTTCAAGGGGAAACTCTTCTTAGCTCTATATTTTTTATCAGCATATAGATGGTATCTAAAACAAAAAAGTTAGATGAGCTTGCCAGGGGAGTGTATGAAGACAGAAAAGCACAGAAGCACAGGGACTGAGCCCTGGGGCATAGCAATGGTGAAAGTATAGGAAACTGAGGAGGGATTAAGTAAAGGATTTCCTCTCTAGAAATGTTTTCACAAAGGGAAGAAGAAAACTGATCAAAAGCTGAAAAGGAAGGTAAATTTAAGAGTTTTTATTTTTAAATAAGATAAATACAAGTGATTTTATAATAATAGAAAGATCCAGTTTAAAGGGAACAAATTGATAAAACAGATGAGAAAAATAATTTCTGGTGTGATGTCTGAGTGTGGAAAAAGAGATGGAATCTAATACACAGGTATTAAGTTTTACTTTTACCAGGAGCACAGATATTTCTCGATAAGAGCAGGAGAAAAGGCACAGCACAAGGATGTGGACACATATAGTTGGCTAGATGTGTGGTGGATGTTTATAAAGATTGTTTGCCATTTGTTCAGTGAAATAGGAAACAAGTTAGTCAACTAAGAGTATGAATAGGGGAAAGGTCTTAAATAAAATAGTTTAAGGAGTTTGATGTAAGATGGAATAATCATTTAGATGACTTAGAAATTGAATAGATAAGTATAGTAGTTAGAGGCACCAATATGACTTATTTGCAATGAGTGATTATGAATTTAAAGTGAGAGCAGTCAACATAGTTGTGTTTTTCACCATTCTCAATTGCTTGCCACTAATACAGGAACAGTGCAAGAGAAAAACTGATTAAAATTGGGGTTGTGGTTTTGGTAAAGTAAAAAATTAGAACAAAGCAAGGAATTTGAAAATGTCAGAGAAAAAATGCTTAGTGTAATTGAATATTGACTTTATGCTGAATAAGGAGAAAAGAGAGGATAATTATTGGAACCAGGGAGAGTTAAATATTGGAAGGGTAAATGAATTTGTGTTATATATGTTGATTGCTGCAAAGATTGTTAGATGCAAGGAAATAGACCGAGTAAATTAGCTAGACAGAAATTTTTTGTCAGAGTGGAGTTTCTGAAATTCAGTTTAAGGAGGGACTGAAGTTATGGGTAGGGACAATTTCTACCAGGGTATCATCATGAGATTGAGTAGTTTTGGTGGGATGCAAGACAAGAAAATCATTAATTTGAGGGTCCAGTTTGCTGGAAGTTTCATCAATGTGGATGCTGAAATCACCAAGTATTCTGGAAGAAACAGTGTGGAAAAAAGGGACAGTGATCTTGGAACTAAAATATTCCAACAGCAAGAGAGAAGTGTCCTGGGAATTGGTGGATGAATTCTATAAGCAGTGGTGGTGTATGTTGTAGCCTGATGCCATGAAATTCAAAGGTTGGTATTTTTATGGAGGAGGTAAGAAAGGTTGCTTTTTTTCCTTCAGGTGAAGTAGTGGGGGTAAAGCAAGAAGAAAAGTCCACTTTATATAGAGAACTCCAAGGGAAGATGAACCTCGGAGAATCAATTTTCCATTAGAGACAGATGATAAAGAAAACTTTCAGATAAATTTTCTAGGATGTAAAAGATTTTGCTGATGACTGAAAATGACTATCAGAGAGCACAGAGGGAGGAATTCCAGAGTTAGGAAGAGATGGAATTATAGAGTCCAGTGGCTGACATCATTATCTGAATGACCTGGTTTTTTTTTTATGGTGAGTGGTGTGAACATTGATAAAGGAAAGAAATAACTGTCCTGCTGATTCTAAGGCAGAGAGTACTGGTGACTCTGACGTTGGTTTATGGAAGTTGCCCTGTCAGGGTATATAATTTTGTGGTCCCATATGACTCAGCTGATAGAAGTATAGCAGCTCCAGAGGGGAGTTTTCCCCAGAGAGCACAGACACAGTCTTGTTTCTGTTACTGGGTTGGCGTGTGTTGTGTCAAATGACTTCAACTGAGGTGGTCAATGGAAGACCTGAACCAGCAATCTCGTTCCTTGTGATAGCAAGCAAAGAATTGCAGACTACCACTTCAGGCTTAAGCGCAAAGCAAAGTTTATTAAAGCATATCTATACTCTCAGAGAGAGTGTGGACTGTTTCTGCAAGGTGAAACCAGCGCTCCTGTACAGGCTTAAGGGTGGTTATAAGGAGCGTTCTGCAAGGAGGCGGGGGTGGGGGTGGGGGTTGAGTGACAGGGGATCATTATTTGATTGACAGTCCCGAGTTATGTAACAGGTTCATTATTGCGCATGCTCCTTGATTCTCTAAGACATGCCCACCCAGGGCGGGGCAAAACCACATGCAGATTTTATTATAATGATGGTATAATGAGTTTGTGCTTACTATAGGTTATACGCTTGTCTGGTCTGGGCATGTGCAGTCCGGGGACATTGTCTCCTGTTACTGGGCTCTCTCTTTATCAGGAAAAGTTATCCATCACCTGACCATAGTTTTGCCGGTTCTGGGTTCAGTCGGTGAGTGTCCCCAGGTGGTTGGAGTGTGACTTGATTTTTCCCCTCTTGTCTTTTCTCCACTGTCACCTCCTTGCTGCCAGTGTCTGACTAACTGCCTAACATTTTCTGCCCATATAGGCTCACAGGTCAACAGAATCCTTTTAATTTCCCATATCATAACTGCCAGTATGATTCTCATTCAGACAATAAACCAAGCTTCATGGAAACAGGTGGGTGTATGTGGTGTTTATACTAGCAGAATAGGTTTTGGCACTATAGACTTCTTTCTGGAACCACTGGCTTGATACCATTTTCAGGAAAACAAATACTGCAATTTTGAGAAATGTGTACATATCTATTCTCCAAGTATTTAAAATTAGCCCCAAAACTTTTTTCAAAGTTTCCTTGTGTGATTCATGATTTGGATAGAAGAGTCCAGATTTTTTTTTCACCATGGACAGACCAACAATCAATTAGAAATTCTATCAAAAACCTAAGCTTGTACATCTTCTTGTTAGATATCTGTTTTCCTTATACATAAAGTTTCTTAAAACAGTGTTTTAAAAGAGGTTGAGGGTTTCCCTGGAGGCGCAGTGGTTGGGAGTCCGCCTGCCAATGCAGGGGACACGGGTTCAATCCCTGGTCCGGGAAGATCCCACATGCCGCGGAGCGGCTGGGCCCGTGAGCCATGGCCGCTGAGCCTGCGCGTCCGGAGCCTGTGCTCCGCAGTGGGAGAGGCCGCAGCGGTGAGAGGCCCGTGTACTGAAAAAAATAAATACATAAAATTAAAAAAAAAAGAGGTTGAATTATCAGAGAATATCATCAAATGAAAATGAACTGCATGATTCCATATGGGGAATACAAGCACGATAATTAGTATCACTCACAATCACCCTGGAAACAGGTCAAGTCAGTATCTTATAAACTAACATATGATGCTACTCATGCTGTCCTCTGTTATGTACTCAGTTTCTGAATTTCTGGTTTGGAACCATCTCTTGGCTCATTTACACATACTCCCATTATTATGATATATTGCTTATAAAAATTACAATTATTATTTTTGGTATGTGTAGAGTTTTGTTTTCTCAACAGAAACTCTTCCTGAAGACACCAATATATGTTACCAGGAAATCCTCTCTGTTTTATTTAGTTTTTTCTAATGCTATAGCATTTTCTGAAATACTGTTTCTTAAGTCCCATCTTTACTTCACTCATCCCATTTGTTTACCAGTCTGGCTCTCCTTTTTTTTTTTTTTTTTTTTTTTCTGGAACACTGCTTCACTAGAAAGCACGGATTATAGTAGAGGTCCACGGACAGAAAACACTCTTTTCTCATTTTTGTTTTTCTTCTTGGTGTTCTTTATCCAAATTGTGGAGAAACAGGGACAGTTAACAGGGTACATTTAATGAGAATGAGGTCCTGAGTTACCTCAGATCAGATTCACACTGATACTGGTGTGAAAGCCCAGGTTTGGTGGCAGAGATGACAGGATGATGGATCAGCATGACACACATGAAGATGCAAACTGTCAGGATGTGGAAACAGAAGTTAACCTAATTCCTTTATCATGACAGGGTGCTAGTTCCAAAGCTGAGGTGAGTACCCTTTTAAATGAGAGTCTGTAGAATCTCAAACTATTGGTGAAGTCAGTCATTTTTGACTTGCTATTTTTGGGGGTTGGTACAGTACTGGAGTTACGCTAAACACTTTGTTATTTCATTAGAAATTTACTGAAAGATAAATCTTCCTGCTTCTGCCCTATTTCTACACTGAAAAGGAGTGATCAGTCATCAGTGAGTGTGCTGCCGAAAAGTTTTGTAAAGTCAGGAGCCATTCCAAATGGGAATTAATGGGGAGCAAAAATGATCTTTTCATATTCTCAGGTTTCATGATGTATGACAATCTGTCTTTAGGTGGGGCTGCAAATCAATTAAGCATGAATGATGTATATGGTATAGAATGTGACCTTAACAAGTTGTCTTATCTCTGCCTTGATGTTTCCATCTGGTGTGTGCAAGAAATGTACAGATAATGCAGCAAAGGGGACGATTATGATTTCAAAGTGAACAGCCATTATGGGTCACTATCTTCCTGGGCCTGATAAGTTTAATCCAAGTTGCCTGAGAGGGAAGAACTCATAAAATACTTTATCTGAAGCAAGTGTAAAAATACTCATAAACTCAAAGGTTAATCACTGCACCAGAAGAATAGATGAAGGAGACAGGGCAATTTTATGTTTCTTTGCTGTGCTGCCCTTATTAATCATGTTGTGAGTTGCTTTAAAATATGTACCTGCACTTTATCTTAAAAGCCAAATGGATAGACAGACAGACACTAAAAATGAAGTTGGAATGATGATGCTATGATTTATTCATCTCTCTTTCTACTTGCCAGTATCTGCAGGAGATATTACTAAGGTCAGGATGTACATTTAGTTATATTTTTTAAATCTATTTTATTTTCAAGCCATACTTTTTTTACTATTATTTTTTAAATTAATTTAAAATGCAGCATTCTTATTTATACTGAGCTTAAGGTATTTACCTCATTTATCTTTTGTGCAAGTGGTATTATTTTAAGATGACACGTGGAGAGCTTGATCATCTGTGTAATGATCCCTTCAGATTTCACTAAACAGCACGTAAGGGGATTGGAGAATTATGCTAATAGAGTTGTTGTTAAATCAGCAAATGAGTTCCATTTCTGTCTCTAGATTTATGCAGGACATCTTTGGATAAATTAGAGCATAAAGGATCTATACAGGTGTAAATAAGACAAACTACATAGGAAGTTCCCTGCATATTGTGTATACTGATGTGAAAGGATCAATATTAACACATAATTAAATAAATTTACTCTAGATCATTCTCATTTAAACCAGTGATTGGCAAACTTAGTCTTCAAAAAGATGAAATAATAAATATTTTCAGCTTTACAGGCAATGTGGTCTTTGCCATTGTAGTGTGAAAACAACCGTTGATATTATGCAATTGAATGTGCATGGCTGTGTCTCAATAAGACTTTCTTTAAAAAATACATAGAAGATGCAAAAAGGCTCTTGGGCTAGAGTTTGCTGAACACTGGTTTAGATTATTTCTAAGAGTACAATAAATAAGATGTTTAGGAACTCCACATTTTAGTTAGTTTACTACTTAGTGTGCATTTGAAAACTTTCTTTTTTTTCTTTTCGGTTCCTCTTCCAGGGTTATAAACTCAGGTGCTTACAATGGCCAGGAAGTAACTTAAATATATAAAACTGAAATGGTATAATATCATGAAGTGTGGTGAGGCTTGTGATTAACTTGAGGCTATGTGCTCTAATTCTTACAAAAAAAAAAAAATGAATGGAGTAAGATTGGGCCCAATTTGCAATTTCTGCTCTATATAGCAGTTTGAATTTCCCTCTGCTTGTTATGCCCATATGATGGTTCTGAAGATCTCCTTGAAGAAGTTCTCTTCCCTTCAATCTCGCATCTACTCATTGCCTCTCCACTAGTATTGGTGTGTAAAATGTACTGTTCTTCTCTCTTAAAATGTAAAGATATTTTTGAATTTCCTTGGGATGCAGTTGTTTCTCCCCACTAGACTGTCATCCTGAATTATGAAATATATTCATTCACATGGTATCTGATTCAATGAAAATCCAACATTTTTCAAAGGGTATATCTTCTTCCTGCATGAAATGTCTTATGTGTATTCAGATAATCGTTGTCATCCCAAATGTTGTTATTTAAACTCTCACTATCAGAAATCAGGAATCAACAAATTTTGATATTGCTTTTTAATAAATTTATTATTATTTTTTGGCTGCGTAGGGTCTGTTGCTGCACGCGGGCTCTCTAGTTGCGGTGAGCGGAAGCTACTCTTCCTTGCAGCTTGCAAACTTCTCATTGCGGTGGCTTCTTTTGTTGCAGAGCACGGGCTGTAGGCATGCAGGCTTCAGTAGCTGTGGCTCGTGGGCTCTAGAGCGCAGGCTCAGTAGTTGTGGAGCATGGGTTTAGTTGCTCCGCGGCACACGGGATCTTCCCAGACCAGGGCTCGAACCTGTGTCCCCTACATTGGCAGGCGGATTCTTAACCATTGTGCCACTAGGGAAGTCCCTCGATATATTTTTAAATGAAATCTTTACTATCTGACATCTCACTACCTGCTATCTCAAACTCAAGAAAAAAATTAGAAAAAATAAATAATGTCATATTTCTTTATCCAAACTCATACGCTAAACTTGTGCTGCTCAAATAAGAAAGTCAATAGATGTGGGTAGTAGGGAATACTTAAAGTGTATGGTAGCTCAAGGCAGGCAGTGGAACTTTTATAACCCATTAGGGCCATCTAGTTGTCAGAAGCCCTTTAATAGCAACTTACTCCCATTTGATGACTTTGAAAAAACTTCTAAATTTGCCATGACCTACAGGAGGCTCTGAAAACAACTCCAGCTTAACTTCTGTCATATCTCCCCACTGATAATTCTACTCAAGCCACACTAGCCTTTCAGATTTGCAGACAGTCTTTCCTAGCTTTGACCATTTTACCTACTCTCTCTTCTTTCTGAAAAATTTCTCCCGTTCTTCTCATGGTAGACTTCCCCTCCCCCTTCAAGTCTATACTTAGGTGACGTCCTTAGAAAGGATATTCATTACCATTCTAGAAAAATATACCATTCAGTTCACAAATATCAACTAAGTGTTACTATGGGCCAGATACTCTGTGAGGTACTAAAGATATGATGATACACGAGACATACTGAATTCCTACCTTCAGGACCTTACATTCCAATAAATCATAGAGTTCCCTGGGACTACATTCTCCCATTCTCCACTGCCTGGCTCTACTGAATGAAAACTTATTTTTAATTTAGCATGTAGTGCAATCTCTAGTTTTTCCATTTGCTGATGTTTTTGCAACCATATACTACTATGAACTCTAGAAACTATGTCTCATTCACCATCGAATCCCTGACATCTAGCACTGTGCCCAGCTCATGGCAAGCATTTTATACTTGCCAACATAATGGTCGAATGGAACAAAAAGTCTAACTCTACTTTCCTGTGCTTTGATTTGACTCAAATTTTCAGTGGAACACTTTTCAAATATAATGTACTCAGTTTGGTAAATGTAAATAGAGGTAAATTGTTTTAAACATACATATTGTGGTATATAGCAAATATTTATAAAATTAAAGTGGTTTAACGTACCATTTAACAACTATATACAAATGAATCTGCAAACACTGAACAAAACAAAAAGTGTCAGCATGTATGATTTTATTTATTTTTTCCTGGTTTTCATCAAAGTCAATAGGCAATTCTTATATGAAAGTAGTTCCAATTCAGTTTGAATATAAATACATTAAGATGAATTGTCTTCTGATGGGCAACACAGATTTTGACCGAGCATTGTATGTAGCCATTTTGATGTTTCATTTCTAAACTCATATCATTTGCTCCATGACCTTGATAAAAAACTTATTTGGATTCTTTACGTGAATCTCATTTTTCACAGAAATAAAAAAGAATAAGCTGTGGGGTAGAGATAAAAAACTGCTTTCAAAGATCAGTTCAAAACCTAATTTTATCATAAGCATCTTTGAGTAGTATATTTTCCATTAAATTATTTTTTTTAATTTTTTAACCTGTATACCGTTTCTTTCATAGCATACAGATAATTATATATTTAGAATGTATTTTTTCTATGAGCAAATGATAATCTTTAAGGTTTGATAAAAGGAATTTAGCATAGTTTACAGATAAAGGATGGTCCAGTTATTTTCATTTTGCTGATATATGAAGGTCTGCAAAGCATAGATCTCATGTATATTAGTGACCTGAGGTAAAGTTTGACTTACAGTACCTAATAAATAACGTCATTTATATTTTATGCCATCATATTGAATAGTTCCAGTATGTTCTGTTTGGAAAAATGAGAACAATCCTAGGTATACTGCCAAACTTTAAACATAGCAGTGATATGGCACAATCCTCTATCAAATATAAGTCTATAATCAAAGCAGTCAGCAATAGTTTTGAGGAACTGCTCATCACCTTCTAGTTTCTCAAAAAGTTCAGATGTGCATGTTGGTAATAATTTTCTCAGGAACTGAAATTTAAAATATGTTCCATGAAATTGAAACAGAGAAAACACCCACATCACTTGCTCCCACTAATCTCTCAAGTGGAGCACAACTTTGGTTTTATGATTGAAGGAAGATATGAAAAATATTCAAAGGATCCAGAATATCAAATAAATATGGGTATTAATAAGAGCAACAGAACAATAGTCATTCTGATACAAGGCTAAATTAGGAACATTAGTGAGGCTAAATAGAAACTTAGATATGGGAAAATCCTTGTATCTTGACTCATTTGTCTAGTTCTCTATGTACATGTCAGATAGAGATCAAGGGATAGTCAAAAATGAGAAAGATTGTCTCACTGGAAACTCTAGTCGGTACTGGTGGACAAAGAACCCAGACTTAGGACCTCTGTTATGTAGGGCAAATATAAGGGAAATATTTACAACCTCTCCAAAGAGCATGAAATTCTAGGAAATTGGTGTCAATCCAATGCCTATCAAGGACGATGATGATTACTATAAGTAGTATGTCTCCTGGCAGGAAACTTTATCAAAGCATCCAATGTGTGCTCCAGGTTGGATTAGGTTCTCCAGAGAAACAGAACCACTGTAAAAGGAAATTTATTATGAGGAATTGGCTCTCATTATTATGGAAGCTGAGAAGTCCCACAGACTGCTGTCTGTAAGCTAGAGACTGGGGGAAATCTGAGTCCAAATGTCTGTGAACCAGGAGAGCTGATGGTGTAAATTCTGGTGGAGGGTAGAAGATAATATGAGATGACTCAGCTCATCCAGTCAGGCAGAAAAAAGGGCAAAGTCTTCCTTCTTCTGCCTGTGGTGCAGAAGAATTCTTAACAGATTGAATGATGCCAACCCACACTGGGAAGAGAGGCCACCTACTTTTCTGAGTCTACCAATTCAAATACTAATCTCATCTAGAAACACCCATACACCCTCACACCCAGAAATAATGTTTAATCTGGGCACTCCGTGGCCACTCAAGTTGACACATAAAATTAATGATCACAGAAAGTGACCTGAGTATTGGAGCAATGACATTTCTTTTTTGCGCATTTGCGTGTTTTGTTTGGTGCCCAGAATAGGTCAGCACTCTATTAAGGCAACAGTGCTAACATTCATTAGTGGCTGCCCCACAAACAGGGCACATGGCATCCAGGTTACAAAATTTCCTTTTTTCAAACTTTAAATATTTTTTCCAATCATTCATCTGCTGTCTCTATGTCTCTTCAATGCATATGAATTTGTGATTCCCTAATTTTATCTTTATGATTTGTTGTGAGACAGGTATTCGATTTCCCACTAAACTTGCATACTTTCTTTTTTTTAATGTATATCTAAGAGTTTTGTGTTTTCTCTTTTCATGCTTGTGACTCAGCATAATAATAATTTCTGACTTTTTTTGGATGACAAGTGTATGTTTTCCTTATTATAACATGCAACATCATATTTCAGCATTTAAATGAAAGACATTTTAACATCAATGTGCTTATTTAATATTATGTTCTGCTTTATTTTTTTTTTAAACCTGCCATTAAATCATTAGTGCATCTCAAAATTGTTGGTATCATAGAATTTAGAAAATTTGATAACAAAATTTGGCTCACTTTAAGACTGCATTTTTTTCTGGGTTCTGATCCATTTAGGGATACTGAATCTTTCTTGAATATCTTGTTTTATACTTGGTATTTATTTCCTTTTTTTGTCTACTTTTTTAAATTCAAAACAACCATTGGAAGCACATGGTACAACCAGAAGCACACAACTGACCTTCTGTTCAGAGTTGAATTTCAAATTGTTTTCTTGTTTCTGCCCATGGGAAATAAATATAAAGCTTTCTATTTGTACATTTTATGAGCAGACACATGCCTAAATGCACACCCTTGAAGGTTTATAAATATATTTTCTTAGTAATATCAAACAAATTATTGAAGTCCAAGAATGCATGGCTTTTATCTGCATTTGTTTTTACTTGACATCACTTCTGAATTTTCAAAGAAAACTCGTGGACGCTGACAGTTGACAGAATAGGCAGACAGTACCACCCATTCTGCTAAATATATCTAGGATTATGTTTGCACATATATTTAATTAATGAGTGAGCCTAAACAAATGGTTTTAATTTGAAATTATGGGAGGGTTTTTGTTGGTATATTGTGAATCTTTTACCAGTTGCTTTGCAGTTGCAAAATCACAGCCTGTAACTTGTAAATATTATCAAGTATTAAGAGGAATGAATCATAGAGAGCAACAAGGGCCAATCTTCCTGCTTCAAAACTCCACCAATTCATCATCTCCTGGTGCACGGTAGAGCTAAGACTTAAACCCAGCACAGGTCCCTTGGTCTTAGGTCAATACTCTTCAGCCGCCACCACAGAGTCATTTTTTTTTTAAGTTGCCCCAAAATTACTCTTCTCAAATTCAAAAGAAACACACCCTCTCTTAATATTACATGTAGAGTACAGAACCATATCTTACTGAAAATTTTTTTAACATTTTTATTGGAGTATAATTGCTTTACAATTGTGTGTTAGTTTCTGCTTTATAACAAAGTGAATCAGTTATACATATACATATGTCCTCATATCTCTTCCCTCTTGCAACCCTCTCCCTATCCCACCCCTCTAGGTGGACAAAAAGCACTGAGCTGATCTCCCTGTGCTATGCGGCTGCTTCCCACTAGCTACTGATTTTATTTTATTATTATTATTTTTTAAATCTTTTTCTCCTTTGAATTTGTCCTGCGTCTGGCATGTAGTACAAGTTATATTTATTTATTTATTTATATTTATTTATTTTTTGGCTGTGTTGGGTCTTCGTTTCTGTACGAGGGCTTTCTCTAGTTGCGGCGAACGGGGTCACTCTTCATCGCGGTGCATGAGCGTCTCACTGTCGCGGCCTCTCTTGTTGCGGAGCACAGGATCCAGACGCGCAGGCTCAGTAGTTGTGGCTCACGAGCCTAGTTGCTCCGCGGCATGTGGGATCTTCCCAGACCAGGGCTCGAACCCGTGTCCCCTGCATTGGCAGGCAGATTCTCAACCACTGCGCCACCAGGGAAGCCCTAGCTACTGATTTTAAAAACAGTTCACTTCATTTTCTCCTTTTAGAAAAGTTAATCTTCATCTAATCACTTAAAGTAGAGCCATTCTCAGAGCCTTATAATGTACTTAAGCATCTCTTCCATATCACCAGAACCTTGAACCTGCCTCAGTCTCTGGTCATTTCTGCCAATAAGATAAATGATCAGAATTTACCTTTAGTCTCTTTTAACAATTATTTTAAATTCATACTGATTGATTATAAATGCTTACAAATTGTGTGTAAGTTACATGGATAATGATTCAAGAAACACCTACCAGGTATAGATATAAGAAAAAATATATACAATTCCTGTCTATAAATTCCCATGTGTGAACTTCCCAAATCCCATCTCTTCTTCCTCTCTCATTAGGTGGCTACTATCCTGAATGTGGTTTTATTTAAATCTTGGATTTCCTCTATAGTTTTACCACATATTTGTATCTATAAGTAGTATATTATTTAGTTTTGCACAGATTTTTTGTTACATATAAAAGTAATAATAGAGTATATTTTCTTATGTCGCGAGCTTTTTTTCTCAATATTGTAATACCAAAATTCACCCATGTGGTTGTATCTAGCTGTAATTCTTTTAGGCCATTGTTGTATGTAATTTCATTATATGAGTACATCATATTTTTAAATCCATTGAATTATTGATAGAGATATTGTTTCTGCCAAATGTTTTCTATTTCCAACAATATTTGTAATTGATATTCTTAAGTATTCATATCTTATACTTGTTTACTGCATCACATGTTCAAGTTTTTTTCTAAGAGAAATTTCTGGTAGTAGAATGGCTGAATCATACATAGGCACATCTACAAAAATTAGGCCTGCTTTTTTTTTTTTTTCTAAAATGACTGTGCCACTCTTGAGTGTTTGAAAGATTTAGTTGCTCAATATCCTTATTAAGTCTTAACAATGCTAGATGTTTTAAGTTTCCCATCCTATTGCTTTTAAATAATATTTCAGTGTTATTTCTGTTTATTATAATGATGCTTATCATCTTTACAGATGTTTATTAGCTTTTCAAGTTTCCCTTTCTATGAAGTCCTTATTCAAATTATCAATATGAGAAATAATGGAAAGGACATAATTACCAATCCTATACATACCAAAAAGATGATATAAAGATAATAAGAACAACTTTATTTGATAACTTAGATAAATGGGTGAATTACTTGAAAAATATAATTTGTCAAAACTTTTGAACTGAAAGATGATAAAATTACCACCTAACAATATGTATAACATACAGTTAAAATGGGACCTAAAGAAAAATTTAAACATTCAAAGTATTTATTAAAAGAGATGAATTTCAACAACTTAGACTAAATATTTTTTAAGCTAATAGGAATATAACACTAAAATAACTTTAAGTTAAAATAAAAGAAATAATAACTACTAGAGCAGAAATTACCAGGATGGACTATAAATATGCAAAGTAGAGAGGGTCACAAACAAAAAGTTCGTTCTTCAAAGAGAGAATCTTTGGTAAGACTAATCAAGAAAACAGAGGAAAGAAAAAAAAAAAAACAGCACAGAAAGCACATGAGGAATTAAAAAAGGGATATCACTTAACACAAATGCTGAAGTGATTATAAAAATGACTAAATTATCAACAACTGAATTACAGATTTTTTGAACTTTGTTGAAATGGATGTGATCTTAGAAATAAAGAATTTATAAAAATAGATAAATGTAGAAACACAGAATAAGAATTTGAATCAGTAACTTAAAATTTTCCACAGAGCTTTCTATGTTCCAATGCTTTCAACATAGAGTTTTACCAAACATACAAGGAGTAAATCTTGTATCAACTCTTCCAGTCTTATACCAGCTCTTCCCAGAGAATAGACAAAACAAATTTGTTCACCGTCTCATTTCACGACTTGTATAAATTTGATAACAAAATTTACTGACAACAATAAAATAAATGAAACGTTTAGAGCAAATTCCATTATAAAAGTAGATGAAAATGGATTAACAACACATAGTGAAACTAAACCTAGTGTCATATTTAAAAAAAAATAGCACTTTATGGCCAAGTTTGAAACTTAGGAAGTAAATCAACACATTAATGTATTAGAGAAGAAAAGTCATCTGATCACTTTACCAGAGGCAGAAGAATCATTTGATAAATTCAGCAACCTCTCAAAAAAAAGTTTTTCACAAAATAGAGTAAGAATTATGCTTGATGATGAAATATCATCATCTCTACTTTTTAAATCAAGAATAAAGCAGAGGGCTTCCCTGATGGCGCAGTGGTTGAGATTAAAAAAAAAAAAAAAAAAAAAAAAAGGGATAAAGCAGTTATGCAGTGATCATCACTTATATTAAATATTGACCTAGCCTGTTGAGTAAAGTAAGAAATGAAATAAAATTATTAGTAAAAGACTAATTACTCTTTTTAATAGTAAAAGCTTTATTACCCTTTTATTAAAAGACTATTTTTCCTTTGTTCCTGTTATTATATAGTAAGATAATTTTAAAAACCTAAAGGGAACTAATTACAATATAATAGTCCTTACCTATATTTCTGAATATAAAACAATTATATTTTAGTGTAGTAAACAAAAAAGGAATTAATAGTAAAAAATGTCCATCCTTTAATCATATACTCTCTCTTTTTCCCTACACAGAAGATGAGCACAAACCACAACACTCCATTACTTACTTAATTGTTAGTGATTCTAATGTTAGAAGATGTTTCTCATACAAATTTTTAAACTCCATGATTACTTTCTATGCTATATACAAGGCTATGTAAAGTCAGTTAATTTTGGGGCAAAGTATAATTAATCCTCACAGTGTTTATAACTACAGCAAAAAAAAAAACTTTACCATTGTAATTAAAGGAATACCTTTATTTATGAAGTTTCTATTTGACTTTTATGGTATCATGAGGAGGTAATAGTAAAGTGTTTCAAACCTTAATTTTATATTATCTGCTAAAAGGAGAAAATATATATTCCTTATGTCTTCTACATATTTTATGTTGATATGTTTAAGTTTTTATAGACTTTTAAAATTATTTTTCCCAGTCAGGAATATTCTACTAACATGTCTTCTAGTTCATTAACCCTACCTTTTGCTGTGTTTAAAATGATTCTAAATCCATCTATTTAACACTTATTTTTTTCAGTTCTAAAACACCATTTTATTCTCTTTTATTTATGCAATTCCACTCATAAATTTTAAAAAAATAGTCTCTTTACTTTTGGAATTTATTAATCATGTTTAAAGTCCTGGTTATGTAACTCAGATATTTGAATCACCTAGGGGTATTCCCACTGTCTATTATTTTCTTGCTTTTCCTTTTGTCCTACTGTCAGGTTGTAGGCTTGTCTAGGTTCATATTAAATCATTTTATTTTATTCCATTCAGTATGAAAAGTCTTTTGAAGAAAAGCAACTACTATTATAATCATACTTTATAAATATTTTTGATGAGAGATTTGTTTTGATTTATATTAATTTGCAATGATATTTTGGATTGTCTCATTGATAATCTGAAAAATTATAATGACATCATTATGATAGTATAAACAGTTATTTGTTGTTTCATTAAATCACAACATTCTTCCTAGCTAAGAAGGGAATCCAGACTCTGGTCTGTATTTCCTGTTTTTCTGGATTTGAAAGATAGATATGGTATTAAAAATAGGAATTTTTTTTTTTTCCCCTCAGCAGTGACACCTTGAGGTATATATCAAACCATTTTTCTTTTTAAAGGTTTATGGGTTGGGAGGACTGGTTCATTACTTACTCATTAATAAGCCTAGGGTGGAGAGTGGTGATAGAATGTAAGCATATCATGAAGTGAAATAAAAAAACCTGAGCTATATATATGTTATATATATATATATATAATTATCAAATTATTATGTAGTATACCTGAAATTAATATAATATAATATGTCAGTTATATCTAAATTAAGACAAATGTTGAGCTAGTTTTGTGCAGTGTTTCCACTGTTCTGGTATATGTGTGCATGAGCTATGAAATATGAATTGTGTAATTTCAGTAATACTGCCTACAACTTAGAAGTTTTTATATTTGTATTTGTACCAGGCATTATGCAATCTTAAAATAATTTATGCTATTAATTTTTTTTTTAAATTGAGAATGACATTAAAGAGCAAATACAAAACACCATGCCAAGTTGAGAGAAAAAGAGCTATATTATATTCCAGCACTTTTAATGACACAATGTTGACTGCTTTTTGAACAAAGGACATTTTCTCTTTGCTCGGGCCTCACAAACGATGTCTTCAACCTTGGTTAAGAGTGCTCATACAATCAATCCTACTGTGTATAATCTCTCCATGTAAATTACCTGGCTATGCCTTGCCTGATGTGTCTCTCTACTTTTGCAGACAAAATATGTTATGCAGAAATGAGTTTCAACACTATGGCCTCTTTCTCTGGACTTCTATGATACTATGTAAAGCTGAGTGGACTTATAAGTCAATTTTTCCATGAAATAATCATAACTGGACAATAATTGTTTGAGTTTTGTTGATCAAACAATAACCTGACTTGAAGAAATCAATAATATTTTAATAGATAGAGGGACTTATCTGTTCTTCGGTGAAGTAGGCATTTCATCTCTTCCTACTATTCCTTTCAGGGAGGAAGTCAAGAGCTTAAGTTTAAGAGTGCGAGATGCATCACAGGGCTGTTGAGACATTGGTTGCCTCCTTTTCTTATTAAGTGTGGCTTTACCTAATGGCCTCAGTTTATTCTGGCCTCTCACTGTTGTGGCCTCTCCTGTTGCGGAGCATGGTCTCCGGA
Source organism: Neophocaena asiaeorientalis asiaeorientalis (assembly GCF_003031525.2). Taxonomy (NCBI): domain Eukaryota; kingdom Metazoa; phylum Chordata; class Mammalia; order Artiodactyla; family Phocoenidae; genus Neophocaena; species Neophocaena asiaeorientalis. Next base: position 8,016,498 of record NW_020185338.1, on the reverse strand, counting down.
CGCGCAGGCTCAGCGGCCATGGTTCACGGGCCCAGCCGCTCCATGGCATGTGGGATCTTCCTAGACCGGGGCACGAACCCGCGTCCCCTGCATCGGCAGGCAGACTCTCAACCACTGCGCCACCAGGGAGGCCCTCAATTTATTCATTTTTAAAATGATGATAATAACACTGCCTTTTAAGGTTGTTCCACGTGAATGAGAATATTTATATTAAGTGCTTGGCTTAACATAAATATTATTTTTATCTATCTATCAGCCATCTATCTAGTTATTATTAGAATGTTACAGCTGGTGTAGACACACGTAGCATTCACCCAGACACAGACACACACTCGCCTTCACTGTAACACTCTAGCCTGTTCTTCCCATTCAAGCCTAAGTTCTGATTTCTTTCTCCTAGCTATTTTTTTTCCTCTGATATGAAGTATAACCAGATATCCCAGTGAAAATACACATGAATAATTTTACAAGACTGGAGAATTTAATGGCGGAAAAAGCAAATTGGGTTGATTTGTAACATTTGAGGAAGAATTCATTGGGCATCTTTCAAATTACCTTGGAAACAGCATAAGCTTTTATTAGTAAGTCAACCTTTTGAGAGAAGCAACTAAACATATGAAAATACCTTAAATGTTTTATTAAAATAACACTTCTCTTCTCTAGAATTATACTGCAACAGCTATCTCAACTATTCAGAAAGTTGATCATCTAAAATTAAGCAGCCAAATAATTAAATTTTAAATATAGAAATGACAAATGAGAAAATTATTTTTCCACACAATACAGTTAAGTAGATTTTCAGAAAAACTCCTAGTAAATGCAGCACACCTAAAATGTTGGTTTCAAAAATAATTTACAAGTGTAGAAAAAAAGAAGTTTGAATGCTCCCCAATTTGTCTTATGAGGTTAGTTATAACTTGACAATAAAACTCGATGTATATATTTCATCAGTAAAATGTTAATAGAAGGGATTATAATGAGAAACCAAATCCAGCAATGTATAAGCAAAATAAAATATCATGACCAAAGTGGTTTATTCCAACAATGTTAGGTTGTTTCAATATTAGAAAAATGAATAATGAATTTTGCTACTTAAATAGAATAAAGAAGAAAAATAGGATCTCAAAAAATTCAGAATAGGGCATTTAGCACAATTTTAAATAATTATATAAGGTAAAATCTGATAATGTAATGGGAATAAAAGTGGTTTCCTTAACTTGGAAGAACCTACATAAAACATCATGTTCAATACTGGAATTTTATGATGATTATGTTTAAATCAAAAACAACATACAGATGATATAAATAATTAGAACAATAAATGCACTTTTAAATAAATATAACCAGGTAAATAGATTTCCTCTACTGAATAGCAACATACATCCCCTGCGGTGGACTTTCTCTTTCCCTGTGTGGTATGTTTTCTTTTCTCCACATCATCTATTTAAATATTATAATCACCCCCAAAATCTGAGACACAGGTATGGCTATACGATGCTTCATTTGCATTGGAACTTCCTATTTGGTAGATCAGTCTTGCAACATTGTATCAGGGTAATATTTTATTCATTAATGATGTAAGGTAGTGTTAAGAGAAAAACAAAATGTTTTGAAAGAGAAGTTTGAAATACTAAAGCAATTGAAATCAAGTTTTCCAAAATCCAAGGAGTTTTTGAACTCTGTCTAAAAAAAAATTATATTTGAATTACTCCCTAGCCTGACAGGCTCCCATTTGAGGAATGGGTGTCTGTGATAATTAAATGCAGAATGGTACAACCCAGCTATATCTGTGTGATTCACTGATTCCCACAGTCATTGGAGAACTCAGAGAAGAGCAGAAGGGAATCTTCAATACATAACTGATCCTTGGAGCTTTGTTTATTCTCCCCTTTCCATTCAATTTTTGAAGACTTACACTACATTTAAGATATAGTCACTGGGGGTCACAGCATAAACATCTAATTATACCTAAGCAAAATTAATAAAAATCATAGATTGTAGTACAGACCTAACCATTTTATAATGCTGAAAGAAAAACACTAAAATGACAATTGCATATTAGAAGTAATCTATTTTAGATTTATGACAAATTTGGTAGTTGGGCTGGACAAGGGAATAGTTTGAACTCAAATTTTGTATCTGGGTGGAATTTTCCTCATTTAAAATCATTATTAGCTTATGGTCCAAATAAAAGGAATAGAGATCTATCACAGATCCCCTCTCAGAGTTGGTGTATGGTAAACATTTTTTGAATTGACAGTTTATTGTTTCTTAAGTAACTCTTCTATGTTATCAATAAGTATGAGTTGTTTTAAAAATATCTGAATAGATAAAAGACAGCTGGAAAAGAACACCTGCAACTTCCCATTCTTTCTATTCTTCTAAATCCTTTGTGGGAAATTTCCAGTTTGGGTGGGATGTCTGCAGGAGTGGGATGAGATTCCTTTTCCTGATAGCTATGTAATTCTGCTAATTGTAAATGTGAGCTAATTTTAAGAACAGGCAAATACTGTTCACTAGCAGATAAAAACAATGATCATATCTCACGTGTTACTAATTGCTGGGTTTTATCAACAAAAGGAATTTGAAATGTAAACCCAGGAGAACATTTTCTTCTTCTAATAATACAGAAAAGAAATTGAGAGCAATGTCATTAGCCATGATGGATGTTAATTCATCCTAAGAACTGTCTTAGTGCATAAATATAAGAACCATGAAGGCAAAAATGGAGGCTGTCAAGTCAGAAAACTTTTACCAGGGGATGCATACATATCTCTATGATAATAATGTTTCTTCCCAATGATTGATGTTAAAAAGTTTGTTTATTGGCATGCATCCCAGAAATAAGACTGATGAACTGGAAAGGTCATCAGATTGTAACAAAAGACTTCTTTTACTCTTATGAAATACTTTTGTTATTTTTTTATTCAAACAGAAAGTTACAAAAATTATAATCATCCATAATCATCCTCATCGGTTCACTCAGTCCCATGTAATTAATTTTTTTTTCACCTTCATCTTTTGTTAGCACTTTTATGAGTTCATCAGTTTTCCATTAGAGTTCTGAAAATGCTTATTCATTCAGTTCAGCAGTATAGTCAGTTACTAGAAACCAGTACTTGTCAGAGTCTTTTCCATGAATTCCTTGAAGATGAAACCCTTTTATAGGAACACATTTGTAAAAGCATCAGAGTACACCCAGAACTGTCTGTAAATGACAAAAGACTTAAAAATGACCATGGTTAAAGATTTGATGAAAGTTCATAATAATGCAATGGACAAGGAAATTTAGTTATTTCTGAGATATACATTTTAAAGTAATAACTAGAATTCTGACTTATAACATTATAGCAGAACATATAAGATTTTTAGAAATTTCATGTAATGTCTGAGACATTTATATTAACATATTTCCATACAAATAACCCAAAGAAAGTTTAGTATTAGCTGTTTTGTTTGTTTGTTTATATGAAATACTTCTTTTATTTTATATAAAACAAAATTTATGTTTCTTAATTAAATTAATTTCTCTGAAATCTCATCTGAGCCCCGTTCACCTCCTTTATTGTGTCATTGATTACTTAAATATATTTTTATTATTTCACCTTAGGTTGTTTATATTTTTTAATCCCTCTTTCCTAAAATTTTAAAGTTAGAAAAGCCATCCAGATCAATGTATTGGTCCAAAACCAGGATGTTGGTAAGTAAGTGACTTGTCTAAAATCAAACTATTGTATCTGATTCCTAAATTGGAATTTTATAATGCTGTGGCTTGGCTCTTTTTATTTTACTTTATGACATTTTATTTCACCCATTTAGGTCATAAACAGAAATGGAAATAGCTAAAGATATGAGCTCCTCATGTCTCATTGTGGGCCTAGTACCTGGCACATAATGAGATTTTATTTATATATACATTTATTCAACAAATATTATGAAGCACCTCTTACGGTTTAGAAACTGAATAAATACGAAGAGGAAAAAATTTATTTCTGTCTACACTAACTCTAAAAGTTTTCATCTAGTTCCATAGTTTTAAATACAGTTTATATATCAATTGCTCCCAGATGTCTACCTCCAGCCCTGACCTTTTCACTGACATCAGACTCATATCCAATTGTCATATGGTTTTCCAATAAAGATATCAAATTTTACACTTAATTCCTCTTGATGCCCCCAAACTTACTCTCACAGTTGTCTCCGTCTCAGTAAGTCTATCCAGTTATTCAAGCAGAAATCAAAAGGATACCTTTGAGTCCTGTCTGAACCATAGCCTCCACTTATAACCCATCAGCCAGTCCTGAAAGTTTTGTATTTAGTAAGAAAATACATGCAGTCTTCAGTCAGGTTGACTCAGCTCAAAACTAGACTTCACCAGTGTTAGTTACATGACATTTGGTCAGGTAATTGACTTTTCTATATATCACTTTCTCCATCTAAAATGAAATTAACAGTAATGTCTACCTCATATAATTGTTATAAGAATTGAATGGAATAATACTTGTGTTTAGCGGAACTTCTGATCATTAAGCCACAATTTTTTAAAGTAAGGCAGAGTCAATAGGAATTGATTAGAGAATGACAATGGGGATGAGGGAAAATGTGTTCACAGACACTTCTGCCTTTGGCAAGTCTCTGCCTTAGGCAAGCGGATGATTGGTGGTAACTATTTAGCAAGTTAAGCATCATGAGAAGAAGGATAAATTTGAGGATAATATGGAGCATGCTGAGCTGAGTTGCATCTGATATATGTAGGTGTAGACATCCCATAAACTGTTGCATGTATGCAAGGCTATCCTGTTGCATAAACTCAAGAAGGATCATTCCCACTGCAGAAAGCCTGGACGACTGTAGGTGCTTAAAAATTGCAGTTACTTTAATTTTACTTAAATTCCACCTAAGGCAGATATTAAGAAAGATATAATTATTTCTACAAAATAAAAAAGGAGTAACTCTTATATTTTAGTCTCAGTCCAGCCTTCTGATATGTGTTTCATTTTTTTTTTTCCCACCCCCTTTTCAGTCCCAGGTGAAAAATGACTCATGCCCTTGGGAAAATATGCATATTATTTCTTTAGTATTTATACAGAGTATTTAATCTAACATCATTGATCTTATTCTGTCTATATGCATCCATATTTTAAAATACACTTGAATCAGAAAAAGCCATTATTTACATGCTTGGATAATCCTATATTTATTTGCAACTGATTTTCAGGACAATAATGAGTCTAAGATGTGTTGAAGATAGAAACTGTCTTCTCTACTAAAGCTCTGCACACAAAGGTACTGGATGATAGTAAATGCCAATAATTATACATTAGTTCACTTTTGTGAATTCATAACTTTAACATTGTCCTGTTAATTTCTCTACCACCTTTGAAATTCTGAGATGTACTACATAGTTTTCGCAATTGGAAACAATTGGTATGAGGGGAGGGGAGGGTAGATAAATGCACATATATAAGTAGAGTGAGAAATGGTCATGAGCTGTATAAAAATAACACTTATCACTAATGGAACATAAAAATGTCATTCCGTGGGTGGCAACTTAGCTGCTAAAATTACTCTGGGGAAGTAGAAGCAACTGCAATTTCCTCTGACCTCCAGGGTGGTCCAAATTTCTTTGGTTGAAATAATCCATTGAAAATGACTGATTGTGGAATCAAAAAGAAATAACACATATAGCAGTTAATATTCTTCTTCAGTGGGATAAATTGATCAATCATAAATGTATATTTTTAGGGAACTTATATGAAAGTGACACATGAGTTTCAATGTTAATTATATTTATTCTTATTACTCCTAACTTCTTTCTTATTTAGAAAGATAAAATACATGAAGATATTAAGAAAGATATAATTATTTCTACAAAATAAAAAAGAAGTAAATCTTATATTTTAGTCTCAGTCCAGCCTTCTGATAGGTGTTTCATTTTTTTTTTTTTTCCACCCTCTCTTCAGTCCCAGGTAAAAAATGACTCATGCCCTTGGGAAAATATGCATATTATTTCCTTAGTATTTATACAGAGTAATTCATCTAACATCATCTAACATCCCATTAATTTCTAACTGATTTCTTGTCCAGATGTTTGTTAAATTTTGCTTGTTTCTTCCCAGACAAATAAGCTTTTCACAATGACTTTGAACTCTCAGGTGGACCCATAGGCAGGAATATTAATATGAATCAACAATAAGGAAATATGCTTATCTAAAAGAGATGTATTCCATTCACATTTATGATAAACTATTCACTTCGTGGGAAATAGGATTGGATCGGTAACCAAATATGACCATGATTTGTTTTTTTTTTTTTTTTTTTTTTTTCTGGAGGAAGTTAGAGATTTAAGTACTAAAAGGCCAAGACAAAGTGAAACAGCTGCTGTTCAGGCTGTCCTTCCCTGTTACTGTTCTCTGTACACAGTGCTCTTTCAGCAAATCACTGATGACCTTGGACAATAAGCATGGCAGATTAAGGTGGCATACTTTAAATAATAAGAAACTATTTGGCTACTCTAATAAAATTACATTTATTGACTCTAATAAAGATTCTATTTATTGCTCTTTATAAAACTGTTGTAATTTTCTATAGTATTATAGTACTGAAATTTTCTATAGTATTTCTATAGTATTATAGTATAGTATTATTTCTATAGTATTATGCTTTTTAAAAAAAACAAATTTGGAAGAACTGAAACTAGTATTTCAAATGGATAGATTATGAAAACAAATTTTGTTTTTTGCTTAAAATTAAAAGAGTAATTACTTTTGGAGGAAAAACAACTGTACTTTTACTCACTTACTTATTTCTAGTTGGCTCTGTCTAGTTCGTCCCTGTCCAGCTCACCTTTTAATGCAACTTAAAGTAATAAGAGTTTAGTTATGACTAAAGTAAATATAAAGTGACAGGATTCCACCCAGTTGAAAATAAATTTAGCCAATACTTAGTCTTACCAGACAAAGTTATCAAATTCTAATCTTCAATAGGCACATCCTAATGTGTACTTGCCTAAGAGCAGTTTGGCTTGAACTAGAGTAAATGACACCTGCATTATAGCTAATCCTCTTTCAAAGAAGTTTGCCAATTGGTTTGAATGACCTTGCTACCAAATAGGCATATTTAACCTTAGCAACTACCCAGTATAGACAAAGGAATTTACTTTTGATCTTCTATTAGGTAGAAAAATTATTTTAAAAGAGGTTTTGAAAAACTATAGTCTACAAAATAATCAGATGATCTTTGCACAGGATGTGAAACTGTCAAGAAAAACATCTTTAATTATTCTCTATTTTTAATGTTTCTTTGTTGTTGTCGTTTTTACTAGGAAGGTATCTCAGTTTAGGATCTAAAACTCCATATATTATATGAGTGAAAAGTGTACAAAAGTAAGAGACATATTTTTCTTCTCATCTCAGGTGAGTAAGAGTCTACATGATACATCATCAAGGAATAGCAGTGTTTTTATTTCCAACCCGAAGATCTGCATTGAGATCTAACTATGATACTGAAGCTGACATCGACAGCTCCAACACCGGATTCAATCTCGGAGACAGAGTTGAGGGTGAAGTAGTAAAGAATAGCTTTCTTGTTTTGTCAGGCAAGGGGGGGCCACAGTGGGCTAATGCCCTCAAAACCGTGTGTCCCCATTGGGGGTGGGGTTGCTGATAAAGTTCAGGATGCCATGCAGGGTCCATATTCCTTTAATTCAGTGATCATCTGGCATCAGGTGATGATGGGTGAACTGTGACTTTCTCTGGAATGAAGAGTGCTTCAAGTAGTTAGCATCTTCTATTTGGTGGGGTTTTAGTTCTGCAGAGGAGCTCAAAGATACTGTAATGTGCATCCCTTGAGGCGGAACCAGGACCCTGCCTCCAAGGCTGCACCACTGTTTCTTGACTGCTCCTCCCTTATCTCTGCATCCCCTTCCCTGATTAGCAAGAGTTTGAACCTGCCTTTTGGAACTCAGGAAAGGGGACACAGAAAGGCTTTTGTGCCCAGAAACCCCACAGGGTCCTGCTCTCGGTTTCAATACAAAGGTCCTACCCTTTGGATTGTGTGACTAAGGAGTTTTGTTTGGCTGAACCCTTTTTACTATTTGTCACTAGCTATAGAACTTATGAGAAAGAGACCTTAGAGTTTTCCTGCAATTGCCTTTTACAATCAAGTATACGAACCTGGGTTCTATGGTTACTTTTTGTTATACCATCACTTTTAAAAGTAAACTGAATATTGCTGCTATGTTTCCAAAGTTAGCTGTAGTTCATTTACTAATGGATGGCAAGAGAGAAGACTAGACCTACTTTTTTTCCCTGCTCATTTTTGAGTTTTATGGAAGTATCTCTCATATTGTCCATATTAACCTGTCAATGTCATGTACACTAACATCACATTGAATTATTTAGATCTGAATGATACCTGTGCTACTTTATTTCCTGATAAACAGACAAACAATTGGAGGAATTAATATTCTCAACTGGATGTATTTGTCTTTTTTAGATGTGGCCTTTGCACGTGATTCACAAAGAGTTTTCCACTTAGATTTTTCCCCCTTGTAATATAAAATTAAGAAACTCAAAACCTCAAAATTTTTTCTTCCTTAGTCATTTGAGATAAGCAGCTGGTTCCTGCAATGTCTTTGGCAGAAATGTAATTGCTTTTTATTATAGACAAACACAAATAAAACACTTGTTTGGTATTCAATTTGACTTGTACCACACTGATTTGCAGTTAAGGCCAAATACAAGGAAAATAATAAGGCACTCTCTGCTACATTTATTCAATTTTTCAAAATTAAAGACATTTTCATCTGTGTGTCTTAGAGAATTTGCTTTTAAAATGTAATGTGATTATTCCTCAAGGGAATTGGAGATAGTTTTAAATATGCAATATTATTGAACTGGCTTTTCCTCAAAGAGTATTCCATAGAACTGAGTAACAATGTTGTACAAACTATAAACCTGAAGTAGGTATACATTCATCATTACCATCTATACTGAATTTATATTTCATATTTAAAGTGAGGAAGGTGTGTCAGTAGACAATATTAAACTCTATAGGTCATCCTTTCATATCCCCACAATTTAAGCACAATTGTTAAAAAGCCGCTTCCTCATTAGAATATCATATTGTTGCAGGAAGGGGGACACCTTCCAGGGCGCAGGAGTGGGCTCTTGTCTAACACTCAGAAATGAATTGTCTGAGGAGACACACCTGCTGACAAAGCAGGAGATTTTATTGGAAAGGGCAACTGGATGGAGAGCAGCAGGGTAAGGGAACCTAGGAGAATTGCTCTGCCACGTGGCTTGCAGTCTCACGTTTTATGGTAATGGGGTTAGTTTCCAGATTGTCTCTGGCCAATCATTCTGACTAAGGGTCTTTCCTGGTGGCACACACATAGCTCAGCCAAGACGGACTCCAGCAGGAAGGATTCTGGGAGGTTGGTAGGACATATGGATTGGCATCTCCTCTCTCCTTTTGACCTTTCCCAAATTCTTGAAGTTGGTGGTAGCTTGTTAGTTCGTGTTCCTTACCAGGACCTCCTGTTGTAAGATAACTTCTTCAAGTAGTTACTATCATGGCTGGCCAAGGCAGGCTGTTTTGGTCAGTGTTTCCCTAACAATATCATGCCAATATTAACTTTTCATCCTATCCTGATGGAAATTCAGCTACAACTGTGCTTCAGTGGAGGTGTAGTAAGTAAAGGGAGCCTTCATGAGAAGGGTGTTCAAATTGACCATCAGAGGACATGCAGGGAGCAGATCACAACAGCAAAAACATAATAAAGACTCCAGAACATTTGCCCAAGAGGAATGTTTTTTAAATAAATGATCATAACAATACATTATTTGTGTTAATGTGTTTGTATTTACCAGTTACTAAAACATAGAAGAGACTTTCAAGGATGTTCCTGAAACTTGTGCGAACTTCCCAATGGGACCACAGAGGCATCTCCAAAGGAAGCTCCCAGAACTACCAGGATACCGGTTTTCTTTACCATTTTTTTTCTGTCAAATAAATCACATTTCAAGAGACCTTTAAATTTTGTTTTTATCGTATGAAACTGGGATTGTCTAGTACAAAACAAGGGAATTCAAAAACAACACAAACACATTTCTAAGATTTGAGGTATTTAAAAATACAAGCATGTGACTTTGGCAGTCTCCAGCAATTCCCTTTCTCCTTTGTACTTTATTATGAGAAATAAAAGAGCTGTAGCTGTGATTACAGGAGCTGCAAGAAATGCCTTCCCAGAATTATGACCCAATATCTAATTTTCTATTAGTATAGTTAATATAAAGATGATCCAATTAAAGGGATGTTTTGGTTCACTACATTTTTTACTATGTGACATATTTCAAAAACAAAAGTAATGAATATAGGTTGAATTATTTTCAGTAAATTGTAAAATATTTATACTTTTAATTAAATATTAATTATTGTATTGCTTATAATGTATTACTTATTAAAATATTTGCACATGAATGTTTGATACTTGCCATCATCAAAATACAATTAAATCTAACCTGTTTCTTTTCTCACTCCATTTGAGAATAAAATGTATTTCCTGACTTGTGTGTGGCTTAACCCAAGTGAGCAAAATGCTTCTTTTTCTGCTTCTTTCACATGGTCTGGTTTTGCTCTACGTATTTTATATGATTTTTACTTTTATTCCAATTCTTGGGTTTTTTGGAAATAAGACCCTGCAAATGTACATAATACTTGCATATTTAGTGATGCAATACATTGGAAATAATTCACATCAATTTTAGTGGCTCTCCTGAGGAACAGAGAAATGCATGGAGGAAGTGGAATTCAGTTCAGCTGAACAAACACTCAGATGATGCCCCCTTTGCATTTTTCCCTCTGCTGGGGCTATGGAATTCAGGGTCGCTACTTGGAGAAGCCAAGAGTGCAGTGAAGGAGGCACACATAGCCTTTAAGAATTTTGCTAGAAATATGCAGAGAATATTATTAGAGCACAGAAGAGGATTACCTAAAACAAAAGCTTGGGTGAAGGAGTCAGAGATAAATGGATAGCCACTTGAAGAGAAAATGTATACTAGCTAAAGGAAGAATAGGGATGGATGAGCATTACTAACAGAAGAAATACCAGAGCTAAGATAAAATCCCCAAGAGTTTATGATATATGAAATCAAAGCAGTTTGGTATTCATATACCATAAAGAGAGGAAAAGGAAGTAGAAGACTATGAGTATGGAGTGATGAGTATTTTTTTACCATTTATGTAATATGAAATATAAATAACTTCAGGGAGAAGAAATGAAAAACAAAATGGTTGACACAGGCAGAAACTGAGTACGGAATAAAGACACAGACCTACTAGAGAATGGACTTGAGGATATGGGGAGGGGGAAGGGTAAGCTGTAACAAAGTGAGAAAGAGGCATGGACATATATACACTACCAAACGTAAGGTAGATACTTAATGGGAAGCAAAGGCATCATAGCACAGGGAGATCAGCTCGGTGCTTTGTGACCGTCTGGAGGGGTGGGATAGGGAGGGTGGGAGGGAGGGAGATGCAAGAGGAAAGAGATATGGGAACATATGTATATGTATAACTGATTCACTTTGTTATAAAGCAGAAAATAACACACCATTGTAAAGCAATTATACTCCAATAAAGATGTAGAAAAAAAATTTAAGAAGAATGAAGTCATATCAAGTATCCTTTCCAACTAAAATGGTATGAAAATAGAAATCAATTACAAAACAAAACACTTTTGAGACACAATTGAATATAATAAATTTTGCATGTTTAAATTCTGCAGTTTGATAAGTTTTGACATATGTATCATTCATGAAACCATCACCAAAATCAAGATAATGAATATAACCATCACCCAAAGTTTTCATGTGTCCCTGTTTAATTCCTCCCTTCCTACTGCTGGCACCACACATTCCTCATACCCAGGCAACCACTGATCTCTTTTTGACACCACAGATTAGTTTGCATGGCATTATACAGTATGTACCTTTCTCTTGTACAGTTTCTTTCACTCAGCATAATTATCATAATGTAGTTCTAACATTTGTTTATCCATTCATCTTTTGATGGTTATTTCCAGTTTGAGGCTATTACAAATTAAGCTGCTATAAACATTTATTCACAAGTTTTCATATGAATATAAGCTGTCATTTTCTTGGGTAAACACCTAGGAGTGGAATGAATGAGATGGTAAGTATGTGTTTACCTTTGAAAGAAAATGTCTCTTCATTTTTTAATTTGTCACCTATTGTACCCTTACTGGACACCACTTTCCCACCTCAGGAATTTATTCAGCTGTTGGGGTAAATGACACATTGGTGCCAACTGATATGAAAAGCAATTTATTACTTAAACAGTGAACAAAATGTTCCCCCAAGAAGAAGGGCTCCAGTTCAATCTGTAGTGAAACCAGGTAGGTGACCTTGGCTTTTATTGCATCTAGGAGGTGGGGCTGGAGTGAGGGTCTCCAGTAGCATAGTTTGAACTCTTTTAGTGCTCCAAAAAAGGGAGCAAGTAGGGTTTCTCACTGATTTGCCCAAAAGGTGGGACAAAAGGTGAAGAGAAGGAGTACTTGAAAGCTGTCAAGGATCAAACATCAAAAGTGGAGTCTGCCTTTTTTACACTGCCAAACTCTTTTCCAAAGTGGTTTTACTCTTTTATGCTCCCAGTAGCAGCATGGATGCTGTGTTCTTCCCTCTCCTTGCCAACACTTGTTATGTTTAGTCTTTTCAAATGTAGACTTTTTTTTTTTTTTTTTTGCAGTATGTGGGCCTCTCACCACTGTGGCCTCTCCCGTTGCGGAGCACAGGCTCCAGACATGCAGGCTCAGCGGCCATGGCTCACGGGCCCAGCCGCTCCACGGCATGTGGGATCTTCCCGGACCGGGACACGAACCTGTGTCCCTTGCATCGGCAGGCGGACTCTCAACCACTGCACCACCAGGGAAGCCCTCAAATGTAGACATTTTAATAAGTATATGTAATTTTCTTTGGCATTTCTCTACTGCCTAATGATGTCACTTTCTAGAGTGCTTATTTGCCTTTCCTATATCTTTCTTAGTTAATTGTTCAGATCTACTGGAAATTTATTATTAAGTGCTTTGTTTTCTTATTTTTGAATTTTGACTTTATGTATTCTGAATCACATATCCTTTATCAAATATGTGATTTACACATATTTTCCCCAAGTATGAGGATGGTCATTTTATATGGTTACCAGTATCTTGTAGAAGTTTTATAATTATATATCTTATGTAAAGATCTATGATCTATTTGAATTCTTTTTTTTTTTTTTTTTGTGGTACGCAGGCCTCTCACTGCTGTGGCCTCTCCCGTTGCAGAGCACAGCCTCCAGATGCGCAGGCTCAGCGTCCATGGCTCATGGGATCCTCCTGGACCGGGACACGAACCTGTGTCCCCTGCATCGGCAGGCAGACTCTCAACCACTGAGCCACTAGGGAAGCCTTGAATTCATTTTTTAAAATGGTGTGAAGCATGGATTAATGTCTATATTTTTACATATTGATAGTCAGTTGTTCCAGCTGAGTTGATCAATTAACCATACGTGTGTAGGTCTATTTCTGGATTTTATTTTGCATTTCATTTATCTATTTATCTAAATTGACACTGATACATACCCTCTTGAATACTGTAGGCTTGCAAAAAGACTTGCATTCAGGTAGTATAAGTTCTGAAAAGTTGTCTTTCTTTTTCAGTGTGAATTTCTATCTGAATTTTAGAACCAGCTTGTCATCTTTAGCAAAAATTCCTGCTAGGATTTTTACTGAAATTCTGTTGAATCTGCTGATCAATTTGAGAATTTTCATCTTAACAACATTGATTCTTTTGACCCAAGAACACAGTATTTCTTTCCACTTATTTAAGTCTTCTTAAACTCCCTCAGCAAATTTTGTAGTTTTCAATGGACAGCCCTTGCATATCTATTGTCAGATTAATGTTTTAGAATTGCAGAGTCTGGTTCTGTTTTGCATGGAATTTTTAAAATTCAATTTATTTTTTTTAATTTGGTCTGTTGCAAATCTATAGCTATATAATTGGTTTTTTGTACATTGATCTTATATTGTGACAAACTCTATTATTAGCTCTAGTTGCTTTTCTACTGATTTCATGAAATTTTCTAAATAAACAATTAAGGAAAGTGCTCTTTCTTCGTTTACAAACAGGACACTCTTTATTTCTTTTTCATGCCTTTTTGTGATGCCCAGAACCACCATAAGTAGCTATAGTGAGAATAGACACCCTAGCCCTGTTTCCGACCTTAAGGGGAAAGCTTTCAGCCTTTTACTGTTAAATATCATATTAGCTACAAAGTTTGTGTAGATGTAGATTTTTTTGTAGGTAAACTTCACATTTGCAAAGTTCCCTTTTATTCTTTATTTACTGAGAATTTATTTTTCTCTTCTTTTTCTTTGTGTGTGTGGTGGGGAGAGGGAGGGCTCTTAATAAATGCTTTTTTAATCTTTTTTTTTTTCTATTGATATGCTAAACTGAATTGCTTGATTTTCAAATATCAAGCCAACTTTTCACGTTTTGGAAAACTCCTTATATAAAGCATAGAGGAAAGAAGATAGATATTTCTTATTAGAATAAAGCAGAGTAGTTTAACCAACTTTTTTCTTTTGTATTCAAGATAAAGCAAAATTAACTGGATTATATATTTAAGAACAGACATAATTATGAGAAAATAATGTCTAGTTGTTACTATATTAACTGAGTTTTAGTTTGCCATTTCAAGAAAATTAAATCCTGAGTAATAAAGGGCACTTAAGTTGCAATCATAGAAAATCAGAGGTTGAGCTTGGAAGCAGACACTGAAACTGAGATTAACATGCAGGGATATAATAGGGGGTGCTCTTAAGATTACTACCTGTTGAGGAAGAGGAGGAAGCAGAATTGGGCAGAAGGAGTATCTGATCCCACAAGGCCTCAGGAAATACTCTGAGGTTGGGATAGTCCTTCAGAGTTGTGCCCATGTGGGGATAAGTGTCCAGATGTTTGGGCCTTTCTATCCCCACATCAACCAATTATTGCAAATATGCTGCCCCAGGAAACAAAAGCGTAACCTTGGACTAATTTTTCCTTTTCAGCAAAGAGCAAATCTCAAAGGGAAGCTGAAAGTTGCTGCTGTCATGTGGTCGCAGTCCTGATGACTGGCAGAATAAGTTATTTTGTCTGAAAAGGGGATTTGTGGGCATTGCAGCATAATTCTTATGACAGTGGCAGACCAGAAGTAGTTCAGACCTTAAATACAGACCAGTGTATTTCTATTTTATTATATTCATTTGTTTGCTTGATTTCTTAGATTCCAGATATAAATGATAGCATACAGTATTTGTCTGTTTTTGTCTGACTTATTTCATGAAGAATAATACCCATGAGGTCCATCTGTGTTGTTGCAAATGGCAGAATTCCATTATTTTTATGGCATTGTTTTATATATTTATTTATTTATGTATTTATTTACATATATATCTATATCTATGTCACATCTTTTTCCATTCATCTGTTTTTGGTCACTTAGGGGGCTTCCACATCTTGGTTATTGTAAATAATCCTGCTATGAACAAACTAGTAGTTACCAGTGGGGAGAGGGAAGGGGAGACCTGCAAGATAGGAGTAGGGGATTAAAAGATACAACCTAATATGTATAAAATTAACAAGTTATGAGGATGCATTGGACAGCGCAGGGAATATAATCAATATTTTATAATAACTTTATTTTTTAAATTAATGAATTAATTTTTATTTTTGGCTGCGTTGGGTCTTTGTTGCTGCACGCAGGCATTCTTTAGTTGCGGTGAGGGGGTCTATCCTTCATTGCGGTGTGTGGGTTTCTTGTGGTGGTTCCTCTTGTTATGGAGCATGGGCTCTAGGCTCGCGGGCTTCAATAGTTGTGGCATGCGGGCTCAGTAGTTGTGGCTCATGGGCTGTAGAGCGCAGGCTCAGGAGTTGTGGTACATGGGCTTAGTTGCTCCGTGGCATGTGGGATCCTCCTGAACCAGGGCTCTAACCCGTGTCCCTTGCATTGGCAGGCAGATTCTTAACCACTGTTCCACCAGGGAAGCCCCTATAATAACTTCAAATGGGATATAACCTATATAAATTTTGAATCACTATGTTGTACACCTGATACTAATATAATATGTAAATCAATTATACTTCAACAACAACAAAAAAATGAAAACCGGCTGTGTGCTGCCAGTGAGCACGATGGCAGGCAATGGCTGGATCTCGGAGAACGTGGTCATGGTGGTGGGCAGCTGGATCTCTGTGGGGATCAGGACCTTGAAATGAGGATGCAGATGGCCAGGAGGAAGGATGTTAAACATGAGAATCTTCAAAATAATGTGAGCTCTATGAAGCCATGGATACTAGACTGTTTTCTTCACTGCTACCTTTCCAGTGGCTATGACCTTGCCAAGCTTATTACAGATATACAGAGAGTGGGAAAAAGTTGACTCTCCTGATGTTCGTGTTCCTGGCTGAGGCTGAACAAGGTATGAACTGAATGAAGAAAGAGAGAGAAGATCTGTAAATAATTGACTAAATCTTCATAGGAAACCATGTGGCTAGCAGGGTCGTGGTGCTCCAGTCAGTTGTCAGGCCTGAGCATCTGAGGTGGGAGAACCGAGTTCATGAAATTGGAGCACCAGAAACCTCCCAGCCCCATGTAATATCAATCAGAGAGAGCCCTTCCAGAGATCTCCATCTCAAGGTTAAGACACAGCTCCACTCAATGACCAGCAAGCTCCAGTGCTGGAAACCCCATGCCAAACAACTAGCAAGACAGGAACACAACCAAACCCATTAGCAGAGAGGCTGCCTAAAATTATAGTAAGTTCATAGACACCCCAAAACACAAAACCATATGTGGTGCTGCCCACCAGAAGGAAAAGGTTCATCCTCACCCACCAGAACACAAGCACCAGTCCACTCCACCAGGAAGCCTATACAACGCACTGAACCAATCTTACCCACCAGGAGCAGACACCAAAAACAATGGGAAGTATGAACCTGCAGCCTGTGAAAAGGAGACCCCAAACAGAGTAAGCTAAGCAAAATGAGAAGATAGAGAAATACACAGCAGATGAAGGAGTAGAGTGAAAACTCACCACAACAAACAAATGAAGAGGAAATATGCAGTCTACCTGAAAAAGAATTCAGAGTAATGATAGTAAAGATGATCCAAAATCTTGGAAATATAATGGAGAAAATATAAGAAACATTTAACAAAGAATTGGAAGAACTAAAGAGCAAACAAACAATGATGAACAGCATAATAAATGAAATTAAAAATACTCTAGAAGGAATCAATAACAGAATAACTGAGACAGAAGAATGGATAAGTGAGCTGGAAGATAAAATGTTGGAAATAACTGCCAGGGAGCAGAATAAAGAAAAAGAATGAAAAGAATTGAGGACAGCTTCAGAGACCTCTGGACAACATTAAATGCTCCAACATTCAAATTATAGGGGTCCCAGAAGAAGAAGAGAAAAAGAAAGGGTCTGAGAAAATATTTGAAGAGATTGTACTTGAAAACATTCCTAGCATGGAAAAGGAAATATTTAATCGAGTCCAAGAAGTGCAGAGAGTCCCATACAGGATAAATCCGAGGAGACAAACACCAAGACACATATTAATAAAACTATCAAAAATTAAATATGGAAAAAAAATATTGAAAGCAACAAGGGAAAAACAATAAATAACATACAAGGGAATTCCCATAAGGATAACAGCTGAAGTTTCAGCAGAAACTCTGTAAGCCAGAAGGGACTGGGAGGACATATTTAAAGTGATGAAAGGGAAAAACCTACAACCAAGATTACTCTACCCAACAAGGATCTCATTCAGATTCGACAGAGAAATTAAAACTTTTACAGACAAGCAAAAGCTAAGAGAATTCAGCACCACGAAACCAGCTTTACAATAAACATTAAAGGAACTTCTTTAGGCAGGAAACACAAGTGAAGGAAAAGATCTACAATAACAAACTCAAAACAGTTAAGAAAATGGTAATAGGAACATACATATCAATAGTTACCTTAGGGCTTCCCTGGTGGCGCAGTGGTTGGAAGTCCACCTGCCGATGCAGGGGATGCAGGAGGTGCGGGTTCGTGCCCCGGTCCGGGAGGATCCCATGTGTCGTGGAGCGGCTGGGCCTGTGAGCCGTGGCGGCTACACCTGCGCATCCGGAGCCTGTGCTCCGTGGCAGGAGAGGTCACGGCAGTGAGAGAACCGCGTACCGAAAAAAAAAAAAATAGTTACCTTAAATGTAAATGGATTAAGTATGACAACCAAAAAACATAGACTGGCTGAATGTATCCAGAAACAAGACCTGTATATATGCTGTCTACAGGAGACAAACTCTAGACCTAGGGTCACATACAGACAGAAAGTGAGGGGATGGAAAAAGATACTCCATGAAAATGGAAATCAAAAGAGAGCTGGAGTAGCAGTACTCATATCAGACAAAATAGACTTTAAAATAAAGACAAGAGACAAGGACACTACATAATGATCAAAATCCAAGAAGAAGATATAATTATTGTAAATATTTATCCACCCAACATAGGAGCACCTCAGTACATAAGGAAAATACTAACATCCATAAAAGGGGAAATCTACAGTAACACAATAATAGTAGGGGACATTAACAAACCACTTTCAATGGACAGATCATCCAATATGAAAGTAAATAAGAAAACATAAGCTTTAAATGACACATTAGACAAGATCGACTTAATTGATATTTATAGGACATTCCATCCAGAAACAACAGAATACACTTTCTTCTCAAGAGCTCATGGAACATTCTCCAGATTAGATCATATCCTGGGTTACAAATCAAGCCCTGGTAAATTTAAGAAAATAAAAATCGTATCAAGTATCTTTTCTGACCACAACGCTATGAGACTAGATATCAATTACAGGAAAAAAAACTGTAAAAAATACAAACACAAGGAGGCTAGACAATACACTACTAAATAATCAAGAGATCACTGAAGAAAACAAAAAGGAAATCAAAAAATACCTAGGAACAAATGACAATGAAAACACGATGACCCAAAACCTATGGGATGCAGCAAAAGCAGTTCTAAGAGGGAATTTATAGCAACACAATCATACCTCAAGAAACAAGAAAAATCTCAAATAAACAACCTAACCTTACACCTAAGACAATTAGAGAAAGAATAACAAACAAACAAACAAAAAACACAGTTAACAGAAGGAAAGAAATCATAAAGATCAGATCAGAAATAGAGTAAAAAGAAATGAAGGAAATGATAGCAAAGATCAATAAAACAAAAAGATGGTTCCTTGAGAAGATAAACAAAATTGATAAACCATTAGCCAGACTCATCAAGAAAAAAAGGGAGAAGACTCAAATTAACAGAATAACAAATGAAAAAGGAGAAGTAACAACTGACACTGCAGAAATACAAAGAATCATGAGAGATTAATACAAGCAACTATATGCCAATCAAATGGACAACCTGAAAGAAATGGGCAAATTCTTAGAAAAGCACAACCTTCCAAGCCTGAACCAGGAGGAAACAGAAAATATAAGCAGACTAATCACAAGCACTGAAATTGAAACTGTGATTAAAACTCTTCCAACACAGAAAACCCCAGGACAAGATGGCTTCACAGGCGAATTCTATTAAACATTTAGAGAAGAGATAACACCTATCCTTCTCAAACTCTTCCAAAATATAGCACAGGGAGGAACACTCCCAAACTCTTTCTACAAGGCCATCATCACCCTGATACCAAGACCAGACAAAGATGTCACCAAAAAAGAAAACTACAGGCCAATATCACTGATGAACATAGATGCAAAAATCCTCAACAAAATACTAGCAAACAGAATCCAACAGCACATTAAAAGGATCATACACCATGATCAAGTTGGGTGTATCCCAAGAATGCAGGATTCTTCAATATACACAAATCAGTGTGATACACCATATTAACAAATTGAAGGAGAAAAAACATATGATCATCTCAATAGATGCAGAAAAAGCTTTCGATAAAATTCAACACATATTTATGATAAAAACCCTGCAAAAAGTGGGCATAGAAGGGAATTTACCTCAACATAATAAAGACCATATATGACAAACCCACAGCCAACATCATTCTCAATGGTAAGAAAACTGAAACCATTCCCACTAAGATCAAGAACAAGACAAGTTTGCCCACTCTCACCACTCTTATTCAACATAGTTTTGGATGTTTTAGCCACAGCAATCAGAGAAGAAAAAGAAATAAAAAGAATCCAACTCGGGAAAGAGGAAGTAAAACTGTCACTGTTTGCAGATGACATGATACCATACATAGAGAATCCTAAAGATGCTACCAGAAAACTGCTAGAGCTAATCAATGAATTTGGTAAAGTAGCAGGATACAAAATTAATGCACAGAAATCACTTTCATTCCTATACTCTAATGATGAAAAGTCTGAAAGAGAAATTAAGGAAACACTCCCATTTACCATTGCAACAAAAATAATAAAATACCTAAGCATAAACCTACCTAAGGACACAAAAGACCTGTATGCAAAAAACTATAAGACACTGGTGAAAGAAATTAAAGATGCTACAAACAGATGGAGAGATATACTATGTTCTTGGAATAGAAGAATCAACATTGTGAAAATTATTATACTACCCAAAGCAATCTACAGGTTCAATGCAATCCCTATCAAAATACCAATGACATTTTCACAGAGCTAGAACAAAATATTGTAAAATTTATATGGAAATACGAAAGACCCCAAATAGCCAAAACAATATTGAGAAACTACAAGAGAGCTGGAGGAATCAGGCTCCCTGACTTCAGACTATATCACAAAGCTACCCTAATCAAGAGAATATGGTACTGGCACAAAAACAGAAATATAGATCAATGGAACAGGATAGAAAGCCCAAAGATAAACCGATGCACATATGGTCACCTTATCTTTGATAAAGGAGACAAGGATATACAATGGAGAAAAGACCACCTCTTTAATAAGGGTGCTGGGAAAACTGGACAGCTACATGTAAAAGAATGAAATTAGAACACTCCCTAACACCATACACAAAAATAAACTCAAAATGGATTAAAGACCTAAAGGTAAGGCCAGACACTATAAAAGTCTTAGAGTAAAACCTAGGCAGAACACTCTATGACATAAATCACAGCAAGATCCTTTTTGACGCACCTCCTAGAGAAATAGAAATAAAAACAAAAATAAACGAATGAGACCTAATGAAACTTAAAAGCTTTTGCACAGCAAAGGAAACCATAAACAAGACGAAAAGACAACCCTCAGAATGGGCTAAAATATTTGCCAATGAAGCAACTGACAAAGGATTCATCTCCAAAATTTACAAGCAGCTCATGTAGCTCAATATCAAAATAACAAACAACCCAATCCAAGAATAGGCAGAAGACCTACATAGACGTTTCTCCAAAGAAGATATACAGATTGCTAACAAACACATGAAAGAATGCTCAACATCACTAATCATTAGAGAAATGCAAATCAAAATTACAATGAGACATAATCTCACATCTGTCAGAATGACCACCATCAAAACATCTACAAACAATAAATGCTGTAGTGGGTGTGGAGAAAAGGGAAACCTCTTGCACTGTTGGTGGGAATGTAAATTGATACAGCTACTATGGAGAACAGTATGGAGGTTCCTTAAAAAAGTAAAAGTATACCTACCATACGACCCAGCAATCCCACTCCTGGGCATATACCCTGAGAAAACCATAATTTAAAAAGAGCCATGTGCCACAATGTTCATTGCAGCTCTATTTACAATAGCCAGGACATGGAAGCAACCTAAGGGTCCATCAGCAGATGAATGGATAAAGAAGATGTGGCACATATATACAATGGAATATTACTCAGCCATAAAACAAAATGAAATTGAATTATTTGCAGTGAGGTGGATGGCCCTAGAGTCTGTCATACAGAGTGAAGTACGTCAGAAAGAGAAAAACAAATACCATATGTTAACACATATATATGGGAGCTAAAAAAAATAATCGTTCCGAAGAACCTAGGGGAAGTACAGGAGTAAACATGCAGACATAGAGAATGTACTTGAGGACACGGGGAAGGGGAAAGGTAAGCTGGGATGAAGTGAGAGAGTGTCACTGACATATATACACTACCAAATGTAAAATAGATTGCTAGTGGGAAGCAGCTGCATAGCATAGGCACATCGACTCAGTGCCTTGTGACTACCTAGAGAGGAAGGATAAGGAGGGTGAGAGGGAGAATCAAGAGGGAGGGTGTATGGGTATATATGTATTCATATAGCTGATTCACTTTGTTATATAGCAGAAGCTAACACAACATTGTAAAGCAATTTTACTCCAATAAGGATTAAAAAAAAATGCAAACCATTGTAATTCAGTGAACATAAATCGTGACAAGATTATGAAATGGACCCTGAACTGATATTTTATGAGGGTTTGAATTTAACGTTCAATTTCTAGGAGTTATGATTGATTCATTAAGAATAATTCAAATTAACCTTGTTTATTTTAGAAAAATGTAATATTTTTCTAAAAAAATGGAATCTACAGCTCATCTTCATTTCAGCAAGGCATTTTATAAACCAAATCATGATAAGCTTTTGAATAAGAGGAGTGATATAGCATGAATGATAGTACAGCTGCAAAGAGTCAGAGCTAGTTGACTGATTATACTCAACACATGTTAACAAATGAATCCCAGCAACCTGGATTCTCTCCCTTTCTCATGACAAGAGATACTTAGTATATTTGACAACAGAATGAAAATCTTTGCTTGCCAAACTAACAATTAATTTTGTGGGAAATCAAGATTCTGTGCTGTGTTTTAAAATTAATATATTAAAAATTATGTTTATTTTACTTGAAAAATGTATATCTATATATTATGCATACATATGCGTTGTAAATATACATATATAAAAGTAATTCTGCAAAAATTTTCTGATACTATATAACAGTTGCCACTTATAACAGGATTAATGTGTTTGTAGTCAGCTTGTTAATTATCACAAAATGGGCAAGTAAAATAAACATCCTATTACAAATATAGTCCTAACTTTAAATGAATATACAGTTTTCTATGGGTGTATTCTAATAAATTTAATACCCTAAAATATTATAGTATCAAGTTAACCAATTAATAATCCTTAGAATTATTTATATACTTTTTATTTTTATAGAAAATTAATTGCACATTAAAGAAAACATCCAGAAAATCAAAGTCATGATAAAGAATACAAAATCAGTATAGACTTAAATTTTATGGTAAGTGAAGTGTAAATATTTTCTAGACTATTTTTCTATCTAAGAAAAACTGGTAAAAAAAACTCAGGGCTTTGCTTTCTCAAAAACTCCTTAGAGTTCCTCTACTTAAAATTTCTCAGTTAAGTGCCACTGAAAATTCAATTATACATGTTCACTACAACTTTTAAATAACTGCATCAAAAAAATTGCGAGCACATAAGCACACACATTCATATTTTCTCAGTACAGAGACCACTCATTGCTATCACATCTACTCTCCTTTTCTTCCTTAGCAACAGAACACAAATTTATAACCAGTACATTGCTCTCCACCTAAAAGGTGACATTCTCCAGGCTCCCTTGTAGCTAAAAGAGCTGGTAGATATGCTCTATGGAGCTTCTCTGAATTCTCTGTCAAAAAGGACCATGTTATTCTCCTGGCGCTTCCATTCTGCTGGCAAAAATAGCTGGGGACCCAGCAGCCTTCTTGGAGTAGAAGCCTAAGTTTCTAATGAATGTGGATTGATCACACCATCCCCATATCAGAGACTTCTGAATTTCTTTTACTAGGGAAATAAATAATTTTTTCTCATTTCAGCCATTTTTAATTTAGTTTGATTTTTTTTCCTATAAAGACAGCTAAATTGTGATAATGGATGCATGCAAATTCCTACTTCTAGGTTAAATAATCACATAGGTTAAAATCCATAACAATGTAAGTGAAGAAGACTAGGTTTTCAGTCACCCACATGGAGAAACAGAGGTCAGAGAAAGAACCCTGGTGGCACCCAATTCTTATTCCCATAGTTCCCTAACAGTGGCATTCCTACCTTGCCTGTGTTTGGCTGTGTAAGCCAGTCTATCCTCATTTTCTTTCTCTCTCTCTTTATTTTTTTCTTTTGTCTTCCTTTTTTTTTGCCCAAATTTGTTACACAGTTAACTTTGATACACAGAGACATACCAATTTATCAAATATGTGAGAGACCATTGCCTGTGATAGAATTATAATTTACACTCAGTTAAGAGGACTGAAGTCAGTGGTCAAAGGTTACCAATAGGCATATATCACCACAACATTCAAAAATAAAATATCAACATTATAATTGCCATAAAAGGAGAATATACTGCTTTGAGGGGTAGCCAATATCTTGGAACTATATATTTTTAAAAGGAACTATCCATCAGGGATAGTGTAGAAAGAACTTCCAGTGATAGAAGCCCATCCAGCTAGATATGTTCTAAGGCCCCTTTAACTAAGACATTATGGCTTTCACCTTTTAGTGCTAAGCACAGAGTCAGGGACTCAATAAATATTTATCAGAAGGAAATATATAAATCCATGTTCATTTTAAACTTTAAATTATGTCTGAATAGTTCAGTTGATTAGAATATATTGGAAATGGGGCAACTTAACATCCAGAAAGTCCAGGGAACTTTTCCATGAATTTAGTCTTCACTCAAACTAGCTATTTATCAAATATTGATCCTTCCAGCGCTGTTACAAAAACTGGAAAAAATAATACCTATCCTACTGGTAGGAGGTCATGAGCATAAAGTTCAGTTTTATCATACATGGTGATATCAAAACACATTATATTTGGCATTAGAGCTAGTCATGATTTGTTTTCAAAAGAGCAGTTTAAATAATTGTCTACTGCTTTGTGTATTCAACTTTATTATAAAAATTTAAGAGAAAAATCAGAACTTTTATAAAAGTAGACCAGGTCAGTGCAATCTGTCTCTGTTTTTACTACTGACACTGCCACAATTTTTAAAAATATTTCCTTAAAAGAGTCACTGGGAGAATGTCAACTCAGTGTGTGTAAAGCAGAGAGCTAAGAACTTTCTTTCGCAGAGGAATAAAAAGATATATACTAAGTTCGAGTCAACTGAGAGAAAGGCCATTTTCTTGAAAGTGAAATGCCATCATCAAAGGTCAATTCACAGTAGCCACAATGCCCAGCCTGCAACAGAAATTTATATTCATGCATTATTCTCATCCTATACTCAACACTAAATGTATTATCTTGAATCTTGAGAAAAATGTGATTTTCAGCTAGAAACACACTTGATAAAATCTATATTTTACTAATATCCTGTCTTTCCCTTCTTGCTGCTCTCCAGTGCGTAAGCCAAATCCTCAGAAATGATACTTTCTGCACAAGGCAGCTCCTTTGAAAAACTTCTCATGAAAACCATTTGCTATTGGCAAAAATAACTCTTTATTATTATTGTTTTAACTTTTTTTGGTATTTGATACCACCATATAAAAATATAGAAACTAATTTGGAGATGGTATTATTTCTGTTTAACTACTCTAAATTTTTCAAGCTGTAGTTTCCATTAAGGTCATCTCAGGAAAGTGATAATGTGAAATTCAGCATGCAATAAACTCTTAACAGCTTGTTGACTGCCAAATTTCCTTTATCCTGTTCTGTAAATTCAATGCATTTGAAAGAAGTTCATTTTAATAGGCCTTATTTTGTTTTCACTCTTTAGCCCCAAAATATTCAGATAAATGTTTTTCTTTCTTTCTTCCTTTCTCTATTCCTTTCTCTCTTCCTTTCTCTCTTTCTCTTCCTTCCTTCCTTCCTTTCTTTCTTTTTCTTTCTTTCTTTCTTTCTTTCTTTCTTTCTTTCTTTCTTTCTTTCTTTCTTTCTTTCTTTCTTTCTTTCTTTCTTTCTTTCTTTCTTTCTTCCTTTCTTCCTTTCCTTTTCTTCAAACAGGAGATCAGCTCATCAGAATAAGAAAAAGCAGGTGTTTGGAATATAGAACATAATTTAAAGTCATAATTGTTAAGTTCTTTTTAAATTGGAAACTATATCATTTATTTAAAGTTTTCAGGGTGATAAGATGTTTGAAAAGCTACTGATTTGTCTTAGAAGACCTAATAGTCATGCAACAGGTGTGAGATGTTTAAAAGACTTAAGTTCCAAAGGTCATCTTAGTGCTTGGAATAAGGTCATCGTTTGAAGTTGACAGCTAGGCATTTGGCATCTAGTTGCTTGTTTAGTGTTTATTTCAAAAGGTGTTAGCTAGTTTAAACACTACTAAAACATTATTGCAATATAATTTGTAATTTATTTCCTAACCTCAAATAAAAACAAAACAAAACAAAAACACAGCGCAGACATTTCCTCAGGGAAACCCCTCCATATATATATATATATATATTTTTTGCGGTATGCAGGCCTCTCACTGTTGTGGCCTCTCCCGTTGTGGAGCACAGGCTCCGGACGCGCAGGCTTAGCAGCCATGGCTCACGGGTCCAGCCGTTCCGCGGCATGTGGGATCTTCCCGGACCGGAGCACGAACCCGTGTCCCCTGCATCGGCAGGCGGACTCTCAACCACTGTGCCACCAGGGAAGCCCCCCTCCATGTTTTTTAAAAGATCACAGTGAAATTTGCAGATGAGTAAAGGAATGCAAAAATGATGTGAGAGTATAAGTCTGGCAACAAATGAAAATAACAGATAATCTCTAGAAATACATTAAGATTATATACATTGAGTACAGCTCAACAGGGTTTGAAGATTGCATGAAATAATCAATGAGTTCATTTACTTGAAACAAGGTGACCCTTACACCAGGGTAGACTTGTTCACCTGCCTCTGCTAGTCTCTAATCTCAGGTTACAACTGCACTCCTGTGGTATGAATCCAGTATATATTATGAAACAAAAATGAGATGGTGTCCATGAGCTCTGTGGACACCCGGTTGTATCATTCTCCTCAATATGTCTGTAGTTTATCTTTTTCATTTTATTTTTTTCTTCAGCTGTGGTTCATTCTCCTATTCTTGTCCTCTCCTCAATTCATTGACAAAGGAGGTTACAGTAAATTTGTTTTATTTTTTTTTTTTTGAGGGGAGATGGTTAGCAGTATGCCAAACATAAGTAGTTATGCCATTTTGCATTTAGTGGCATCTTGCATGCAGCTGTGAATAATTGTCCCTATACCAAATAGTCTGTCGAGTTATCATTCCAGAATGGATTTATTAGTCAGCATATATTTAGTAACATAAATCTTGAAATTAGCAGCAAAATCATGGAGGCCTTTGGAAGCATTTAACTCAGAATGATTAAGACTCCATTTTACAGACTCTCATTTTGGAAATAAAGAAATACACTTTCATAAGTGTTCTCCCAAATGACAAAAGTACATAGTAAATGCAAGTTCAGATGAATATAAATGCCTAAACTAAAAAAATTACAGAGAAATTCAGAGAATTTATGTGTTAGCACTTTCAGATATTTAATAAAATCATGACATTCAGCAACACTCTTTTGAATGACTAAGTTAACCCTAAAGAACCTAAAAATAATATTGAGGACTTTGATTTGGGATTCATCAGAAGGTTTATTGGTAAAGATCAATGACAAGAGGGTAGATTTGTTACTAAATAATAGTAATAATAATAGATGTCTTGGGAGAGCAGAATATTTATAATTCTAACAATTTTTTGTTTATTTGTTTGAGATACCACAATATATTAAATTTATTTTTAGAAAACAGGAGGCATAGGCCTACAGTGAAGATCATTGTATTTATGAAAGGATGCTCAATGAAAATAGCCTTGTATAAATAGGCTAGATAAGGTCAATATAGAAAATTAGAAATTTGTTATTGGTGTATTTCATTACATTAACATTCTCTTTGCAAAAGCAATTCTAACAAACTGTAGCACTTTAGACCATTTGAAACTGGTTATTCATTGAGTGTACTTGACTTAGGATTCGCTCAGAAAAACAGAAGTCACTCTACGTAATTTGGTTTTATGTATTTCAATTAGATTTATAGGGACGCTATTGCAAGGGTCTCAACCTGCAGCCCCAGAGGGATGGGGGGAGTTGTTCTCCAGAGCTCACACAGAAACTCCTCAGAATGCCTAGAACCTCTAGGAAGAGCCTTATCCTGTCTTGGCATGCAGTACCTGGATGCATGATTCTCAGGTGCTCATCAACAAACCACTCTGAACATTACCTCTGCCATTCATTCACCCACTCAGTTACCTGCAGTTGTAAAAAGAAAAATACCTCTCTATTCCAACTTTTAAATGTTGTATGACTGCTTCTCAGTGGCAGAAGAAAGGGGTTCTGGGAAATGTAGTCCCAAGTTCTCCTCTGGAAGAAGCTGGTAAACCTGAGCTTTCTTTACAAGGTAGAAGTGAAAATGATGCTGACTGTCACCAAGGAGAATCCAGCTCACTGACCAAATGCATGAATCGATCACTACTGTCTATGAAGGCAACAAGAATACACATGCATTTGCTTGTGTAAATAATAGCAATTACAAATTAATTAATACACATCTACAGTTTTTATGTACCATTCTAAAATCCAAAAATCTCAGAAAATTCAGTTTTTTGACATTCATTTGTTGGCAATCCTGACCAGACCTGAACTCATGGTGAAAAAACTGTCCCACACAGATATGGAAATGTGTATTTTTTATTTGTATTGAATGACATTTGTCATTCAAATGTCATGACATTTGTATTGAATCTTCTTATTTTTGCTGGAGAAATTTCAGTGTTTGGTTGTGGAATTCTATATCATCTTTCTCAAATTAAGAAACTCTGAATTCTGAAACACATCAGTTCTGATTTCTAGAGTGGGAATGTGGACTGGTATTTTATTGATTCTCTCTTCTGTTAGACTTTACTGAAGTGATACTTTATCAAAATAATGTCTCAAATCACTACCTCATATGGTGGCACATTCCACTTTTATGTCTTCCTTAAATCTAATAAGTTGTCTCTTATGGAATAAAAATAAAGTGTACCTAAATTGCATTTATATTTTATTACCTAAGTAGTACTATGTGAGAATATTTGAGAAAAAAAATACTGAATGACAGTTTAACTGAACTTTGCCAGATGAAACAATTAAATTTGTTGTGTAACCAGCATACAGAGATTTAGTTTAACAATTCTGACCTTAATGGATGTCATTATTATTTAGGATATATACATTTCCATGACCATAACCCTAAACAGTATGGCTGTCAAGAATTTATGAATATATTCCATGCATGGTGCTTATAGCTACTAATTTGATCATTTTCTTCTTAATGCACAGAATTTAATTCTTAAAGAATTAAGCAT
The DNA here is from genome assembly GCF_003031525.2 of Neophocaena asiaeorientalis asiaeorientalis. Lineage (NCBI taxonomy): Eukaryota > Metazoa > Chordata > Mammalia > Artiodactyla > Phocoenidae > Neophocaena > Neophocaena asiaeorientalis. The sequence continues at coordinate 7,987,084 of NW_020185338.1, read as the reverse complement.
TCTTAATTCTTAATGAATTAAAAATGCTTAATTCTTAATTCTATTTTCCTTTAATATTCAAGCACAATAAACAAAATACAGATGAAATTTTATTGTCTTATTTAAAGCAATCAAAGTCCTTGATTTTGACCACATTTTTAGCAATTTAATATAGAATAGATGCATCTTCCTTTATAAAATTTTTTTATCATAGTGATCTGGAATTAATTATTGAATTGCTTATGTAATTGTAATTGATGGAAATTTTTCATTTTACCTGCTATGGCTATGTGTTCATATGATGGAACCAAAAATGTGACGCTGAATCAATTGTCTAGTTCCTGAAAAGAGGAAAGCTGTCCCATAGAGAAGTCACAATCTACAGTAGGCACTGTGTGATATATTTTTATAAAGATACTTAGATTCAAGAGGGTTTTTTTTATAACAGTATAGTTTATCCTAATCCTATCATGTCCTTCTGTACAGTTTCAACAGCTAATGGATTAACCAATATGGGATAAATGTATAGATAGTAATTATTTTAATGTGATACAGTATTGTCAATTTTCAGAAATGTTTATTAGTGTCACATTGGTCATCTTTATGGACTTAGGGATTAAAGAAAACCTGTTTGTTTGGGGCTGTCTTTGTTGCTACTGTTGTACTCTTTTTGAATTCGAATTCTATTTTATGTAATATTTCCAGATGATCAGTGCCTTAATTGAAATAAACTTTCCAGCTTTATAAGCATGGTATGCCATGGGGTTTTGGTTTATATTTTAAACAAAGTAAACTTTTTGTAAGCTGCACAAATGGAAGAAATGAGACTCCATTATCTCTTATTCACATAAAGAGATACAGTTTTAAAAGTTATCTTTGATAAGTCAAGTGTAGCAGATATTTTTTTAAATTATCTCAGTTTAAATCTATCACCTACTGATTATATTTGTGAATTCTTTATCATAAAACAACAGAAGGTAGAATCTTCTAACTTTCTCTTTCACAATCTTCATCCCATGCACAAAAATCAACCAAGTAAAGTATTATACATATATAGTATTTAATAATATAAAATTGCAACATCTTTTATCTAGAGGAGCATTTAGAAATCTTCTAGTAAGACATCCCATCCAACGCAGAAATCTCTTCTATCTAGTTTTTTTTTTTTTTAATCTTCTAGCTTTTTAACTAAAATGCCACCGGTACTTAGAAAACTCCCCAAGTCCTAAGGGAGCTGTTTTATTTTTCAGAAGAATGATGATTCAATTATGTGTGATTTTTTTTTTTTTCTAATGTAGAGACAACATCTAGCACTTAACTCTTAATAGTTGGTCCTCAACTCTTGGAGCACCACAATATTTCTAAGAGGTGAAACGTCAAATATTTCAAAACACTTAATGAGGCTTCCTCTAGTCTTTTTTCTATCAGCCCAGATACATTGTAACTAACTGTTCAAGAGTGCAGGCTCTGGATTAAGGTGGAAAGAATTCAAATCCGGACTTTACACTACTGGCTGAGAAACTTGGGGCACAGAAGTTTCCTACCAGATAGTAGGGCTAATAACATGACCTAATTTACTGGGCTGCTTTGAGGATTACAAAAAAATGAGACATAGTCGGTGCCTATTAAATCTTAAAATTTTCAAAAATCTTCTTAACTTTGTTAATATCTGACATGATATGAACCCTCTCAAATAAGCCCTTTTGTGACATGTAAGTAAGTTGACCTCTAATAATTTGGTCCAACCTCTGGGGATGAAATTTCCATACAGTTTCCAATTATTAGGAATTTAACTTCTGTCCAACGCTGTTGAAATTAAACAGAACACTGAGCTCAGAGACTAAGCATGTAAAAGAAGGAGGGACAATCTCTTGTTAATTTATCAAATTTTTCCACCTAACTGTGTTGCCAAGTTAAAGAGGTTAAAGAGAGGTTTCACACTCTAAGGGATTATAATTTTATGAATGTTTTTAAAATAGGACACAGAATAATTTCAGTTATTTCAATTTGATTTATGACAAAGTTAGCACAACAGAAAAATATGTTGGGATGATGTTTCATTAAATAATATTGGTCAATTTGACATCCATAAAGAAAAATTAAAACTTGACCATAACCTCATACTATGTGGTTAGTATAAACCATAAATCACAGTTCAGAATGAAAAATGTTGATGAACTAAACTACAGTAAAATTAAACTTTTACTTCATCAGCAACACCATTAAGAGAATAAAAAGCAAAGCCTCAAAGTGAGAGGAGATACTTGTTATAATAATAACTGACAAAGGGAAGGTTTAAAGAACTTTAACAAATCAACAAGAAAAAACTATTTAAAAGAAAAAGTAGCTAAAAGATTCAGACAGAAACTTCACCAACTTAAGGATCTGTGTAACCAATTGGCATTTGAAAAACTGTCAAGCTCATTAATTTTCAAGAAAATGAAAACCAAAACTATGAAGGATAGAAGACACATCTCCAGAATTGCAGATTGAAAAACTGATAATATAAAGTGTTATGGACTGTACAGTGTCTCTCCTTAAAATTCCTGTGTTTAAGCCTTGACCCCCAATGTGTCTGTATTTGGAGACAGGGTCTTTAAAGAGGTAATGAAGATTATATGAGGTCTTAAGTGTGGGGCTCTAATCCAATAAGACTGGTGTTCTTTTGGACATCAGAGGAAGAGACACCAGGGGTTCTCATGCATAGATAAAAGCACATGTGAGAACACAGTGAGGCAGTGAACATCTGAATGCCAAAGACAGAGGCCTCAGGAAGACCAATCCTCTCAACACCTTGGTCTTAGACTTCCGGTCCCCAGAACCTGAGAAAATAAATTTCTGTCATGTAAGCCGCACAGTTTATAGCTGTGTTACGCCAGCCTTAGAAACAAACACACCAAGTATTGGTGAGAATGGTGAGTAATGGGAAATCTCAGGTTGAAGTGAAAATTGGAAATTCCTCTTAGAAAAAAATATTTGCTATTATTTACATAAATTGGATTTTCTCCTAGGTCAGTGTTTCTCAACTGAGGCAAGTGTCCCTCCCTACTCCACCCCCCAAGACAACTGCCAATATCTGGAGACATTTTTGATAGTTCACATCTGGGCGTGATGGTGGCTGTGGTAGTGACACTGGGATCCAGTGGGTAAGGGCCAGGGAGTGTAGCTAAACATTCTATAATTCATAGGATAGCTCATTAGAAAAAAGAATGATCGGGCCCCAAATATCCAAATATGCCTCTGTTGAGAAAACTTGTCCTAAGTAGAAAACCTACAACACTGGACATATCCATGCTCCAGGAGACATGTTGAAGAATGTTGAATGCTTATGATAGTCTAAATTTGGAAACAATGTAATGTGTAATGACTGTAGAAGAGGTAAATAAATTGTGGTACATTCATACTTATGGTACTCTATACAACCACAAAAATGAACAAACTTTAGCTACATACAACTCATGCTTTTATTTCACAAGCATAAGGTTGATCAAAAGAAAAGAGGCAGAGAACAATGCATGCTGGTAGTGTTCAGTCATGCATATTTATGTGGCAAAAATAATGAGAAAAATAAGGATGGGAAGAAGTAGAATTTAAAAATCATTAGGGAGAGCGGGGTTGTGATGTGAAGGGACACGTAAGTCTTCGTTGATGCTAATAGTATTCTGTTTCTTTTCAAGGGAGGCTGTTATTCAAGTGTTCAGTTTTAAATGATTCATTAAAATCTATATTTATATTTTATGCACATTTCTACATGTGCATTATATTTCCCAATTTTGAAAAATACTTTAAATATTTGCATGCATAATTTTAAGTTTTTTAGTTAAGAGAGCCTCATGCATTTTTGTGACACTTATTGGATTTATTCATTTCTCTCAGGTCACAAAGATCTTAACAAATATCACAAAATAATGATTATCTTTTTATAAATAAACCCCTTATCTTTCTCTGGATTCAATTAGTCATCCACCATTTATTCATTATATATTAAGTTCCAAGTATTGTGCAAATCTAAGAGCTGTCAGTTTGGAAAGAAATACTTTCAGTTTCTAGAAAATGGAGTAGATTATGATCATGTTTTGGAACCGAGATTTTGTCACATGAGGTCAGTAAAGAACAATTAAGTGTCAAGCTGTGTGGTACTGAAGTTTCAAGTGTAGTAAAGTTTAGATATGGGGGAGAAAAGAGAATTTGGGAATTGTCAGTTTAAATAAATTTTTTTTAAACGCTTCATGGGGAAGTAGAATTTCAGCTGGACCCAAGAGAAAGACTGGAGGAAATCACAAAATCAAACAAATTATGATAAATTATCTCTAAGCAACTCCATAAAGGTTGGGGATCACTGCTCAAGAGAATCATTTATTAACTAACTGTTCTTTTGTGCTTTGAAACAGTACATGTCTTTCCCAAAGTGATGTACTTATACTCAGTTACCAAAGAAAGAAATGTAATGGAAAAATATTTTCATCCTTACACTAGTTAATCCTCCAGTAAAGAATTATGTGCTTTTATAATGGATCTCTTACTAACAGATGTTAATTCCTAAGTACAGAACAATGCATTTTCATAATGATTGCTTATATTTCTTTAAAAAGTGCATATCGTTTCATTATTTTAAATGGGGTGCTCTTAACTTGGAAAGCTATACTTAGAGCTATTTCCAAACTAGGAAACCATTATGCATGAGGCTCATCCTTTGAAATTCCAGTTCCCAGTGACAAAGGGAAGATATAGGTGTTTTTGTTCTCATCAGTTACAGCAGGATAAATTTTCTGTCTTGGATTCATTCCTTCCACATAATTCTCAAGAGACACTTAATAGTTAATATAAGGAATATCAGATTGGGAATGAACTTACCTAGGTTCCAATCTGCCACCATCTAGATATTTGGGCTTTAGACAATTCATTTTATCTCTCTGGACTCCTGATTCCTTTTCTCATCCATAATAAGACATGTTTAGAAGATCTCTGAGGTCTTATCTATCCCTGTAACCTGGACTACATTGTACTATAGAACACACAAAGAATTTGTGAATTGAGTGTCATTTTCATGAATGAAAGGTGCTTTTGTTTCTACAGGTGAGCATGCCCATATAGCATGTCTTGTGAAATAGTGCCTCCTGTAGAAATATTTTGCATTCACGCTCCCCTTGCCCTTCCTAACAACTCCGATTTCCATTTCAGGCCTCATGAGGTTCTAGAGAAGACAATCCTCACCCGCGCATCCCAGTAGGAATTTAGGACAAAATAAATCAACACACTCCATTGCACTAGTTAATGGTTACTTTGCTAATACACAGAACAAGCCTACTCTGGACCATCTAGTCAAAGGATTGTTGAAGGCAACAGGAAGACAAATATTCTTTCTCTGTCTCTCTGGACATGAACAAGGAAGTATGTACCACTGTATTTAATAAAAGGCACCTGGAATAGCCATAAGGATGCACATTCGGCAGAATCAAAGCAGGATTTCAGTGGTGCTGAGCCACTTGATCAAGGCTTCGCTGAAGCTAATGAATTTGCTTTAATATTTCTGTTTATGTCTTTTTAAAAAATATTTACAGCTAAAAAATGATAATCCTGCTAATATTATGTATTTAGCTGATATTTCCAGGGATTCAGATTTGTCATCCATGTGGAGTTATATAAAACCACTTGAATCTTACTTTATAATAAATATATAGGGTCATATTCACCAAAATCTGTCATTGAACTTCTTCCCATTCCAGAAGCTATGATCTAGAATCCAATTTCTATTGAATGAGAAAGAACATTTTTGCTTTATTATTATTTAACTCAGTTTTTTGTTTATTTTTTTCCATTTGAAGATATAACTGAAACAGGATGGGATTTGCTATGGAGTATGAATATGGAATAGAAAAATATTGTTACAGGAGAATCATATTCTCTGTGAATTATATGTAATACTGGATTGAAAAATAAATATTCAGCAGAACACTGGAAAGATTTTCTCTTGGTTTTAGGGTAAGGCAGAGGCCTGGAGTAGATTAGAGGATAGAGGACGACAAGAAAGAATGCTGCATAATTGAATAACTCTTTAAATATTTGAAGAAATTTAAATTATATTTATATAAAATAGATATGGAGATACATATATGTGTGTGTGTGTGTGTGTGTGTGTGTGTGTGTGTGTGCATGCAAACAAAACACACACATCTATATATGATTGCCTTATTTGGGTTATGATATAGCTATAAGTAATGTTAATAATTTATTAGTCCTATTAAAAAAAAGTTTGGAGGCTTCCCTGGTGGTGAAGTAGTGAAAAGTCCGCCTGCCGATGCAGGGAACACGGGTTCGTGCCCCGGTCCGGGAGGATCCCACATGCCACGGAGCGGCTGGGCCCATGAGCCATGGCCGCTAAGCCTGCGCGTCCGGAGCCTGTGCTCCACAACGGGAGAGGCCACAGCAGTGAGAGGCCCGCGTACCGCCAAAAAAAAAAAAGTCTGTAAATTTTGTCCACTTAACCTGTACGTACAAAAAAAATATTAGAATATTTCATTACTCATTACACGTAGTCCAGAAAATAATATGATGCATTAACATTTAATACCACTACAAAAATGTTAAAGACATCATGCTATGATTTTGTGTACTCTGTAAGACAACAAATGTATTCTAGTGGATTATTAGTGAAGAGAAACGAAGGGAGGAGAACATGGAGGTGGTGAACTAAGTGTGTAAATTAAAAGGTCGTCAGCAGAACACAAACATAGTCGAAAACTCAACTTCTTTCCTTCCTAGAAAATCAGGAAACTATATGCTTCATCTTATTAACTAAATTAAAAGCAAAATGTAATTATGGTTTTCGTGGTGTGTCTTCTTTTACATTTTTTATACTGCTTAATTATATTAGATGGTTGATGACAGTCTCACCAACCTCTCTATGAATTTTATACTCAGGCAGCAGCAGCTTTTACACTCAGTGTTTAACCAGCATCACTCATATTTACATAAAGACTGATTGGAAGAATATTGCTTTTTAGAACTTTGCATTATGGTAATTTTCACCTAAATCCAATACATTAGTTTGCAATCAGAATGACTAATGATTTCTGCCTCCTCAAAAATAAATGTGCTGTACGGGGACGATAATTAGAACTGCAAACATTTGTGGATGCCTTTGTATAAGCTGAATCCATCCACTCTGTTCATCGCTGCATACAACGCAGATGCTTTCAAGTCAAATTCCATCCAGGCATATTCATGCTCAGTTTTCATGCAAGTATTCAAGGCTGGCACTACTAGAGTCAACAAGGATCACCTTATTTTATGAATGTTGTCAGATTTTTGTTTTGTTTTGTCTTTACAATTTATTGGCACATATCAAGTTTATGTCTTGTCTTTCCAATTAATGAATTATGGAATACACACTTAAAACAAACAGGCACCCTTAACAATGAAATGCCTCTTCCAAAGAATATATTCTCAAGCATTTGGTGAAAGAGGTGAAGAAAAGGTCCTTCTTGATCATGAGCCAGGACTTTGCTACAAAATAAAAAGTGTTAAGAGCACAAAATCCTGGTATCCAGTGGCAAGAATAGCTCATGGTACATCTAAGTACTCAGTAAATATTTATAGATGAGTGAATGAAAGTGACTTAATTAAGCTAGGTTTAACTAACACAGTCTGTTTTATACTGTCTAAACTATGCTCAAATCCCACCAAGCTATTCAAGTCCAAATTCAAAGGGATTTGAGTGATGCAAAAATAGTCTGCTCCTTACCAAAAATTTCCCCTAGATGAAGCACCCGGTTTTGATTTTCTTTTTCTTTTTTGCTATCCAATCTTTACTATGATGATTGTAATAGTTCAATTGAAAAAAACCTGGAATACAAATGTTAAATTTGATAAACATACAAACTGATGAGGCACCAACTCCAGTACTCAGCATTCTACTGTAGTAAGAGCTTTTCCTTCTTTTCTGTTTATTAACTTATTATTTGTATAGATTCATAACTTCATAATTTTTCTATAGACATAATTCACTATGGTCCTAAATTATTTTGATGCTCAAACTTTTCCAAATTTGAACATAGAGATCCCTTCAAACTGGCTCCTGCAAGACAACATGTTTAATGAGACAGTTCAGCTGTTGAATCTAAGTTGATACATCTATGTGATTATGGCAATGGCTTAGATAATTCATGGTTGTTTGAATTAAGTATGTCTATTTTGACTTATACTATATGAAACTGCTTTTCTACCACGTATATTTTTTTGAAGCTCCTGAAAAAGGTACCTTTATTCAAATCAAACTTTGTGAAATCACTTAGCTAACACTCAGCATGAATTTACTCTTCTGTTCTATTATTAACCTCTGCCAATAAAATTCGTACTACTTATATCTAACACAAGCAAACTAAAAAATATACATGTAACCAGCATAAGTATATGAGCATGTGTGCAGCTTATTCAGATGATCCAGAATCCACTTCTATTATTATTAAATTTTAGTCTAAACTGTATGGAAATGAAGGTATAAAACATTGCCAGATCCTTGGGGTCGAGAAAACTGTTTAAGAAGTAGTAATTTATAAACTTCTGTTGTACAGAAACACTTCCCATTCAAAAGCATTATGTGGCATAATGTGATGTGTTGCAATTTTGTTCTTTCTTGTTGTTTGTTATTAACAATTTTAGTTCACATTGGATTAATAGTTTGAATAGAGCACTCATCAACAAGGCACTGAAGAGATTCATCGAAAAACTTTGTGAAGCGAGCATCATCCTCATTTTCAGAAAAGCAGTAATAGTTGAGATATTGAATTATTTGCCATAGGTAATTCGGATGGTAAGTCATTGACTTTCCTATGCAGTCTCTTTCTCCTCTGTCTCTATGCCTTGTTTCTCGGGAAATTCTTCTTACTAGGAAAAACCTCCCACAAAACTCCCCCAAAAAACAAACAAAAAAAATGAGTGCTGATTTTCAACCAATGCTGACTGGCATATTTTTATATCTTCTGTATAAACATGGGACGTTACAGATCCCAAAATCATCACAATACATTACCTAAAATAAGACAGCATATACACACACAGCCCCCAAATTAACTGCACTGTCAGTAGCAACATGCTAGGATAACAGTAGAACAATATGGTCCAAGTAGTCATTGAATAATTAAAAACAAAAACACAACCTTGAGAGTATAACACAGAGTAGACAAATGTTGACATTCATAAGGGTAGCAGCAAATCTTACATAACAATAAACACAATCATCACCATTATTATCCTAGTTTCAAGCTAATGCACGATCTGTATGCAGAAATTTGCTGCTTTTGCACCATCACTTTTTCATTTAGAGTTTAATCATATTGTTTAACCTTGATGTTTCTGTCATAAAATATTAATCTGAAGCCCACAATAAAAACATATATCACTTTTTACAGTAGGAGAGATTGACTTTTGTCTAATGGATTAAAGTGGATATTTGAAAAATAAACATTTCCATTAAATACATCCCAGAGTTCACAGGCCACTACCTTACTCTTATTTTTTCTTAATAAAAAAATGAATCTAAATTTCTATTGCATGAATCGTAGAGTAACAGCCTGAATAAATTCTACATTCAGCAGTCTCTGGACTTTTCCTTTCACAAAAAATAAAAAGGAATGTGAAAGGTGTTTTGCTGGATTAATTGATGAATTGGTAAATCTCCATCAGATTTTAGTGGATATGTTCATTCCAGTGGGAACTGTTCATTTTTCTGAGAGCTGAGTAAAATTAAAGTTTTTATAAGATCAAAAATGAAAAGGCATACTCTCTCTTTTACACATAAGTTGATGAGCACATAAAAGTGTGATGACACCAATTCTGACAAAAATACAGAACATCATAAATTTATACATTACCCAAAGAGGAGTAAATTTGCATAACTATTTTAGAAAGCAGTTTGGTCATACCTAGTAAATTGCAAAATAGGCATGCCCTATGGTTTAGAAATATTACCCACTGGCATATAAATTTAAAGCATTCTGGAATATTGCGCCAATTAACATGTACATGATTGTTCATAGCAAAACTATTTGTAAAAGTGAAAACTTGTAAATAACTTGAATGCCTAAAAACAGAAGAATAATAAATATATATTATATATTTATGAAATGGAGAATAATATACAGTTCAAATGAATGTCAGAGCTACATTTAACATGTATATATATATCATAAATGTATAATGATAAATTATAAAACGTTATTTTCTGTGGATTCATACATATGCTCTGAAAGTATAATGGCATGCATGGGAATGAAAATCACTTCATTGTTCACGCCAGTTAGGAAGGGTTACACATATCAGCAACTGATACGTGGGATGTTACATGTATTTGTACAAATTTGCTTTCTAAGCTTAAAGGTGTCCAATAATTATTTATTATATCATTTATATGTTCAAAATAATTCATAATTAATTCTCTTCCCATGTACCTGTAGACAAAATTGAAAAATTTCCTGCTTTGCTGTAGTTCATGATTAACCAAAGACATTCCACATCAGAGGTACCCTGACTGGTCACATAGATGAACCACAATAATCTGCAGACATTTTCTGTTTCCAGCCAAAGTTTTTGGCCACCTTATGTTTTACTATATTTTAAATAGACTATTTTTAAAAGCTAGTTTAAAAGGTTCCCAACACTTTACTATCTCCAGGTATTCATCATTAAACCCTCCCACCAGAATTATATTTCTAAAATTCAAACTGATCACTTTATTCCCTACCTCATATTCTTCATTCACTTCTCATAACCAAAAGGAACAAAAAGAAAACCATTTGTGTGCTATCATGACTATGCATCACTTTTCTTTGCCTATGTCTATAGTCCATCTCTCTACCATAGGTATGTCTTGTTTTACTTTCTTCCCCATAATGGCAATGATCCTTTAGCTATGCTAAATTATTTATATTTCATTGTGTCTCACGGTCTTGAGTGTACTACTCTCCTTGCTGTTTCTCTCACCTTATATTAAGAAACTTTTTATTTAACAAGATTGACCTCAAATGTCACTCTCCTCTAATCATTATATTGACAGATTTCTTTTCTGTGCTTCCATAGCAGAGTTCAGGTCTTATCATTGCCTTATCACAATTCATGTTAATTATAAGACCCATGAGTCAGATTATTATAATTCACATTCCTCTCAAGCACAGTTTAAAACACAAAGAATATGCTTAGAAAATGTTTATTACAATAATAAAGTCAATGATGTGATATCAATATCCAAGGTAGAGATGCATCTGCTTACGGTTTCACTTTTCACTGTACTCCCCTGCTCAGTGAACAAAGCAAGAGTGGGTTGTCTAGAAGGACGGCAAGTTTATCCTCTACCCCATAATAGCAAAAGAATTGCCTTGGCCTTCTCTGCTTCTCCTACAAGAGGTCCCAGATGCAAGAACATAACAAATGGACAACCTAGTTAAGGTCCACTATCGGCTGTATTCAGGACTTATGTGAATGAATTTATTACAAATATCCAGAGTGGGTTAGAGCATTTGGAAAAGGATACCAGTTCTATTTCTACCATTAATTTAGTGGAGGGTAGTTGTCAATTTATCTAAATATTCTAAGTGTTTAGCATTGACAAAATGGGGATAGAAATATAAAGACATGTTTTATGTGAATTAATGAATGAATATTTATATAGCACTAAAAAAAGTGCCCAGTAAATTGTGAGTTTTCAACTAACGTTGAGTTTGTTCTTTTCATTGCTGTTATCATTAATAGCCAGTGGTTGGCAGTTGTGCTGGAGAGAGAACAGTCTCTGGGGTGTCCTTTTTCTACTGAGCTTTGTAGGAGCAAACATGTATTCCAGGAATAATTCCAAATATTATAAATGTATGTTTTAAGTTCATAATGGATAATCTATGAAGTGAGGCCTATTATTATCTTTCTCATTTTACCCATAAGGAAACTGAATTATTTGCCCAAAATCATACAGCTAGTTTGGGCTTTCAAACTAATCTAGTGGGTTTTATGCCCATGTTCTTGACCACTGTGTTATGCCTCTACTATTAGTTGGCAACATTTTGTTTTCATTTTTTTTGTTTTTTTTTTAACACTATTTGAGGAATCATATGTGAGCAGTAGATATACAAGTAAAACAAACATTCCCTCATTTGTCCCCTACTTCCTCAGCTGATAAAAAATTAATTTTGTAAAATTACATATGTTATACTAATAAGTAAAAAAAAAATAATTGAGAGCAATATGCTGATTGAATGTAACATATTAACCATCTTCCTGAAAATGTATATATTCCTTTTTATCATCTACTCAATGGTAATATCTATGGAAGTAGATCTAAGCTGAGTAAGAAGCTATAGCATTTTCAACAAAATAAAGACAGGTGTCTGAGCTACAGAGGTACTCTTATTTATTTGACAGAAATATCTCTATCATTAATGTATGGTAAGCCACCTTGGCAGCATTAAAATAATTTAATGTAACAAAGCTGCTTCCCATCATAGTTTAGATAACATGTTAATTTAAATTTTGCAACATGTGTAACTTTGAGTCTCATAATGGTACAACTGTTACAATTTCCACCTCATTTGTTTGCCTGTTTGTTTTGCTTTAATGGCATAAAAGAAGAATCGGGGTGGGGGGGACCTTCAAGATGGCAGAGGAATAAGATGTGGAGATTAACTTCCTCCCCACAAATACATGAAAATACATCTACGTGTGGAACAACTCCTACAGAACACCTACTGAACACTGGCAGAAGACCTCAGACTTCCCAAAAGGCAAGACACTCCCCATGTACCTGGGTAGGGCAATAGAAAAAAGAAAAAACAGAGACAAAAGAATAGGGACGGGATCTGAACCTCTGGCAGGGAGCTGTGAAGGAGGAAAGGTTTCCACACACTAGGGAGCCCCTTCACTGGCAGGCATAGGGGGTGGTGGGGGTGAAGCTTTGGAGCCACGGAGGAGAGCACAGCAACAGGGGTGCAGAGGGCAAAGTGGAGAGATTCCTGCACAGAGGATCAGTGCTGACCAGCACTCATAAACCTGAGAGGCTTGTCTGCTCACCTGCCAGGGCAGGTGGGGGTTAGGAGCTGAGGCTTGGGCTTCGGAGGTCAGATCCCACAGAGAGGACTGGGGTTGGCTGCATGAAGACATCCTGAGGGGGCTAGAGCGCCACAGCTAGCCAGGAGGGAGTCCGAGAAAAAGTCTGGACTTGCAGAAAAGACAAGAGACCATTGTTTCACGGTGCACAAGGAGAGGGGATTCCTTGTCTGTGTGCCCACAGAAGGCAGAGCACCGCTTAAACGAGCTCCAGGGATGGGTGCGAGCTGTGGCCATCAGCTCAGACACCAGAGATGAGCATGAAACATTAAAACTGCTGCTGCTGTCACCAAGAATCCTGTATCCAATTGCAGGTCACTATCCACACTCCCCTCTGGAGCCTGTGCAGCCTGCCACTGCCAGGTTCCCGTGATCTAGGGAAAACTTTCCCAGAAGAACACACAACAAGCCTCAGGTGGTTGCAACATCACACCAACCTCTGCCACCGTAGGATCACCTCACATTCCAATTACGACTACCATACCCCTCTTCCCTGGCCTCAGTAAGCAAGACAGCCCTAAGCAGCTGCTGCTTCAAACCCCTCCTGTCTGGGTGGGGAACAGACACCTGAGGGCGACCTACAAGCAGAGGCAGGGCCAAAACCAAAGCTGAACCCCAGGAGCTGTGTGAACAAAGATGAGAAAGGGAAATTTCTCTGTGCAGCATCAGAGGCAGCAGATTAAATCCCCACAATCAACTTGATGTACCCTGCATCTGTGGAATACATGAATAGACAACAATACATCACAAAATTAAGGTGGTGGATTTGGGAGCAACTACAGATTTGGGGTTTGCTCTCTGCGACTGATTAGATTCTGATTTTTATGTTTATCTGAGTTTACTCTTTTTTTTTTTTTTTTTTTTTTTTTTGGGTTTTGTTTTTTTTTTTTTTTTTTTTTTTTTTTGTGGTATGTGGGCCTCTCACTGTCATGGCCTCTTCCATTACGGAGCACAGGCTCCAGACGCGTAGGCTCAGCGGCCATGGCTCACAGGCCTAGCAGCTCCACAGCATGTGGGATCTTCCCAGACCAGGGCACGAACCTGTGTCCCCTGCATCAGCAGGTGGACTTTCAACCTCTGTGCCACCAGGGAAGCCCCTGAGTTTAGTTTTTAGCACTTGTTATCATCGGTGAATTTATTTATTGGTTTGGTTGCTTTCTTTTTTTTTTTAATTATTTTTTAATTTTAATAATTTATTTTATTTTATTCATTTATTTTTATTTTTCTTTCTTTTTCCTACTTTTTTTTTCTGAGCTGTGTGGCTGACAGGGTCTTGGTATTCTGGCCTGATGTCAGGCCTGAGCCTATGCAGTGGGAGACCTGAGTTCAGGAGATTGTACCACCAGAGACTTCCCAGCTGACATATCTATCAGTGAGAGGTGTCCCAGAGATCTCCATCTCAACTCTAAGACCCATTGCCACCCAACAGCCAACAAGCTGCAGTGATGGACACCTCATGCCAAACAACTACCAAGACAGGAACACAACCCCAACCATTAGCAGAGAGGCTGGTTAAAATCATACTAAATTCACAGACACCCCAAAACACACTGTGGGATGCAGCCCTGCCCACCAGAAAGACAATATCCAGCCCCATCTACCAGAACACAGACACCAGTCCCCTCCACCAGGAAGCCTACACAACCCACTGAACAAATGTCACCACTGGGGGTAGACACCAAAAACAATGGGAACTACGAACCTGCAACCAGCGAAAAGGAGGCCCCAAACAAAGTAAGTTAAACAAAATTAGAAGACAAAGAAATATGCAGCAGATGAAGGAGCAAGGTAAAAACCCACCAGAGCAAACAAATAAGGAGAAAATAGGCAGTCTACCTGAAAAAGAATTCAGAGTAATGATAGTAAAGGTGATCAAAAATCTTGGAAATAGAATGGAGAAAATATAAGAAACATTTAACACAGACCTAGAAAAATGAAAAAGCAAACAAACAGTGATGAACAACACAATAAATGAAATTAAAATTTCTCTGGAAGGAATCAATAGCAGCATCCTGAGGCAGAAGAATGGAGAATTGACATGGAAGATAAAATAGTGGAAATAATTACAACAGAGCAGAATAAAGAGAAAAGAAAGAAAATAATTGAGGACAGTCTCAGAGACCTCTGGGACAACATTAAATGCACCAACATTCAAACTATAGGGGTTCCAGAAGAGGAAGCAAAATGTAAAGGATCTGAGAAAATATTTGAAGAGATTACAGTTGAAAACTTCCTTCACATGGGAAAGGAAATAGTCAATCAATTCCAGGAAGTGCAGAGAGTCCCATAAAGGATAAATCCAAGGAGAAGCATGCCAAGACACATATTTATCAAACTATAAAAATTTAAATACAATGAAAAAATATTAAAAGTAGTAAGGGAAAAGCAACAAATAATATACAAGGAAATCCCCACAAGGTTAACAGATGAACTTTCAGCAGAAACTCTGCAAGCCAGAAGGGAGTGGGAAGACATATTTAAAGTGATGAAAGGGAGAAACCTACAACCAAGATTACTCTAGCCAGCAAGAATATCATTCAGATTTGACAGAGAAATAAAAATTTTTACAAACAAGCAAAAGTTAAGAGAAATCAGCAACACAAAACCAGCTTTACAACAAGTGCTAAAGGAATTTCTCTAAAGGAAATTCTCAAGAGAAGGAAAAGACCTACAAAAACAAACCCAAAACAATAAAGAAAATGGTAATAGGAATATACATATTGATAATTACCTTAAAGGTAAATGGATTAAATACTCCAACCAAAAGACACAGATTGTTTGAATGGATACAAAAATAAGACCTGTATATATGCTGTCTATAAGAGACCCAGTTCAGACCTAGGGACACACAGACTGAAAGTAGGAGGATGGAAAAAGATATTCCATGCAAATGGAAATCAAAAGAAAGCTGGAATAGCAATTCTCATATCAGCAAAATAGACTTTAAAATAAAGACTATTACAAGAGACAAAGAAGGACACTACATAATGATCAAGGGACCAATTCAAGAAGAAGCTATAACAATTGTAAATATTTATGCACCCAACATAGGAGCACCTCAATACATAAGGCAAAAGCTAACAGCCATAAAAGGGGAAATTGACCGTAACACAATAATAGTAGGGGACTTTAACACCCCACTTTCACCAATGGACAGATCATCAAAAGTAAAATAAGAAAGGAAACAAAAGCTTTAAATGACACATTAGACAAGATTGACTTAATTGATATTTAGGACATTCCATCAAAAAAAACAGAATACACTTTCTTCACAAGTTCTCATGGAACACTCTCCAGGATATATCATATCTTGGGTCACAAATCAAGAATTGGTAAATATAAGAAAATTGAAATAGCATCAAGTATGTTTTCTGACCACAACACTATGAGTCTAGGTATCAATTACAGGAAAAAAAAAAAAAAAACTCTAAAAATACAAACACATAGAGTCTAAACAATATGCTACTAAATAAACAAGATATCACTGAAGAAGTCAAAAAATATCTACAAAAAAGTGACAATGAAAACACGAAGACCCAAAACCTATGGGCTGCAGCAAAAGCAGTACTATGAGGGAAGTTTATAGCAATATAATCCTACCTCAAGAAACAAGAAACATCTCAAATAAACAACATAACCTTACACCTAAAGCAGTTAGAGAAAGAAGAACAGGAAAAAAAAAACAAAAAACACAAAGTTAGCAGAAGGAAAGAAATCATAAAGATCAGATCAGAAATAAATGAAAAAGAAATGAAGGAAACAATAGCAAAAATCAACAAAACTAAAAGCTGGTTCTTTGAGAAGATAAACAAAATTGATAAACCATTAGCCAGACTCATAAAGAAAAAATAGGAGAAGACTCAAATCAACAGAACTAGAAATGAAAAAGGAGAAGTAACAACTGACATTGCAGAAATACAAAGGATCATGAGAGATTACTACAAACAACTATATGCCAATCAAATAGACAACCTGGAAGAATGGGACAAATTCTTAGAAAAGCACAACCTACCAAGACTGAACTAGAAAGAAACAGAAAATATAAGCAGACTAATCACAAGCACTGTAATTGAAATTGTGATTAAAACTCTTCCAACAAAGGAAACCTCAGGACCAGATGGCTTCACAGGCGAATTCTATCAAACATTTAGAGAAGAGCTAACACCTATCCTTCTCAAACTCTTTCAAAATATACCAGAGGGAGGAACACTCCCAAACTCATTCTATGAGGCCACCATCACCCTGATACCAATACCAGACAAAGATGTCACAACAAAAGGAAACTGCAGGCCAATATCACTGATAAACATAGATGTAAAAATCCTCAACAAAATACTTGCAAAGAGGATCCCACAACACATTAAAAGGATCGTACACCATGATCAAGTGGGGTTTATCCCAGGAATGGAATAATTCTTCAATATATGCAAATCAATCAATGTGATACACCATATTAACAAATTGAAGGATAAAAACCATATGATAATTTCAATAGATGCAGAAAAAGCTTTCGACAAATTCAAAACCCATTTATGATAAAAAAACTCTCCAGAAAATAGGCATAGTGGGAAACTAGCTCAACATAATAACCTAAACCATTTTCTCTAAGATCAGGAGTAAGACAAGGTTACCCACTCTCACCACTATTATTCAACATAATTTTGGAAGTTTTAGCCATGCCAATCAGAATCGAAAAGAAATAAAAGGTATCCAAGTCAGAAAAGAAGAAGTAAGACCATCACTGTTTGCAGATGACATGATACTATATATACATAGAGCCTCCTAAAGATGCTACCAGAAAACTACTAGAGTTAATCAATGAATTTGGTAAAGTAACAGGATACAAAATGAATGCACAGAAATCTCTTGCATACCTACACACTAATGACAAAAATTCTGAAAGAGAAATTAAGGAAACACCCCAATTTACCATTTCAACAAAATGAATAAAATACCTAGGAATAAACCTACGTAAGGAGACAAAAGACCTGTATGTAGAACACTATAAGACACTGATGAAATAAATTAAATGCAATACAAATATTGAGGGTAAAAAAAAAAAAAAAAAAAAGATTGAGGGATATACTATGTTCTTGGATTTGAAGAATCAACATTGTGAAAGTGACTATACTACACAGAGAAATCTACAGGTTCAGTGCAGTCCCTATCAAAATACCAAGGGCATTTTTTACAGAATTAGATCAAAAACTTTACACAATTTGTATGGAAACACAAAAGACACTGAACACCCAAAGCAATCTTGAGAAAGAATAACGGAGCTGGAGGAATAAGGCTCCCTGACTTCAGACTATACTACGAAGCTACAGTAATCAAGACAGTATGGTACTGACACAAAAACAGAAACATAGATCAGTGGAACAGGATAGAAAGCCCAGAGATAAACCCGTGCAATATGGTCACCTTATCTTTGATAAAGGAGGAAAGAATATACAATGGAGAAAAGACAGCTGCTTCAATAAGTGGTGCTGGGAAAACTGGGCAGCTACATGTACAAGAATGAAGTTAGAACCCTTCTTAGCACCATACATAAAAATAAAGTCAAAATGGATTAAAGAACTAAATGTAAGGCCAGACACTATAAAAGTCTTAGAGGAAAGCACAGGCAGAACACTCTATGACATAAATCACAGCAAGATCCTTTTTGAACCACCTCTGAGAGAATGGAAATAAAAACAAAAATAAACAAATGGGATCTAATGAAACTTAAAAGCTTTTGCACAGCAAAGAAAACCATACACAAGACCCCGTTAGAATGGGAGAAAATATATGCAAACAAAGTAACTGACAAAGGATTAACCTCCAAACTATGCAAGCAGCTCATGCAGCCAAATGTCAAAAAAACAAACAAACCAATCCAAAAATGGCAGAAGACCTAAATAGACATTTCTCCAAAGAAGATATACAGATTGCCAACAACACATGAAAGGATGCTCAACATCACTAATCATTAGAGAAATGTAGGTCAAAACTACAATGAGGTATCACCTCACACCTCAAAATATACCAGAGGGAGGAACACTCTGTCAGAATGGCTATCATCAAAAAATCTACAAACAATAAATGCTGGAGAGGGTGTGGAGAAAGGGGGACCCTCTTGCACTGTTGATGGGAATGTAAATTGATACAGCCATTATGGAAAACAGTATGGGGGTTCTTTAAAAAACTAAAAATAGAACTACCATACAACCAGCAATCCCATTACTGGGAATATACCCTGAGAACACCATAATTCATAAAGAGATATGTACCACAATGTTCATCACAGCACTATTTACAATAGCCAGGATGTGGAAGCAAAGTGTCCATCGACAGATGAATGGATAAAGAAAATGTGGCACATACATACAATGGAATGTTACTCAGCTGTAAAAAGAAATGAAATTGAGTTATTTGTAGTGAAGTAGATGGACCTAGAGTCTGTAGTACAGAGTGAGGTAAGTCAGAAGGAGAAAAACAAATACTGTATGCTAACACATATATATGGAATCTAAAAAAAAAGAAAAGAAAAAGAAAAAAATAATGCTTCTGACGCACCTAGGGGCAGGACAGGAATAAAGACACAGATGTAGGGAATGACTTGAGGACTGGGAGAAGGAAGGGTAAGCTAGGACGAACTTAGAGAGTAGCACTGACATACATACACTACCAAATATAAGATAGATAGGTAGTGGGAAGAAGCTGCATAGCACAGGGAGATCAGCTCGTTGCTTTGTGACACCTAGAGGAGTGGGATATGAAGGGTGGGAGGGAGGTGTGGAGGGAGGTGCGGAGGGAGGTGCAGAGGGAGGGGATATAGGGATATATGTATACATATAACTGATTCACTTTGTTATACAGCAGAAACTAACACAACACTGTAAAGAAATTATACTCCAATAAAGATGCTAAAAAATATATAGTTCACTGTATACCTGAAACTAGCACAACATTGTAAATCAACTATACTCTAATAAAAATATTTAAAACAAAGAAGAATCTGCTTATTAAGGACAATGGTACTCCAAATTAATTGTTTCCTCCAGCATAAAAGCCAAGGCTATTTCTTCACTTTTGGGTTTTGTCTGCATTGAAGAAATTCTTATGATACATTGAAAGATTGTATCTTTTCACAAAAGCTACAGCTGGATGATTTAAAGCAAAAGCAGGCCAACCTGTAGCATGAAATTAACAAGAAACATGGTCACTCTTAAATTCAGTGAGTTACTCTCATTTGAGATAAGATATTGCTAAACAAAAGGCGCCTTGTGGAATGTATCAGCAAGGATGCTTCGGAAAGAAATCTTGTCCCTAAGGGAGCTTCACTTGTCTCCCTTTCCCTCAGGGTAAACTATGTTTTTCTATTTTAATTAATTTTTCCATTTTTTTAATTTATAATTTCTATAACATTAATTTTTCAACTTAAACAGATTTTGGACACCCAATAGACTTACAGGTTACTCTATAAAGTTCACATTTAAGTAGACTTGTAAATTACTGTAATCTGAAAATTAAATGAGATCTCCAAACCCAAAGCCTTTTTTAATTGCATAGAATTAATTACAGTTTAATTAATGGTTCACAAAAAATGGGAATGCAGATAACACTAGCTGATTTTTTGTTTGTTTGTTTGTTTTTGCTGTTGTTGGTTTCTACACTGTTTAATTATATGAGGGGTAAGTACTCTAAAATATCTCCCATTTTACAGGTGAAGAAACTAGGGAGGAGATGGGATCATCAATTTCAGAAAATCACACAGCTAGACACTTGTTGGGCTGGCATTTAAATCCATGCAATTTCATTCTAGATTTTATGCTTAATCAGTAACCTATACTTTTCCCATTAAGGAATTCATATCTCATGACTACAAAATATTTCCATTTCTTCTTGTTTCTTGTCTTCATGTTTCATAAAAGAGGAAGGTTAAGACTATCATATAAAATGTTAATAAATCAGCTCCCAAGAATTCCCAAAATGGATAACAAATGACATGAACACTGTAAAATATGGCAGGGAAGGGAAAGGGCAGGTGGCAGGAAATAGTGATAAGAAAGGATTGTGGGAATATCCATGTAACCATAGACTCTAATGCTTATCCTCATATCACCTTCTTAATTCATAGATCTGTTTGCTCATATTGTATTAATCTAAGCAAATTATACAACTGATTTTATCCAGAGTTTAGTGAAATATTTATTTATTTTCTTATTTATATAGTAAATATTTATTAAGCATCCATATACAATAAGCAATGTCCCCAAGTTCTAATATTAAACATGATAAAATAGACACATGAAAACTCAAAATAGGACTTGATAAATTTGACTATTTTCATGGTAACATGGTCTGTGTGGCTAACCACAAGTAGTTACAAAACAATTTTTTAGAGGGTAGTCAGTTTCAGGGAGAGATAAGCCTAAAATGATTGTGACATGCAAGGTCTTATTTGACAGTAAAGAATCTGTTTTTTTTTTGTTTTTTGGAGTTTTTTTGTTTGTTTGTTTGTTTGTTTTTCTATCTTAGAGGACAGAGAGAAGTTCTCAGCTGAGAATGGAATGAACTAGTGTTGAGAGACTGAAGGGTGTAAATCCCCTGTATATAAAAGGAACTATACAGTTTCCTTTTATAACTGTAAGACAATTTCAGAACTATATGAAAGAAGAGCATATTTAGTAGTGTCAATTTACTGTATTGCTTTAATTGGCTGAATAGCTCCAAAGAGTTTTGAATCATAGGGTATTTTTGAACAATTGATGCTATATGAATATTTTCCAATTTAGTTGCTTATGCAACATATTTGATTCAGCTAATCAGACTAGTTGGTCAGACATTTCAGTGAAGTGATAGGGCTACCAGTTAGATTGCAGTGGTTTGAAGAGTGAGTGGTTGGTGATGGAAAAGGAACAACATGGGTAGATTGATCTGAGAGGTTTGGCTATGAAGGGTATATAAAGTAGAGAGGAAGCAGCAGTAGAATTGATGGGGAGTTTATAATAAGGTTTTTGTTTTTTTTTTCTTTAATGTGAGGAACTTGAGCATTTTAAATAGCCATTGGAAAGATGCTACCAAGGTAAATTTAAATGCATAAGGGATAACCATAATTACTACTGGATGCTACTGAAGCCAGGAGGGATACACTTACCAATAGCACCTTTGCCATAACAAAAGGTAAGAATGATAAGAGCACCCATGTATATTTGGAACAAAGGTAATGAAAGATTCCTATCTGAGGTAAGGTGATCTTCAGAAAACAGGAAAGTGAGAGAAAATATAGGAGGACCTAACATTTGAAAAAAATTGAAATAATCATTATAAAGAGTAAGAGGTCAAGGTGATCTGAGAAACACGCTAGCATTCCCTGCCAACTACAAATAGTATTTTAAAATTATGGGATAAAATTTAAATATTTAGTAAAAAATCAAGTTGCTAAATTATATTTATTGTATTATTTTAACTGTCCAAATGGCCCTCCATCCCCCCACAACACACAATTCAGAAAGGAAATATAATGTTGACACTGATAGCCCCTGGGGTATAGTAATATAGACAATTCTTTTTCCTCAGATTTCTGAATTTTCCAAATTTTGTTCAATGAGTATGGATTCAATGTTTATGTTTTTTTATTATTTATATTTCTTTCACATACTATAATTTATTTACTTATTCACTGTTGGATTTTTTTTTCCTTTAATAAGCATTACAAATGATGGACATTCCTTGTACAGATTTTTGTATCCATGAGCCAGTGTTTCTTACAGTCTACACACTAAAATCGAATGTTTAAGTAACAAGATACACACACTTTTGTTTTTAATATAATTCAAAAGTTTAAAAACTCAAAAAAACTTTATAACATAATGTGACAAGTACGCATGTATTTATTAACCCTGAATTAGCTATTGTTCATAGTGAGCCATTTCATTGTACATTTCATCATGTATAGTTAGAGCACTACAGATACTTCTAAAATCTATCTTGTTCCCTTGTACAGTTTTATTCCCCTTCCCTCTCCCCAGAAACAACAAACACTATAATAAATTTTATGTGTTTCATTCCTATTGTTTTATTTCTACTAAATTTTTAATTATCCATAAACAATGTAAAATATTGTATTTTATGTTATGTTTTAAAAGTCACCTAAAATCATTTATATTGCATGTATAATTCTGCACTAGGAAATTATATGAGGAGCTTTATGGCATCACTATCTGTAATCAAAAAAACAATTTAGAAACTACCTTAACATACATTGACATAGAAAGAAGAAAACACTGAATGGACTACTCTACAGTGTTACTGAATGACTAGATCTATACGAATCAACATGAAGAATCCCTGAAAACATAAGGTTGATAGTATTTTTTTGTGATGAGAAAAACAAAAACTCAATACATATGTAAAATGTGGCACTATGTATGGCTCCCTTGGTTGTTTTAGATTAGGAGACAACGTTCCTAATGTGAGGTCTTACCAAATTACTTCTCTTGGTCATATTAGGCCTTGACCTTTGAGGCTGAAAAACACTTGTGTTTGCTTTTTTCTTTCTGTAAATAATTATTTCATGCTTGCTTACCTTTAAGTCTTTGCTCAAATCAGACTAAAGTATAAAATATTCTTGCTATGCTTTCTTCTTATAGTATTCTCATTTCACCTGTTAAAATAAAATTCAGGGTCCTCCTCCAGAAATAAGGTTTTCCTTACACTCCAAGAAAAAGGGCACCACATAATCCCAATTTCCAGCTTCTAGGCCTTTATGTTTACTACTGATATACAAAATATTTATGCCTAGAAACTTGTGGACTGTGGACAAATCTCTTCCTTACTCTCTGAGTCAACCTGCACTAAACGTAAACTTGACCATGATTGTTTGTAAGTGTTTCAATGGTGGAATCATTGTATAATATCAATATGCCCTAAAGTCAGTGGTCACATAAGTATTTCATATTTACCTTTTCCTTGCTCATCTAAAGATACTGGCTTAAAGTTTTAAAATATGTAGAAACAGATTTCTTTTTATTACACAATTTCCTTTGTATAAAGTCCATTTGTGGGGGTTTCCCTGGTGGCGCAGTGGTTGAGAGTCCGCCTGCCGATGCAGGGGACATGGGTTTGTGCTCCAGTCTGGGAAGATCCCACATGCCGCAGAGCAGCTGGGCCCGTGAGCCATGGCCGCTAAGCCTGCGTGTCTAAAAAAAAAAAAAAAAAAAAAAAAAATTCCATTTGTGCCTTGAGGAAGAAACTTGTATTAGTTAGCTATTGCCATAATCATCGTGCACATATCCATTGTGCATTGGCTGTATCTGCTTTGCTCTAAGCTGCAGGGCTGCAGGTTGGTATGTGGCTCTGCTTTATGGGTCTTTGGACCCAGACTTGTGCTGTAGTTACTATGTGGGTTATGTTCTTCTCATAATAGGCACAGAAGCACAAGAGGGCAATCTAACTACTTCCCCTCATGTCCTAACATCCCATTGAACAAAGCATGTTATGAGGCTACAGCCAAAATCAAGTATATAGAACATTCACAGAATGAAGGATAAAGAGAAGAATAATTTGTCTACCATGACGCCATGGAAATTGTATAGATGTATCATTCTATAATAGGGAGTGAAAAATTGAGACCAATAATTTAATCTACTGCAGAGCTCATTTCCTGCTTACATTGTGCTGCTAAAAGAAAATATTGGTTCTGCTGAGCGTGTGGATTTTTAGACTATCTCTTCTAGAAAAGAGAAACATTGTGAGCCAACATATTTCCTTGGTTAAGACAAAAAGCTTTTCTTCATTGCCAGAAAACTGAATGTACATTCAGAATCCAAGTACAGTGGTATAATCTCATCTCAGAAAACAGGGAGTTCCTAAATCTGCTATTTTTTTTAATAGAGGAGCTCTATTTTATTCCTAATTGTATCGTTCTGAATAGTACTTTAAATTACAAGCTCTTTAAAGTCCTCTTGGAAGTAGGAAAGCCTTTTGAAACAAATTCTCCTGTGTGAGTGAAATAAATTATTGAGTACTTTTAGATATAGGAAACTGGGAAACCAAATATATATATATCAGCTTCCAACAGTTTTTACAGGCAAATATTAGAGTGAGAGAGTGACATACATGTGAATCTTCATGGAGAACTAGACTAGTATGTATTTTTATCTTAATGTAATGCAATATATTCCTCACATACTCCTGAATGTGTCATCCAGAGTTCCCTTAGATTTTGTGGAGATGGGAGGGGAAAGAGATAGGTTGCTTGATTCTCTATTCACACTTCCCAGAGATGGTTTGGCTTTCCAGGGATGAGGAGCCAGTTTGAACCTACTATATTATTAAGAAGAGACTACTGTTATACTGTCCCTAGTAAGTATTGGATTGGCCAAAAAGCTTGTTCAGGTTTTCCCATAAGATCGCATGGGAAAACCCGAACAAACTTTTTGGCCAACCCAAATAGAAATAATAAGAGTGACCCTGAATCATAGCTACACCCCAACAAAGCAGTCTGGTGTAAATTCTAGTGGCTTTCCAAAATTAAATAATAATGATGAATAGTTTTCCTTGTCTCTCAATGTAAAATTCATCAGGGAGAAGTAAAAAGGATGATATACTCAGATTTACAGATTAACTTTTTAGCAAATTCTGCTCTTGATGGGATATCTGAAGTTGAGTACTAGAATTTTTAATATATTTATTCATTTGTCAGACAGGTATTGAGAGCCTGTTATATGCCAGACACTGTTTTGGAAGCTTACATAAGGAATTAAACAAAGCATATAAAGCCCCTACTCTCATTGGTTGAGGCATACAAAATATATAATTTCCTAAGTGATAAGAAAACTGCAGGAATCACTGTCTGGTTAGGAAAACCTGAAATATAACTGAGAAATCGCTAGAGACTCACTGTGAACAGTTTGAGAGTTAAAAACTCTAAGGGAATTCTATCATAGGGGGACTGCCATGTTTTCATAATTTTTACTTCTAGGAGATTAACCATGTTCTCACAGTAAATAAAGAAGAAAAATCCCTGGGGATTCTGGAAGTGGGAGTCAAAGGAATCATTTTGAAACACAGTCATCCCTCAGTATCCACTAGGGATTGGTGCTGGGACCCCCACGGATGCCCAAAAGTCTTAGGATGCTCAAGTCCCTTATGGTGTAGTATTTGCATATACCTTACACACATCCTCCCATGTACTTTAAATCATCTCTAGTTTACGTATAAAATCTAATACATTGTAAATGCTATATAAATAGTTGCCAATCCACAGCAAATTAAAGTTTTGCATTTTGGAAGTTTCTGGAATTAAAAAAAAAACTATTTTTAATCTGCAGTTGGTTGAATATGCCCATGTGGAAACCTCAGATATGGAAGGCTGACTGTACACAGAAGAACTTTGTCCTTAACAAGTCTGACCTCAGGAGAAACTATGTAAATAGAGCCTAAACTGTAGGGATTTTATCAGAGCTAACAGAACTGTGGGGGGAGGGAATTACCCAACTTCAGCCCACTCTAGCCATCCTGTCCCACCTAAATGGGGAGAGAAATAACTAAAAACACTTGTGAAGTTCACAGCCCAGAGGTACAGATTCACTAAAAAGACTGACTCCTCACTATAGGACTATATGATGATTCCCTTCCCTCAACACCTCACCACCACACTATTAAAATCCTATTTACAGCACTTTCTTGAATCTGGTACATCATGTCTAGATATCAAGTAAAAATTAAAAGACATACCCAAATGCAAAAAACACACTTTGAAGAGACAGAGCAAGAATCAGAACCAGACTTGGCAGTGCTGTTGGAATAATCAGACTGGGGATTTAAAGCAATTATGATTAATATGCTAAGGGCTTTAATGGCTAAAGTAGATAGTATGCAAGAACAGATGGATAATGTAAGCAGAAAGATAGAAGAACTAGAGATAAATACTATAACAGAAATAAAGTATGCCTTTGATGGGCTTATTAGTAGGCTGGACATAGCTGAGGAAAGAATCTCTGAGCTTGAGAGCATGTCAATACAAACCTTCAAAACTGAAAAGCAAAGAGAACAAAGACTGAAAAAAAAAAAAGAAAGAAAGACTATCCAAGAACTGTGGGACAATTACAAAAGGTGTAGCTTACACATAATAGGAATACCAGCAGGAGAAGAAAAAGAAACAGAAGAAATATTTGAAATAATAATGACTAAGAATGTCCCCAAACTACCAACAGACTTAACCATAACCCAGGAAACTCAGAGAACACCAAGCAGAATAAATGTCAAAAACACTATGGTTATGCATATTATTTTCAAACTACAGAAAATTAAAGAGAAAGAAAAAATCTTGAAAGAAGCCAAAGGAAAAGAAAAACCTTACCTATAGCTGGGGAAAGATAAGAATTACATCTGACTTCTCCTCAGAAACCATACAAGGAAGAAGAGAGTAGAGTGAAATATTTAGAATGCTGAGACAAAAAATCCACCAACTGTATTATGTACCCTATGTGACTAGCTTGCAAAGGGTAAGAAGAAATAAAGATTTCCACAGACAAAGAAAAATTAAGGAAATGTGTCAGTAGACAACATACTGGTTGTCAGCCAACCAGTAGATTTCGCTTTCCAGAAATGTTAAAAGAAGTTCATAGAGAGAAGGAAATGATATGGTCAGAAATTCAGGTCTATATAAAGAAAGGAAAAGCATAGAGGAAGGAGTTAATAAGGGTAATTTTTTTTTACTTATTCTTAATAGATCTAACAGATAATGGTTTGTTCAAAATAATAATAACAATAATGTATGTAAGTGAAATGGACTATAGCAATGATATAAGGGGTAAGAGGGAAAAAATAGGATTATTTTGTTATTATAAATTATTCACACTACCTGTGAAACAGAATAATGTTATTTGAAAATGAACTTGGATCAGCTAGAAATGTTTATTGCCCTAGAGTTCAGTGCAGCAACTAAGAATCTTAAAAAAAAAAGTATCGCTATGATAAGAAAGGAAAGGAAATGTAATCACACACAATGCTCAATTAAAACCACAGAACATAGTCTCCACCAAAATAACTATTAGAACTGATAAATGAATTCAGTAAAGTTGCAGATACTAGATTAACATACAGAAATCTGTTGCTTTTCTATACACAAATAATGAACTATCAGAAAGAGACAGTAAAAGTAAGCAATCCTGTTTAAAATTTCATCAAAAAGAATAAAATACCTACATCACCCCACCTAGGCCCCACCCCAAGCTCAAACATCACCCCCCACTGGCATAGGTCCCACCCCACCCTAAAACTCACCCCTGCCTAAGTTCCACCCAACACCTAAACCCTGCCCCCATAGCCAAGGTTTTGTTTTGTTCTCTTTTCTTTTTTCCTCTTTCAGATTGGGGTTCTGTTTTAACTTGTTGATTCATTGTTATTTCTTTTATATTTTTATTTTTCCTAATAAATCTTTTATTTTTCTAATTTTATTTTATTCTTTATACTTTGTTAGTGATCGCTCCTTTTAGCTTGTTGCCTCCCCTCCCCGTTTCTTTGGTTTCTTTTTTTCTTTTTTCAGCTGTGGTTTTATTTTACCTCTTGCAGTTGTTTCAATTATAGTTTTATTTTTCCTAATATATATTTTATCTTTCTAATTTTATTTTGTTTTTTTATTTTTTGATATTGTACTGCTGTTTTTTTTACTTTCTACCATGCCATGAAGCTTGCAGGATCTTGGTTCCCAGGCTGGAGGTTGGACCTGAATTCCTGTGGTGGGAGCTCCAAATCCAAACCACTAGACTAAAAGAGAACCTCAGAACCCAGGGTCTATCAATCGGACTGAGGCCCCCTGGAGGTCCTCTTCTCAGCACCAAGACCCAGCTCTATATAACTGCCTGCAAACTCTTGTGATGGACGTCTCAGACCAAACAACCAGTAAGACAGGAATACAGCACCACCCATAAGAAAAAAACAAAAGTAAATGACAAAATATATGTTACAGAAGGAGGAGCAAGGTTAAAACCTACAAGACCAAATAAATGAAGATGAAATAGGCAACGTACCTGAAAAAGAATTCAGAGTAATGATAGTAAAGATGATCCAAAATCTGGGAAACAGAATGGAGAAAATATAAGAAACATTTAACAAGGATCTAGAAGAACTAAAGAGCAAAAAAACAGTGATGAGCAACACAATTACTGAAATTAAAAATACTCTAGAAGGAATCAATAACAGAATAACTGAGGCAGAAGAATGGATAAGTGACCTGGGAGATAAAATGTTGGAAATAACTGCCAGGGAGCAGAATAAAGAAAAAAGAATGAAAAGAAATGAGGACAGTCTCAGAGACTTCTGGACAATATTAAACACACCAACATTTGAATTATAGGGGTCCCAGAGAAGACAAAAAGAAAGAGTCTGAGAAAATATTTGAAGAGATTATAGTCATAAACTTCCCTAATATGGGGAAGGGATTAGTCAATCAAGTCCAGGAAGAACAGAAAGTTCCATACAGGAAAAACCCAAAGAGAAACACACCGAGACACATATTACTCAAACTATCAAAAATTAAATACAAAGAAAAAATATTAAAAGCAGCAAGGGAAAAGCAACAAATAACATACAATGGAATCCCCACATGGTTAACAGCTGATTTTTCAGCAGAAACTCTGCAAGCCAGAAGGGAGTGGCAGGACATTTTAAAGTGATGAAAGGGAAAAATCTACAACCAAGATTACTCTATCCAGCAAGGAACTCATTCAGATTCGATGGAGAAATTAAAACCTTTACAGAGAAGCGAAAGTTAAGAGAATCCAGCACCACAAAACCAGCTTTACAACAAATGCTAAAGGAACTTCTCTAGGCAGGAAACACAAGAGAAGGAAAAAACCTACCATAACAAACCTAAAACAATTGATAAAATGTTAATAGGAATATACATATCCATAATTACCTTACATGTAGATGGATTAAATGCTCCAACCAAAAGACATAGACTGGCTGAATTGATACAAAAACAAGACCCATATATATGCTGTCTACAAGAGACCCACTCCAGACCTAGGGACACATACAGGCTGAAACTGAAGGGATGGAAAATGTTAGTCCATGTAAATGGAAATCAAAAGAAAGCTGGAGTAGCAATTCTCATGTCAGACAAAATAGATTTTAAAATAAAGACTTTTACAAGAGACAAAGAAGAACACTACATAATGATCAAGGGATCATACCAAGAAGAAGATATAACAACTGTAAATATTTATGCACCCAACATAGAAGGACCTCAATACATAAGGCAAATGTTAACAGCCATAAAAGGGGAAATCAACAGTAACACAATAATAGTAGGACATTTTAACACCCCACTTTCACCAATAGACAGATCATCCAAAATAAAATAAATAAGGAAATACAAGCTTTAAATGACACATTAGACAAGATGGAGTTAATTTATATTTATAGGACATTCCATCCAAAAACAGCAGAATACACTTTCTTCTCAAGTACTCATGGGGAATTCTCCAGAATAGATCATATCTTGAGTCACAGATCAAGCCTTGGTAAATTTAAGAAAATTGAAATTGTATCAAGTATCTTTTCTTACCACACCGTTATGAGACTGGATATCGGTTGCAGGAAAAAAATGTATAAAAAATACAAACACATGGAGGCTAGACAATACAATACTAAATAACCAAGAGATCACTGAAGAAATCAAAGAGGAAATCAAATAATACCTAGAAAAGAATGGCAGTGAAAACACCAAGACCCCAAAACCTATGGGATGCTGCAAAAGCAGTTCTCAGAGGGAAGTTTATAGCAATATAATTTTACCACAAGAAACAAGAAAAATCTCAAATATACAAGCTAACCTTACACCTAAAGCAATTAGAGAAAGAAGAACAAAAATCCCCTCAAAGTTAGCAGAAGGAAAGAAATCATAAAGATCAGATCAGAAATAAATGAAAAAGAAATGAAGGAGACAATAGCAAAGATCAATAAAACTAAAAGCTGGCTGTTTGAGAAGATAAACAAAATTGATAAACCATTAGCCAGACTCACTAAGAAAAAAATGGAGAACACTCAAGTCAACAGAATTAGAAATGAAAAAGAAGTAACAAACAACTGGCACTGCAGAAATACAAAGGATCATGAGAGACTACTAAAGGAAACTCTATGCCAATAAAATGGACAACCTAGAAAAAAATGGGCAAATTCTCAGGAAAGCACAGCCTTCTATGACTGAACCAAGAAGAAATAGAAAATACAAACAGACCAATCACAAGACCAGAAATTGAAATTGTGATTTAAAATCTTCCAACAAACAAAAGCCCAGGACCAGATGGCTTCACAGGAAAATTCTATCAAACATTTAGAGAAGAGCTAACACCTATCCTTCATAAACTCCTCCAAAATATAGCAGGGGGAGGAACACTCCCAAACTCATTCTACCAGACCACCATCACCTTGATACCAAAACCAGACAAGGATGTCACAAAGAAAGAAAACTACAGGCCAATATCACTGATGAACATAGATGCAAAAATCCCCAAACAAAATACTAGCAAACAGAATCTAGCAGCACATTAAAAGGATCAAACACCATGATCAAGTGTGATTTATCCCAGGAATGCAAGGATTCTTCAATATATGCAAATCAATCTATGTGATACACCATATTAACAGGCTGAAGGATAAAAACCATATGATAATCTCAATAGATGCAGAAAAAGCTTTCAACAATATTCAATACCTATTTATGATAAAAACTCTCCAGAAAGTAAGCATAGAGGGAACCTACCTCAACATAATAAAGGCCATATGTAACATACAAATAGCCAACATCATTCTCAATGGTGAAAAAGTGAAACCACTTCCTCCTGGATCAGGAAAAATACAAGGCTGCTCATTCTCACCATTATTATTCAACATAGTTTTGGAAGTTCTAGCCACAGCAATCAGAGAAGAAAAAGAAATAAAAGGAATCCAAATCAGAAAAGAAGGAGTAAAACTGTCACTGTTTGCAGATGACATGATACTACACATAGAGAATCCTAAAGATGCTACCAGAAAACTATGAGAGCTAATCAATGAATTTGGTAGAGTAGAAGGATGCAAAATTAATGCACAGAAATCTCTTGCATTCCTATACACTAATGATGAAAAATCTGAAAGAGAAATTAAGGAAACACTGCCATTTACTATTGCAACAAAAAGAATAAAATACCTAGGAATAAACCTACCTAAGGAGACAAAAGACCTGTATGCAGAAAGCTATAAGACACTGATGAAAGAAATTAAAGATGATACAAACAGATGGAGAGATATACTATGCTCTTGGATTGGAAGAATCAACATTGTGAAAATGACTATACTACCCAAAGAAATCTAGAGATTCAATACAATCCTTAAACTACCAATGGCATTTTTCACAGAACTAGAACTAAAAATTACATAATTTGTATGGAAATACAAAAGACCCCTGAATAGCCAAAACAATCTTGAGAAAGAAAAATTGAGCTGGAGGAATCAGGCTCCCTGACTTCAGACTATACTACAAATCTACAGTAATCAAGATAGTGTGGTACTGGCTCAAAAACAGAAATATAGATCAATGGAACAGGATAGAAAGCCCAGAGATAAACCCACACACATATGGTCAACTTATCTTTGATAAAGGAGGAAAGAATATACAATGGAGAAAAGATAGCCTCTTCAATAAGTGGTGCTGAGTTAAAAAAAAAAAAAATGGTTCTGATGAACCTAGGGGCAGGACAGGAATAAAGACACATACACAGAGAATGGACTTGAGGACACGAGGAGGGGTAGGGTAAGCTGGGACGAAGTGAGAGAGTAGTCCTGACATATATACGCTAGCAATTATAAAATAGCTAGTGCGAAGCAGCTGCATGGCACAAGGAGATCAGCTCGGTGCTTTGTGACCATCTAGAGAGGTGGGATAAGGAGTGTGGGAGAGAGATGCAAAAGGGAAGGGATATGGGGATATATGTATACATATAGCTGATTCACTTTGTTATACAGCAGAAACTTACACAAATTGTAAAGCAATTATACTCCAATAAAGATGTTTAAAATAAAAGGATAACAAAGAAGAACTGTGAACAACTCTATGCCTACAAATTTGATAACCTTGATGAAACTGACCAATTCTTTGAAAGACATAATCTGCCAAACTCACACATAGGAAATAGACAATCTGAATAGGCTTATATATATTAAAGAAAGTTAATCAATAATTAATAACCTTCCAAAAAAGAAAAAGAAAGCACTGATCCCAGATTGGTGAACTCTATCAAACATATAAGGAAAAATTATACCAACTCTGTACAACCTCCTTCCAAAGATAGCATCAGAAGTAATCCTTCCCAGCTCATTCTGTGAAGCCAACATCACTCTTATACCAACAGTGGAGAAAGACATTACAAGAAAAGAAAATTCTGGACCAATCTCTCTCATGAAGATAGGTGTAAAAATTCTCAACAAAACATTAGCAAACCAAATCCTCCAACAATGTATAAAAAGAATTATCCATCACAACCAAGTAGTATTTATCCTAAGTAGGCAAAGCTGGTTCAACATTTGAAAAGCAATTGATGTAATCCATTGCATCAACAGTCTAAATATCATATTAATAGATGCAGAAAAATTACTTGACAAAAACCAACACCCATTCATGATAAAATCTCTCAGAAAACTAGGACTAGAGGGGAACTTCCTCAAGTTGATAAAGAATAGCTACAAAACGTCTACAGCCAACATCATTCTTAACAGTGAGAAACTAGAAGCTTTCCCACTAAGATTAAGAACAAGGCAAGATGTCTCCTCTCACCATTGCTTTTTAACACCATTCTTGGAGTTCTGGTTAATGCAATAAGACCAGAAAAGGAAATAAAATGTATGCAGATTGAGAAGGAAGACCTACAACTGCCTTTGTTCATAGATGACATGATTGACTATGTAGAAAGTCTGACAGAATCAACAAAAAACTCCTGGAACTAATAATTGATTATAGCAAGTTTGTGAGGTACAAGGTTAATACGTGAAAGTCAATAGATTTTGTATATTACAGCAATGACTATGTGGTATTGGAAATTGAAAACAATGTCATTTACATTATTACCCACAAAATGAAATATCTAGGTAAAAATCGAACAAGATCTGTATGAGAAAAACTACAAAACTCTAATTAACAAAATCAAAGAAGAACCAAATCAATGGAGAGATATTCCTATTCATTTATAGGAACACTGTGTAATGTCAAGATATCAGTTCTTCCCAACCTGACTAGTAGATGAAAGAGAAGAACATAGTTGGAGACTTATAATACCTGACCTCAAGATTTACTCTAAAGCTACAGTAATTAAGATAGTGTTGTATTGGTGAAAAAAATAGATGAAAAGTTTAATGTAAAAGAATGGAGAGCCAAAAAAATAGACTAAAACTAGAGTGAACAATTATTTGACAAAGGAGCAAAGGCAGCACAATGGTGTAAGATAGTCTTTTCAACAAATGGTGCTAGAACAACAGACAACAACATGCAAATAAATAAATCTGTACACAGATCTTACATTCTTCACAATTATTAAGTCAAAATGGATCACAGATCTAAATGTAAAATGTAAAACTATAAAAACTCCTAGAAGGTAATGTAGGAGAAAATCTAGATGACCTTGAGTTTGATGATAACTTTTTAGATACAACACCAAAGGCACAATCCATGAAAAACAGAACTGATAGGCTGGACTTAATTAAATTTTTAAATTTCTATTCTGCAAAAGACAATTTCAAGAGAATGAGAAGAAAAGCCAAAGACTAGTAAAACATATTTACAAAAGTCACATCTGATGAAGAACTGTTACACAACTATACAAAGAACTCTTAAAGCTCAACAGTAAGGAAACAAACAACCAGATTATAAATTGTGCCAAAAACCTTAACAGACACTTCATCAAGGAGATACACAAATGGCAAATAAACATATGAAAAGATGCTCCGCATAATATGTTGGGGAAATGCAAATTAAAATGACGACAAGAGGGCTTCCCTGGTGGCGCAGTGGTTGAGAGTCCGCCTTCCAACGCAGGGAACACGGGTTCGTGCCCCGGTCTGGGAAGATCTCACATGCCGCGGAGTGGCTAGGCCTATGAGCCATGACCGCTGAGCCTGCGCACCCGGAGCCTGTGCTCTGCAACGGGAGAGGCCACAACACTGAGAGGCCCACGTACCGCAAAAAAAAAAAAAAATGCTGAAAAGATATTACTACTACACACTTATTAGAATGACCAAAATCCAGGACACTGTTGACAACATCAAATACTAGCAAGGATGCAGAGCAAGAGGAACTCTCATTCGTTGCTGGTAAGAATGCGAAATTGTAGAGCCCACTTTGGAAGATAGTTCGGTGGCTTCTTAAAAAACGTAACACACTCTTACCATATGACACAGCAGTTGTGCTTTTTGGTATTTAACCAAAGGAGTTGAAAACTTATATTCATACAAAAACCTGCACATGGATGTTTATAGCAGCTCATAGTTGTCAAAACCTGGAGGCAATTAACAAGTCCTTCAGTAGGTGAGTGAATAAACAGTGGTACATCTAGGCAATGGAATATTATTCAGCACTAAAAGGAAATGAGTTATCAAGCAATGAAAAGACATGAAAGAACGTTAAATGCATATTACTCAATAAAAAACCCAATCGGAAAAGGCTACATAATATATGATTCCAACTATGTGACATTTTTGAAAAGACAAAAATACAGAGATAGTAAAAAGATCAGTGGTTTCCAGGCATAATGAGTGATTAATTGATGAATAGGCAAAGTACAGAGAATTTTTAGGGTAGTGAAAATATTCTATGATACCGTAATGATAGATTCATGTCATTATACATTTGTCCAAAGCCATACAACTTACAACACGAAGAGTGAATCATAATGTAAACTATGGATTTTGGGTGGTTATGATGTTTCAATGCAGTTTCATCCATTGTGACAAATGTGCTACTCTGGTAGGGGATGTTGATAATGGGGGAGGCTATGTATGTATGGGGGCAGGGGATAAATTGGGAATCTCTGTGACTTCCTCTCAGTTTTGCTCTGAACCTAAAACTGCTCTAAATAAATAGTCTTTTCTAAAAAGTAAATATTCTGAAGCAAAATTTATACATTTCATACTAAATAATGCAGATAAGCATTAAGAGAGGGAACCTGATCTAAAGAGTAGTATTATCTTAGATTGAATATAGAGATTATATTCTCACTTTATTGTCCTCCTTAATTTATTCCTAATGCTACAGAACCTTCTCTTACTCAGCTAAGGATATACACTAAATATATTGTAAATATCACAATTAATCTTTTTATTCATAAAATCCATTCTAGATATTAGTAATAGTGTCTAATCTAGTGCAATAATTATCAGTTTTCCTGAAAGTTATTACTACCTCTTTCTTTTCATGAGAATTCAAAGTGCACTTTGATGAATCAGGTTATTGTTGATCAAATCTTGGCTGAATACTAGCAATATGTTATCGTTAAGAGTTGCTAGATTATAGTTTACCCTTCCCAAGGAGATCAAGAAAAAAACTAATTTTCAAGTTAATCCTATCTCTGTTGCATTTAAACTATAAAGCAAATGGATTTTCTTGTATGTGGACATATAAAACGAGAGGCAGGATCTTGCTCTAAGAGGTCCTTAGTCAGCTGCTTTTCAGCCCATTTGTGCTGGATCCATTTCTCTGCCTCTCTTTATGCTGCTTTGTCTTATAGAAAAACTAAATTCTGCTCCCACTGTGCTCCTGTGTCAGCTTGTTTAAGTCTGTGTTTGACAGGTCCTGGTGAAGGTTGGAATATAGGAGAAAGGGGGAAATCTGGTATTTCTTTCCTTTCCTTCAAGGTTTTCCAGGAGCACTGGCA
The DNA here is from genome assembly GCF_003031525.2 of Neophocaena asiaeorientalis asiaeorientalis. Taxonomy (NCBI): domain Eukaryota; kingdom Metazoa; phylum Chordata; class Mammalia; order Artiodactyla; family Phocoenidae; genus Neophocaena; species Neophocaena asiaeorientalis. Next base: position 7,950,125 of record NW_020185338.1, on the reverse strand, counting down.
ACACTTCCATGGCTCCAGCTCCTTCCAGGTGACCCAAAGCCCTGGACTCCATCAACATGGGCTCCTTTCCTTGTTTCTCCAACACGGTCTTGCTGATTTGTAGGTTGTCCGCTGTGGGGAGTTGGTTCTATTTATTTTTCCTGCTATAAATACACAGAATCATTGCTGTTTGTCTGTTTGGACCCTGACAGATATATCAATACTTTAGTTTGTTTGGCTCACTTCTCTGTCTCTGTCTCTTTCTCTCCACTGTCTCTCCACTCCCATCACCCCCTGTAATGTCAGTGATGCTATATGTTCACAATGTAACATACAGTTACATTTTGCACGATCCCATTAGGGAATATGTGAAGGATATAAATATTAATCTGGTACCATGTAAAATAAGGTTGTACTTCCTCTGATTGTGTTGCCACCTTACTAGGAAGAATAGAAATGTCTGATATAGTTTAAATTTATGCCTGGATTTTTTCAAATATATAACTGAAAAGATGCAAAGCTTATCAGATCATAGAAAATATAATTTTCATCTTTCCCTAAAATGATGACTACTCATGGTAGGAAATCAACTTAAATTGATGTTGGATGAATCTAGTTTTGCAAATTTCATACATAGTACCTTAACTCTTTAGCCCATTCATTCATTTACCTCAGATTTCTTCAGCCCATACTAGAGGCTGAGGACATAATGGTGATTAAAAGCAGATGATCTTCATTTCCTGAGGCCTGCAATCTAGTTAAGAGATCAATCAATAATATACCTGCCTGATAAATGTACACTGACAGCTCATCAAATTGCTAGAAAGAAGAGTGTATGACAACATGCCAGTATAAGAGGGAAATTCCACTTTTTGAGGGTTCAATTTAACAAAATCTCTTTCCTGAGGTTCTAACCCTGAGCTGTGATTTGAAGAATGGACAAAGGCTAAGCATACGAAGAAGTCAAGAGGATATTCCAATCAGAACAAACAAACATATTTGTGGCTAAGAGAAGAAGGTCAGAAAGAAAACGAGTGACTCTGGTAGACAGAGTGAGGCTAAGTGAGGCTGTAGGGGCTGACTGTTCTAATTGTAGGTCACTGTGTTAGTTTTCTCTTGCAACTAACAAACCAACACAAATGTGGGAACTTTCAACAACAACCATTTATGAACTCACAGTTTCATAGGTCAGGAGCCTGGTGGGCTCAGCTGGATACTCTGCTCAGAGTTTCACTAAGCAGAAACCATTGTGGGATAGCCTGCCTTCCTAATGGGGCCCTGGAAGATAATCTGTTTCTAAGATCATTCACATCATTAGCAGAATTCAGTTCCTTTCAGCTGTAGGATGGAGGTCCTGTTTCCTTATTGGCTGTCAGGTGGATGCTGGTCTTTGCTCCTAGAGACCACCTGCATCTCTTCTCATTTTTCTCAAATACCATTTTCCGGGAACCATGGGTCAAGGCTCTGTCATGCTTTGCAACTTTCTCACTTACCCTGCAGCTGCATCTCTCTGACTGACCCTTCTGCTTTCCTCTTCAACTTTTAAGGGCGCCTGTGGTTGCATTGGGCCCACCTGGATAATCCATGATACTATCCCTATTTTCAAGTCAGCTGATGCGTAACATTAATTACATTGGCAAAGTCCTTTTACAGCAGTACCTAGTTAGTGTTTAATTGAAGAACCAGAACAGTCATTACGGAATGTTTACTTATTTCTAAGATGTTTGTTATGCCACTGAAGGATTTGAAAAGTAATGGTGGAGGTAGTGGTGATGATGTAAGCCTTAGTAGTATGTCACTGAAATATTTTCAGCTACTAGTAAAACAATAAAGTAAAATGACATTTCTATCAGGAACTGTGGAAGAGAAGCAATGTGTGTGAACAATCAAGAAATGTTTGAGAAATTCAAGCAGTGAATCCAGCCTGGGCCTTAAATCCAAATAGAAAACATTTAAAAGGAAACAAGTATTTTCACCCCAAGGAAATTAGTTACTAGCAGAGAAGCCTGAATAAGCAAGTAAAATAAAATAGAGAGGGGGTTGAACCAGTATATTTTGCCAAAACTATTTACTAAGGAGTTGAAAGATATTCTGGGAATGAAAGTGATCAAAGAATTAGAAAGTTAAGGTGTGGGGACCGTGAAATTCACATCTCTTTCTAAATATATATTACAGTCGATTTGTTTTAAATTAAGATTGTTTTTAATGTAGGGGGTTGTGGTTTAGCATCCTACTAGGCGCTGAACCTATCTGTAACTCCTGAAAGCAGGTCAAAAATCAAGTACAGGGAAATGTATTATGTAACAGCTCTGCAGGAGACACATTGTAGATGGCTAACCCAAAGAGACATAGTATCTGGAAATCTACCTGGCAAACTCACATCAAGGCAGTATGTGATGCAGAGGAAGGGTTGACATCCTTCTACTTTCTGTGCATGGGTTGATAGCAAAGGTAATCAATGAGAATTTCCTCTGACTTTTTTTTTTGTGTGTGTGTATGAGGAAATAAATAGAACTCCAGTAAGAGCTGAGATTAGAAATCAGTACTCATAATAAATACTCACATAATACATTTTACTTTTCTATAAATGCTAGATACTTGGAATAACTGTCCCTGGTCTTGTCCAGTTTTCTTGTAGAATAAGACAAACACAAGTTCAAGGAAGATTCACAAGAAAATGTGGGAGTATGTGTAAGCTGGGACATTTTAATTCTGGAAAGCCCTATTTGGCAGTTCTTAGATTAATAATGATACATTTTATTTCTAATTGTGGTCAAACCATTTTTAAGGCTTTCCAAACCAAAGGCAGTTTTATCAGGAACATCCAGATTAATCTCTAATACAAGATCACAGCATAATTCAAACGTACTCTCCCACCCACACCAAGGTACAGAAATTTCCAGCTCCCAAGAGGTTTCCTTCTTGCTCCTTCCTAGTCAATATCCCTGCCTAAGAATTGATCACTATTTTTAGTCCTACACTAGAATAATTGGCCTGCTCTTAAACTTCATATGAAAAGTAATCATACAATATATACATTTTGTATCTGACTCATTTCACTGAATCACTATGACAGTATCTCAAATAGCTACTGATTCTTTGTCAATAGACTACTTTTATAATAGCTTTATTAACATGATAGTATAGAGTTTCTGTATAATCCCATACCTGTTTCCCTTCTTATTAATATGTTACATTATCATGTTATTACTAATTTGTTACAATTTATAAACCAACACTGATACAGTATTTTAAACTAACGTCAATAGTGTATTCAGATTCCCTCAGTCTATACCTAATGTCCTTTTCTGTTCCAGTATCCATGACACTACATTACATTAGTTGTCAGGTCTCCTTAGGATCGTCTTGGTTATAGAAGTTTCTCACACTTCCCTTATTTGTGATGATCCTGATAGTTTTGAGGAGTGTTGATCAGTTGTATTGCAGTTATATCAGGTATATTCCCTGTTGGAAATTTTATGTTTTTCCCATGATTAGACTGGTGCTTTGGGTTTGGGGGTGGAAGATCACAGAAGTAACATGTAGTTTTCATTAAATCTTATCAAAGGTACATAATAACAACATGATTTATGACTTGGTGTTGTCCTTGCTCCCCTGGCTAATGCAATTTTTGTCATACTTCTCAATAATAAAGTACTTCCCCACCCCTTTCATACTGTGTAGTCTTTAGAAGGAAGTCACTATGCATAGGCCAGACTTAAAAGGTGAAAATTTTTTTCTCCCTCTTTTGATTTGTTTGTAATTCTTTTGCATGGGAGATATGTCTCTTCTCCCTCATGTATTAATCTATTCAATCCTTTATTTATATGATATGGAATCATGATATATATTTTATACTTGGGGTTTTAATCTGATACTAATTTATATTTTTTTGTTTTTTTTGTTTTTTTTGCTCAAATTGCTCCAGTTTTGGCAATAGAAATCTCTTTTTATAATTTTTTTTGAAAGTTCATAGTAAGGCAATGGACAAGGAAATTTAGTTATTTTTGAGATATACATTTTAAATAACTAGAATTATGACATATAACATTATACCAGAACATATAAGATCTTTAGAAATTTCATGTAATATCTGAAACATTTATATTAACATATTTCCATACAAATAACCCAAAGTAGAAAGCTCTTTTAATTGGCTCCTGTGCTCATGTGACATAGCCTCATTTATGAGTATGTTTGTGTATGTTTATTTGTGTATGTGTATATGTATGTTTTGAGCACTGCCTTGCTTTCTGGCACTGGGTCATTTTGCGTATTTCATACATAGTCCTATGACCAACCATTTCTTGAATGGATTAAAAACAATAGGTAAATATTTTAATAGTTTAATAGCTCCTCTCAAAACTATAAATATATGGTTCCTTTTATTGGAAAATGGATTGAAGAACTGGGTGCTGGCCATAATTGTTATTACTGGGATGTCATTTCTATTAGGTCTCCTTAGCTGACAGAATAAAGAAATACATGTGTGCATACTGACCTATGTATATACCTATGTCTATGAATATTTCTATACGTAACCATTTATGTTTATATTGTTAAACATGAATTGTTACTGATGTCTCCAGTGCTAATCCATTAGCATATGGCTCATTCAGCCTCCTCTCCTTGCTGATCTCTAAATTTCATCCCCAACAGTTAGAAACCTGGCTTTCACTTCCTACCATCCATTTACTTAATTGCTCCATTCCAATATACATATTTGTCTATGTCAGAATTGTTAACCTGTATCCCTGTAGGAAACAAGTTTATTGACCTTACTATAGTACTTATGTGCAGTTCCTTTTGCCTTTAGACTTACACGATCAATTCATTTCCAAACTTACTTATGTCAGCAGCTTTCCTGTCACCCCCTTCAGTGAGGCTCTTTGGCACACTTTTAATACATATAGTTTCTCTTATCACAATCTCTCTTGTCACATTCTTTCTGTGAAGCTGCTGGCTTCCTAAATAATTTAAAAGTTTTTATAAATTAAGGTTCACTGTGTTATAAAGTTTCATAAGTTTTTACAAATATGTAATGTCATGTGTCCACATCACAGTAACATAGAGTTGTTTCACCATCTTAAAAATCTCTGCGATTCACTTATTCATTGCTTCCTCTCAGCTATTAATCCTTGCTAACTACTCCATTTTATTTGCTGTAGAGTCTGCCTTTTCTAGAAATGTTATAAAACTAGAATCATGCTATATCACCTTTTCAGACTGACTTCTTTCACTTAGCAATATGCATTGAAGACTCCTCCATGTTTAGCTTGATAACTCATTTCTTTTTATGGATGAATAATATAGCATTACATCATATTAATTATCAAAGTTTATTCATACATTAACTTATTGAAGGCCAACATGTTTGCTACTGCTTCTTCTCCTTCTCCTTCTTCTTTTGCCATAAATATTCATGTGCAGATATCTATGTGGTCATAAGTTTGCAGCTCAAATGGTTAAATATCTGACAGCATGATTACTGGATCAAATGACAAGACTTTAAAAAAAAATCTTTGTAAGAAAATACCGAAGTTTCTACTGTACCATTTGCATGCTCATCAGAAATGAATGAGAGTCCCTGCTATTCCACATCCTTGCCAGCATTTGGTATTGTCAGTATTTTTATTTTAGGCAATTTTATAGATATGTAGTGGTATATATTTGATTTAAAAAAATATTTGAAATTTCCTGATGATGTGAATCTTTTCATATCTCTATATCACATATGTATATATAGCGAGAGAAAGAGATCATATAGATGTATTTATCTATCATCTTTGGTCAGGTGTCTGTTTAGATCTTTTGTCCATTTTCTCATTGAGTTTTTTTATCTTCTTATATTTGAGTTTTAAAAGTTATTTGTATACAGAGAACAAACTGGTTGTTACCAGACAGGAGGGGTTAAGGAGAGGGACAAGATAGGTAAAGGAGATTAAGAGTACAAACTACTAAGTATAAAATAAATTGCAAGGATGTAATGTGCAGCACAGGGAATATATAGTCAGTATTTTATAATAACTTTGTATGGAGGGTAATCTACAAAAATATCAATTTACTATGTAGTACACCTGAAACTATTATAATAATGTAAGTCAACTACACTTCAATTTTAGAAAAATTCCAAGAAAAAACTTATTTGTATATTTTGGATACAAGTCCTTTATCAGACATAAGTTTAGCACAGATTTTCTCCCATTCTTTAGCTTGTCTTTTCATTATCTTAACAGTATCTTTCACAGAGTAAAAGTCTTCAATTTTAGTACAGCCAAATATGCATTTTTCTATCATTGATCATGTGTTTTGTGCTGTATCCAAATATTCATAATAACCATAGATCTTCTTCTATGTTATCTTTAAGGAGTTTTATGGTTTTGCATTTTACCTTTAGATACAGGATTTGTTTTGAGTTAATTTTTGTGAAAGGTAAAAAAATCTGTGCCTAGATTCTTTTCTTTCTTTCTTTCTTTTTTTTTCTTTTTTAATATATGGACATCTAATTGCTTAGCATCATTTGTTGGAAAAACCTATCCTTTCCTTATTGACTTTCCTTTGCTCTTTTGAAGAAGATATTTTTGCTTTATTTATATTGACATATTTCTGTGCTCTATATTCTGTTCAACTAATGAATTTGTATGTTCTTTCATCAAGATCACATTGTCTTGATCACTGTAGCTTTATAATATGTCTTGAAGACAGGTTAATGTCAATCCTCCAACTTTGTTCTTCTCATTCAGTATCTTTTGGCTCTCCTGGGTTTTTGCCTTTCCATGTAAATTTTACAATCAGTTTGTCAATATCTTTAAAATGGCTTGCTGGTTTTAATTGGAATTGTAATGAATCTATAGATCATTTGGGGAAAATTCACATTTTAACAGTTTTGAGTCTTCCAATTCATGAACATGCCATATCTTTCCATTTGTGTCAATCTTCTCTCAACAGGGTTTTGTTTTTCATATAGATTCTATGTGTATTTTGTTAAACTTAGACCTAAGTATTTCATTTTTATACTAATGTAAATGGAATTGTATTTACATTTCAAATTTCAGCTGTTCATTGCTAGTATACTAAAAACAGCAGTTCACTTTTGTATGTTAATCTTGTATCCTCTGACCTTGCTATAATCACTATTGAGCTTAAATAATTTTCTGTCAATTTTTCGAGACTGAAAATTTTGTCAACGCTTTGTCTCTATATACAATCATTTCTTCTATCAGCAAAGATAGTTTTATCACCCCAACATACATATGGTTTATTTCTTTTTAAAAAAATCTTATTTTAGCTATATTTCTCTCTGCAGTTTGTCTATTTCTCCTTGCAGTTCTACCAGTTTTTGTCCCATGTATATGATAACTTGGTTGTTAGGTAGATACACATTAAGAATTATTATGTCTTCTTAAATAATTGACCCTTTTATTTATATAAACTAGGTTTTCAGAGACAACATATAATTTCACCTTGTTTTTTATCCACACTGAGAGTCTATCTTTTAATTGGTTTATTGAGACCACAGACATATAAAGTGACTATAGGGAAAAATGGAATGATTGACAGCCCTGTTTTAAAGGACAAAAGGCAGAAACTGGAAATACTTCATTATAAGATTTTTGCTGTGAAGTAGTCTGGTATTATTTGAAGGTGGACTTCAATTAGTTGTAAATGTATGTTGCAAATTCTACAGCAACCATTAATATTTTCTTAAAAGGAAGTGCAATTGATATGCTAATTAAGGAGAGAAAATGGAATCCTAAATGCTCAGTTAAATACAGAGATGGCAAAAAGGAGGGACAAATTAAAAAGACACAAAAGACAAATGAAATAAATAGGAAACCATCACAAACATGGTGGATATTAATCCAACTATATCAATAATCATTTCCAATTCCATCGGGTCCTCTTCTATAAATCCTATGCTGCTTTGACCAAGCTGTATGTGCCAAGGGTGTTTTCTTCTTTGTGAAAGCCTTTGCCTTTACTTACACATTTGTTTTAAGTAGCTTTGTTTGTTTGTTTTGTTTCCTTTCTTCTAATATGCTTTGCAAGAAGCTGGCTGTAGCTGTGTGATGATGAGTCTCTCAATCTTTTTAACATGAATACTCAGCCTGTGTTTTCTCTTTAACACTGCATTTTCCTTTGGAACTGAGACTTTCTGCTATGGAGAATTTCACCCTTGATCTATCATTTTTTTACTGAAGGGAGTTACATATTATGTCCTGACTCTTTCTCTTAACCACAAAAGATCTGTTTTTTTTCTCCCTTAGTTTTCTGCACTGTTCCAGGTCATATTAAAAGCAAGAAAATATTTAGAACCCTATAGTAGACACGATTGTGTAAGACCAGACAATGGGGTAATGTTTATTATCTACTCCCAGTGAGCAGTCACAAAAGAGGGAAAAAGCCAGAGTTATGCTCTCTTGTTCCAGCCTGTGTAATTATGCAAAGTCTGACTTGCTTGAAGATGGAGTCTGGATTAAAGTCAAGATTATACTTCCCTCTCCCCAAAATGACAGGATGAATAATGTCTGCTTATCCACTCCCATGGTACACTCGAGATTTCCCTCTGAGGATTAGGCTTTTGTGAAAAGGGACAAAGGCTTGGATCAAACTAATGGATGCACCTAGGTCAGTACTGACAGAGTATTCACTCTCTCTTTCATTTTCTAAGACAAGAAATGAGATTATCGGTAACATTTTTTCAGTGATTGCCCAAATGTCACAAGTGTCCTCATATTTCTAGCCATCTTTTTAGCATCTAGAAGCAGAGATAGGTCATATGAAATGAGAAAAGTTTATTCTCTCTAAATTCAGCCTTATCTGTGAGCTGAAATCATGGAAGTGCCAACTTTATGTCGGTGTGAGGTATCTTCTTTACAGCATTGCTTAAAATGGTTGACCCACATTTTCAGAAGATCAAAGTAAGAAAACTGTTGTCTGTATTAGCAACTGTCTTGTCTTAACTCATCCCTGCAAAATGAAGCTACATTTATTTAAGTTCTTTTTTCTAACTGTAAATGTATCTGTTCTTCATATTATAATAGGCTGAATTTCTATTGTTACTGGTTGAATGAAAATATATTGTTTTGATTAATGATGTTTTGTATTTGGGCTAAAAACCCAAAGGCTTTTCTTCCCCATCCCTAGCTCTCTGATCATCTACATGTATTTGCCTTCCTTTTATACACTGTAAACTTATGCTGGTCCAGGGTAGGCAGCAAATCACACCTCTTGCAATATTACTCTTTCTTTAAGTGACATTGTCCCTGAAATTCTACCAATGAAGATGAAAGCCTTTTGTTTGAAGTACCAAAGTCTAATCAATCTCAAATAAATTACACCTCTGTCTAGAAGAAGAAATTGATGAAACTCATACCAATCATTTATATTTTGTTATGAAACATTATGAAATACATGAAAACATTCATCTAATATGAAAAGTATATTATTGTGAAATAATACATATTATTTATTCTTTATGAAATGTTATAAAATTAACTATAAACATGGGACTAAAGAGAAGAGAACTCATGAAAGCTAATAAAACTATAGAAACCTCCTGTGAGAGGGAAGAGGTCAGCTATCTAAATCATGGTATTACCGGGGTTAAAGCCACATGAGTCTGAGCTGGTGGGTGGGCTTAATGTGATAGCTCCTAGCCAAACATGAGCCTCAGGATCAGGTATGTGATTTCTATTGTTCTTCATATGAGAACATATTTCAACATAATTTATGTTCATATTTTACCAAATCTAAACAACTAACTAAAACTCCTACAGTTAAATGGGGTGGGAAAGAGCAGAAACCCTTCCTCAAGTAAACGGTGCATTTTAGTAGAGTTATTATGACCGCAGACAACTAAACTAGAATTGAAAATAAAGCTTCATTCTTCAGGGAAAAAAGAAGACTATAATTCATAGGAACAAAGGAAAAAACCAGGAACATGGGTATAGAAGAAGGAGTAGGGAAAGGAAGGAATGAAAAGTGTATGAGGTCTCACACAATTTAGAAGTGTGTGAGGTCCCAATTTAGACAACACACATGCAGGCTTAGGTTACTCAGATTCATTTCAGATATACCCCCGACCTATCATAACCCCCAAATCAAGACTAGAGTACCTAGTACAACACTGTTTTTTGCAGAATAGGTTGGGAGCTGGCTGGCACCGAGTCTGCCACTGAGCACCAGAACTGATGGCTGAGGGAGACTGGGAAAGGCAGAGACTGTGACTCCTGAGACCCAGGTCTCAGGGCACAAAGTAAATGGGGACAAGAAGGGAAGACCATGGTTTGGGGAAAACCAAGCCAGGGGAACAAAACCTGAGGAAAACCAGAGAGAGGGAGAAGAAAAGAAAACAAAAAAAATATTAAGGCTCCTGTACCTGCCCCTTTCCCTAGCTCCCTGGCCCAAATAAAGCAGAAGATATATTTCTCAGTTTTGCTAGAAGTTGGTACTGCTCATAATACAGAATATAAAATTTTGTAGTTTTTCTTGACCACCAAAAATTAGACATCATTTGATCTAACACGTGCATCAATGAATGAGAAAATGCAGACTCAGAGAGATCAAGTGACTCGCAGCATTTCATAAAGTGTGGATGAGCTGCCTTCACTTGTCCCCTGGTTTCCTGTCTTCTGCCACAGGTTGGGTCCTGAGCCAGGCAGACTCAGACAGAGTGCACAGGGAGTCTATTAGGGAGGGCTCTTGAGAAAAAACAGCTAGGAAGTGAAGGGAAGAAAGCAAGGGTAAACAAAGGGAGAAGTTGACTGCAATACTATCTCAGTGGAAGCCTCAGCAAACTCTAGAGGGGATTCAGAAGATGAAATGATCCTTGATAGCTGTCCCAAGTGAAAGAGCCAGGCCTTTATACTCCTGCATTAATCAATGATTGAATGCCATGGCTCCATAAAGGTGGAGTGACCGTGGGCAAGGGGTACTATTCAGCTGGGGCATCCCTAAACAGGTGTAACTGATGGGGTCAGTCTGCCCATAGAGATTTACATTTCTGGGGTAATAAGTTCTTCATTCCTGATGGGGTACGTATCTGAGTAGTACATCACAGCTTGCACCACATAGGCCTTATTTTATTTTATGACTCAGGAAGAATGAGATTGTCACAGAGGCAGAGAAAGACAGTTGGCTGGACCCACAGCATCAATAGAGACAATAGCTGGAGAACCATTTCAAGATGGTTCTGATTCCAAGGGAAAAGAATGTGTTGTTATGCAGTGGACATCTCTATACTTGGAAGGCAGCAGCTTTCCTGTTGTGTGAACATCACTGCTACAGGTTCCTGGGTCACCATTGACTGAGACACACTTTTCTCTAACTGGGCTCTTAGAAAGAGCACTGACCTTGGAGTCTGGAGACCAGAGTTCTCCCCTGTCTCTGGTAGGACCTCATTGAATCGGTATCTCAGCCTGCAGTCCATTTCCACATCTACAATAGAGCATTCAAATCTCTGTCTCAGCCCCCCATCAAAACTATGAGAATAACATAAATATTTATGGAAAAATGCTTCATAACCTGAAGGGTACATTGACGTTTCCATGAAAATCTGGGGGTAATGTAGATTGGATTGGTCTCGCACTGAGACCTTATTTAGGATTTTTCTACCTTACTGCTTTGTATGCTTTCACTTGATAGATTTTCAGTCATCAATAATCGAAGGATTAATTGTTGGTAAAGTTCGCTGACTTTTTAAAACATATGCAGTTATTTGTAGCAATACAAATATCTTTCTTATCCACGGCATCTGGAAAAACTAAAAGTAACTAAAAGGCAATGTTTTGTTTTGCCTATCTCTCTTCTACAGAACAGTTTCTCTTTGCTCTTACAAAAGGAGAATAGAGTTTCTACTTTATTAGATCATTAATTCTAAGCCTGAGAGAAGTTATTGTGCCCTGATAAAACCTTCTCTTGTCATAAATACCAGAAAAATAGAACTTGGCTTCATGTCTCTAACTTTTAATTTTATAACCTCCAAAGAACTTTAGGCCTCTTTTGTACCTCAATTTGACTCTTTCTAAAATAGGAATTAAAAAAATATATATATCATGTTAAGATTCATAGGCGAAATATAATTAGTGATAAAAATGATGAATAATAGAAATGTCTTTTCATTAATTTTGACCATAATGATAATAGTACAGTACTTGTAGAAATGCCTTTCACAGAAATCAAAAGACAAATTTCCTTGCTTTAGTCAAGGGACAAATGAGGCTTCATTTCTGGATATGATTTGTCAAACTTTTCAAATATTGCCTAACCTGATGTTATCAAATCCTGCTAAACAACATCTTTTAATGGTGGCTTAAGTTCCCACTATTATTTCTTTGATTTAGGGTCCTCCCGGTCACTTACAAAGCAAAATACCTATCTGAAGAAATTATTTCTATGAGAATTTCAAGATTTATTCAATGATGAAGTTGGCTAATGATTTACTTCCCAAAAGACTAAAGAATAAGACAATGGGTTTTATTGCAAGAAACTGGGAAGGTCAGACTTGGGGCCATCACCTTGAGTAGATTTGAGGCCATTATTCTGAGACAGAAAAGGGATTAAGAAACTTCAAAAGAATACTGAAGACTTATCTCAAGTAATTCAAAATTTTGTTTAGAATTGTTACTCTATTTTGAATATATGGACATTTAAAATGATTGTTTTCCAAAAATTTGGCAGGATTAGACCAGCAAGCCAGTGATCAAATTATGAAATCTGCTTATCTCTGACATCTTCATATGCTCTTGTCATACTTTTAAAATCAGCAATAAGCCAGGAAGGCTATAAAAAGAGACTGTATACTTGTTGTGAGTTAGACTGACCTTTTATCTGAGCTATGAGCTGCTTTGCATAATCAACGAGGCCCCCTATCTACCCAGCTTCAAATTGTCTATTGCTCTGCAGCCATGCTGACAAATGTATTAGAACTGAGAACTTGGTTCCATAAAGGGCAAAATGACAAGTTGCTGAAATGACCAGAGATTCTGATTGGACTCATCTATTGATAATATTAATAAATTTCTCACTCATTAACCTGAGAGTTCCTTTAGGGCAAGAGATGTGTCTTTAAATTCTAGCAGCGTTAATTAGCCTCTGTCAGGGGCAAGTCTTAAAATCATCCAGTTTCCTTTAGTTAATGGAGGGTATATTATCAGAATAGATGGAGAAGTGAAAAGATTAGGAAGAAATGTGTCCTGAACTCAAGAAAAACTTCCCTGGACTTCATCTCAGTATACAAAGGAGTTCTGGGAGACAAACATGCATCTCACTTCCCTACTCCTTCCTTGCTTTTTTTTCTACCTGTGTTTCCTTTCTACTACTCACAATTAATTATCATTTGTATCATTTCCTTTTTCTTTTTTCTTTTTTCACCCTCATGGTTTCTGTTTTTTTCTTGGCTTCATTACTTTTTTACTTATCTCCTCCCATCCCATGTTGGCTTACCACCTTCTCTTTTTATAGCTCTACATGTAGGGTCCCTCTCTTTTCTGTATCTATGTTCAGCCTTTTCAAAAGTGAGGATCTGATTGATCATCAGCCTCATTCAAAAACAGAGCATCCCTTTTTTGGAAGAGCACTCACTTAAGGCTAACCACAGGTTCCCTAGCAGGCACATAGGTTATTGTTGTGGGACCAAGTGTCTTACCTTTGGTTCTATCACCCAGTGGCAGCATGGTCAGGTCACATGTCTCAAAGCATGTTTGCCTCCTTCAGAAAGTCATCTGGGGTGTCAAAGGAAAACAAAGTCAGACATTTGTTAATGGGTTGAAAACAGATTTTATTCAGGAACTACTGACAGAAGGGGAAAGAGAGCTCCATTCCGATTTGCATAGCTGTGACCTGGCATTTTAAAGGAAGAAGGAGGGAGTAGAGAGAGGGAGGGAGTGAGGGCTGAATCAGAGTCAGGGAAGTAAACAATTACAAAGGGTTGGTCAGTGCAAATACTGATGTGGCCAGTTGTGTCTGCTCGCTGGCCACTGCCTAACTTAGGATTCTTTCCTCCCACAGAGACTGGGAGGCAGAAGCTCTATCACTCTTGATGATCACATTTCAAAGGAATGGTTTTCAGGTCCTTGAGATAGATACTCCTGAGTTGTAGAAGATACAGAACATCTCAAAGGGACAAAGGAAGAATCCACAATTGTAAGCCCTTTTTAGTCAATGCTGAGAAAGAGCAGTTAAGGGTTTATCATCAGGTGTTGACTAGAACAAACACTAAGTTCTTTTGACACTTTGTGTTTTTTCAGATAGGAACTCAAAAAGGTGCTAGGTTGTCCAAGGGACTCGGCCTTGGGCTGCTAGAAGCCATGCTAAAGTTTCGTCAAATCTCTTAGTGCAGGGTTTGGACAGAGTTGTTATGTGCTGAGAGTTCTGTTTTAGTTCTCAGGTGCACAGCCTTTCAGAAGAGTGAGAGTCACATACATTTAATCCAGCATGTACGATAGTACTTGGAGCACCAGTACTTACTGAAGGACTGTGTGCAGATATGAATGCACATGTTAATTAGTATGATCTAGAAGAGTTATATTATTGTTTTAAAAAAAATTTTAGAATTAAAAAATTAATTAGAAAAAATTTAGTTATCATACCAATGACCATTGTGAATGTGAAAAATGTTTTTCCTAAGTGAAGTTACAGAAACTGTTGTACCACATTGGATGAGAATCAGGAAACTTGGGTTCTCGTTTTTCTTCTGCCTAGGAACACACACATAGCTTGTAGGCTGTGTCCCAGATGAGGAGACAAAGTGAAGCCCTACACTGGGAGGTGTGGCTTAGTGAGTGGAGAGTACACTGAATTTCAGCTCCACACATCCTTTTGTCTGTCACTCCCTAGATGAAGATGTTTTATTCCTAGTTTGTCCAAAGGTGACATATTGGCTGACACTGGGCCTGTTTCTGTTGATACATACCTTTGTAAACTTGTGAAACTCATGTAACTCATAGAAGCTTAAAATTCTCATTTAGAAATAATGGAATTTGGTTCCAAGAAACATGAAAACAAGTCCATTACAATTCTGAGACTTTGCAACTATACTGGGAAATATGTAAACATAAGTCATTTCATCATGGCAACTTTTGTTTGTATATCTCTATATAAACAAATCTAAAGCAAATATAATCTAAAAATAAAGTAATTAAAATAACTCTTATGATGTAAGTGATTCTAGAAGCTAAATCTAAAATGTACATGAAGTTTACTTACCCCATTGTATGTTTCTACTTTATTTTTTGTCCCAGATAAACTCAGTTTCTCCTTTACTTTCACCCTCAGAACATTTCTGGCACCAGATGGGTGGGTTCTCCACACCGAGCCATTCTGACATTAACTGCCTGGACATAGCCTCAGATCCCATAAGTTAAGGGCTCAGCCCACAGTACAGCTCCTCCTTCAGGCACTGATCACAAACCCCCAGCTTGTCCACAATACCTCTCACTGACTGGCTATAATCAGGTCTCACAAACCCTCCTTGGGTTTAATAATTTGCTAGAAGTGCTCAGAGAACTCAGGGAAACACATTTACCAGTTTATTAGAAGGGATATTAAATAATACAGATGAACAACCAGATAAAGAGATATGTAGGACATTGTGCAGGGGAAGGACGTAGAGGTTCTTGCATGCTCTCTCTGGGTGTGCCACCCTCCCAGGATTTCCCTGTGTTCAGCTACCTGGAAACTCTCCCAACCCCATACTTTGGGGATTTTTATGGAAGTTTCTCTATATAGGCATGATCAATCATTATCTCAATATTTGGACCCTCGTCCCTTCCTAGATGATGGGGTGGGGCTGAATGTTCCAAACTTCTAATCGTGGCTTGATCTTTCTGGTGGCCTGTCGCCATCCTGAAGCTATCCAGGAGCCCACCAATGGTCACTTCACTAGAGCAAAAGACACTCCTATCACCTTGGAAATTCCAAGGGATTTAGGAGTTCTGTGTCAGGGAACATGTTCAAATACCAAATTTTAGAACAAAAGAAGATCCTAGTGCTCTTATCACCTAGGAATTTACAAGGGTTTTAGGAGCTCTGTGACAGGAACAGAGAGCAGAGACCAATAAATGTATTTTCTATTATTTCACATTTGTGTTTAACACAGGACACTGCTAGAAACACTCCTAGATTAGCATAATTGAAATTTATTTGTAATATGTACTTTCATTATTGTAAACAAAAGTGTCACTCTTAAAGAAGCCTACATGGCTTCATAATAATTCATATACTATCATTTTCATAAGATTTAATTATATGTTTCTCTTTAGCTTCCAGATTATGACTTGCATGGCCAAGACCTCAGCCTTCTTAGGTCCCAAATGTTCTCTGTTATCCTGCCTCTCTAACCTTCCAAGGCTGATCCCAGCTTCCTCTGTGTCTCAAAGCTTTCTCTGAGATCCCTTGGTATCCTACGCATCTTCTCATCTTGGGGATTTTACACATGCCATTTCCCCTGTCTGTACTGCTCTTCCCCCAGTTAATTACAACTTGTAATTTTACATGTCTTTTCAGTTAAAAATTTATTAACATTTCTCTCAATTAGACTGTAAGTATGAGAGGAATTCTCTGTCTGTTGCTTTAGGTGTGTTCAAAAATAATTGTTGAATAAATGAATGGAAAGGTGAATAAGCTAATACATTCTACCTTTTATGTACAAAAGCTTGCAGTTTTGAAGTTTTGTGAGTTTTCCCTCCATACAACAATTTGTTTCTCCACAGAAATGTACAGTCTTTGTTTTGATTTTAGAAAAAATATAGAATAAGATGGCACAGTTATTTGACTATACAACTGTACAACACAACTAAAAGCAAACATGTTTGGGAAACATGCAAGAATTGAGATGACTTAACAGTGAATTAAATGTAATTATGAAGTATAAATGTGAATAGCACATTGTCATGGGTTTAATTGTGTCCCCTACTCCTAGTCCAGATGTATTGAAATCCTAACCTCTGTACCTGTGACTGTGACCTTATTTGGAAATATGGTCTCAGCAGATACAATCAAGTTAAGATACTACCATTATGAAGATACCAAACTAGGGTGGGTCTTAATCCAATGACTGGTGTCTCTGTAAGAAGAGGAAAATTTAGCCACACAGACACATGGGGAAAGTGCCATGTGATAATAGAGGCAGACATTGAAGTGATGCAGCTACAAGCCTAGGAGTGCTAAGGATTGCTGGTAACCACCAGAAAAAAAGAAAGAGGCAAGGAAGCATTTTCCCCTAGAGCTTTCAGAGAGAGCATGGTCCTGCTGAAAACTTGATCTTGGATTAGTAGCCTCCAATACCATGAAACAATGAATTTCTGTTATTTTAAGCCACATAGTTTGTGGTAGTTTGTTATGGAAGCCCTAAAATACAAATACACCCACCAGTGTCTGGTAGTCGCCAATGATACTTCTGGAATCTGTATTGATCTTTGAAAGATCCAACTGCATTTTTAAATCAGAGAATCCTATTACCATTTATTTCTTCCAAAATTCTGAATGACCATCGGTCAACAATAGAGAGACATTTCCAGAAATGCCCACACGTACAGTTCAAAGGCTGAAGATGATTCATCAAACTTTCAAAAGTGACCTGGAGTTTGGAAAAAAAATGTTATTTGTTTTCAGTAACAAAATCCTGAGAAAACAGAAGGTTTAAATAGAGATCATTTTTAACTCGATGGTATTTTTTTTCCTCTCTTTAATTACTTCTCAATGAAAGGAAACTGAAGGAGGATGACTATAACTGTGAAAAGCCTCAATAATTAAAATGTCACCTAGAAACTTTAAGAAGCCCTGGCACGAAGCTTAGTATTTTGTTTGAAAATAAGGATTTCAGTATCTAGTTTTCACAGTTTGGATTTTCCAGCGGGATGACACAGCTGTGTCTACATGGAGCCAAAGAACCATGATGCAGAGTTACATTCAGCCCAACATTGATAGAGTCCTAGGTAACCAGATGTGGAGTTTTGGATAAGCTTTCAGATGACTCACTAAATGCACCATTTTAATCTTTGTGTTGTTATTGCACTGACAATGGTTAAGTTAATTTGGAAAGTTTTGTGAGACTTTAAATAAACAGTTCAGAAATAAGTACTGGTGGAGATGGCTTCTCATCTTTTTTATTTTATTATTTTATTTGATTATTATTTTATTAATGTATTTTATTTACTAAAAATTCTTACCTATCATTTTATCACTCATTCACTCATTTGTTAAATATTAATTATACAGCTATTATGTGTCAGACGCTTCAGTTGTTGGATCACTCAGGATTTTCTTATCTGCAGAGGGCTGCTTCATCCAAGGTCACACCCTTCCCTGAGACAGTCCACATTTAATAGCTGGTGGAATTAAAGTCAAACCCTTGCCCTTAATTCTAATGAAGGACAACTTTGGTAGGACATATTTGTTTTAAAGCTCACCATGGGGCTGGCTAAGGCTGATGTAAGTCAGAGAGGTCCTGGCATCTTTGGTGGTGGCCCGGTGGCTGAGCAGATTATAGGAAGGGTGCATTACAGTATTGGCCACATTATGACAATTGGGATGATAGGATTGGAAACAATAAAGAGCAGGTAGTGGTGCTTCACCCCCAGAAGGCAGGAGGCTGCAATTTTTATAATGAGTGACAATGTTAGAGTAGCAGTCAAGAGGCCTGATGAATGTAGAGTTATGGACCAGGTTAATAGAACACAGAATCCCTAGGGATGCACAATCAACAAGGGCACTGCCATGCTCTGACAACTCTGGAAGTCAGAAAGACCTATGATTTTTGTCCTAGCTCAATCATTTACCATCCATGTGGCATCAACTAACTGACTTATCTTCTCTGAATTTTTATTTTTCTAAATATAAGATAATAAAACCTGCTTTCCTGGATTTTTGCTAGATTTAAATTGATTATATACCAAAATATATAAGACAGATTTTGGCTCATGGTAGGACCTCAATAAGGCATAAGGGGTAGCAATTATTACGATTTTATCCATGATATTGATTAGCAGAAAATTAATAAACCCTTCTTTAGAATTTTAACAAAGAGAGCACTGTAAGCAATAGATTAGGAAAGGTTTGGGAAGAAAACCCACTAGATATCCACAATGACTAGCCATAGAATAATAATAGATGTTATGGATATATCTCAATTGTCTCTAAGATAAAATAATGGGAATGAGAAGGGCCATTTTGGAAAAAAGAATACTCAACGATAAGGTAAAAAGAGAAATTTAAGACCCAGTTTCTACTTTATATTATAAAATTAGACTTTTAAATAAATACATTGGAAAAAAATTATAACTTTGAGGAAAATCTCAAGAGGAGAGCAAAAATACCTTTTTAAAGACTGGGAGATGTAGAAAGATAATTTAAATAATGTGATTTATATTTTTATAGTTAAAAGACAATTTTATATTATGCATCTTGAGGTTTGCCTAGTAAAAAGATGACATTTCTTTAAATCTAAATATAAATGCATGGCAAAAAAGAGAAGACAGAAACAGCTTGTCAACGTGTGACAGTCAACTGCAAAATTGTAAGTGAAAAATGATAGTAAATGAAGACATATGACTTGAAATCTGTCCTTACACTTGAGAAGGATTAAGTTTGGCAATATTACACATTTTTCATGGAAATAAAAAATTAAAAGTGAAGCTACGTGTATCTGAGAAGGTAAGGTCTGTTTTCTGAAATTAAAACTCTCCCTCCTCAACGCCTAGGCACCCTTAACTTTATCTCTAAATTTAAAATTTTATCTCTAGAATGTAGCTGTTTTAATTGTCAGAAATGTGACAACTTTTTAAAGTCCTTTTGACCAATTTCATTTTCCCTAAACCTTTCTAGCTTGTTCTTTTTCCCTCTCAGATCATTTCTTTCTAGAGGAAACATGAATTTTGCAAATGTGACTTTGGGGTGATAAGTCATTTAATAAGCAAATAGTTCATATAAAATGGACTGGTTGAAAGCTGTAGAATTAAATCTTAAAAATATTTGAATTCAGCTCCAGTTCTACTACATACTAGCCGTGCAATTTGGGGTGGGTTAGGTTTCACTATCTATAAGTTGGAAATTAATAATATCATCCCTTTTTGGATAAGTAGTTTACTTTTGTCTATTCATTTGATTGGATGTTTAATAATAAAATGATATTACATACCCTAAATTATTTTTAAGTGTTAAAAGATTGGTGTGCCATGTATTTTTATTTCTTCATGAACTGATTGCTGACTGAACAGTTAAATTCAATGTAAAACTATATATATATATATATTTGTTTGTTTGTTTATTTGTTTTGTTTTGTTTTGTGGTACACGGGCCTCTCACTGTTGTGGCCTCTCCCGTTGCGGAGCACAGGCTCCGGACGCGCAGGCTCAGCGGTCATGGCTCACGGGCTCAACCGCTCCGTGGCATGTGGGATCCTCCCAGAACGGGGCACGAACCCGTGTCCCCTGCATCGGCAGGTGGACTCTCAACCACCACACCACAAGGAAGCCTTATTGTGGTTTTAATTTCTCTAGTGATCAATGATGTGGGGCATTTTCCATGTTCCTAATAGAATTTACATCTTTTCTAAAGAATTTTTTCAAGTAGTTTGACCATTTATATTGGACTATTTTCTTTTTTTTATTATATATATGTTTAATTATTTATAATCCTGTATACAAACCCTTTTCCAAATACGTCTATTGTATATGTTTCTTCAAGTCATTGGATTGTGATTCACTTTCTTCATAGTGACTTTCAAGAACCAAATTTATTACTTTTTATGAAGTCCAACTAACCCTTTTTTTTTTTTTTACTGTTATGGGCTGAATTATGTTCCCCCAATATTCATATGATAAAGTTATAACCCCAAGTAATTCAGAATGTACCTGGATTTGGAGATAGGGCGTTTAAATATGTTATTAAGGTAAAATGAGGTAATATGCATGGGCCAAATCCAAAATGGCTGCTCTACATATAGAAGATAATGCACACAGAGGAAGGACCATGTGAGGACACAGAAAGAATGCAGCCACCTCCAAGGCAAGGAATGAGGATTCAGAAGAATCCAAAATGACAAATATCTTGGCCTCGGACTTGTGACCTTCAGAACAGTGAGAAAATAAATTTCTGTTGTTTAAGCTACCCAGTCTATGGCTGCCATAGAGTCCCAGTTAATATAATGACTATTTTTAAAAAATATATATATATTTCTAAGACATCTTTGCTTACTCCAAGCCTGTAATGCTATTCTCTTTATCCATTCATCTGCCAATGAATACTTAGGTTGCTTCCATGTCTTGGCTATTGTAAATAATGTCACAATAAACATGGGAGTGCAGATATCGCTTCAAGACAGTGCTTCGCTTCCATTGAATGTATGCTTAGAAGTGGGGCTGTTGGATCATATGGTAATTTGATTTTTTAATTTTTATATTTTGAGGAACCTTCATACTGTTTTCCATAGTGGTTATACGATTTACATTCCCACCAATAAAGTACAAGGATTCCCTTTCTCAACATCGTAGATAGCATTTGTTATCTTTTTTTCTTTTTCAATAGCCATTCTAACAGGTGGGGTTTTGATTTGCAGTTCCCTAATGATTAGTGATGTTGAGCACTGTTTCATATACTTGCTGGCCATTTATATGTCTTCTTTGGGACTATGTCTATTCAAGTCCTCTGCTTGTCCTCTGGATGCTTCTACAGATATGCAAGTGTATAATCAGCTTTGCTAAAATAATGCTGTACAATAAAATATCTCCAAACTCAGTGGCTTATAATAGCAATAAAATGTGTCTTATTAATAATTTTTCAGATCAGCTGGGGCACTACTGACCTTAGCATGTATCCACGTTTCAGGTTGGATTGAATCTAGCTTTAAATTTCTCCTCAGTGCGGAATCAACAGCTAACTAAGCATGTTCTTCTGAGTAAAAGGCAGAATCACAAGAGAGTAAGTGGTAACATGTATTGCAAGAGTGTTTAGAAATGGTAACGTGTTATTTTGCTCATATTCTTTTGGTCAGAACAAGTCATGTGGTCAAATCAAAAATCACTAAAGTACATGCTCTGCCTATTAAACTGGGAAATACAACAAAGTTACATAATAAAGGGTAAGGCTGTTACTCCTAGAAGGGTCTAGTGAATAATTGAGAATGAACTTCCTACCTTTATTTGAATGCTTAGTGTTACCTCTTTTGAATAAGCTCCAGCCACTTTTTCTTTAATAAATCCTCTCCCCTCTGTCCAAAACCCAACAGTAGATAAAGGTTCATTCTAAGTGTGTTCCTCTTATCCTATGCTTTAACCTATAATAACACACTTCACAATATATATTATCACTGATTTTATTTCCACTTATTCAATGACTGTAGTGGAACTCTTAGGTCATACTGTGTTTTTTACCTTGTATCTTCAGCATTTTGCCTCTTACCAAGAACAGTATTAGCATTTGGAAATGTTAAATAAATGACTGGATGAATGAATGCTTTATCTGCACTTATTCCTATCTACGCTTAGTTAGTTTTACTTCAAATTTAACTTTGAGAGAAGATGCACGAGTTATTAAGAAAGTCAAATGTACCCAAATTGCTTTCCAGACTGAGTACAAATATTCACAGGGGGAAGAAAGAAAGAAAGGAAGAAAGAAAGAAAGAAAAAGAAAAAGGAGGGAGGGAGGAAGGAAAGGAGGGAGGGAGGGAGGAAGAAGGGAGGGAAGAAAGGAAATAAGAAAGAAGGAAGGACGGAAGAAGAAAAAGAGAGAGGGAAGAGGGAGGAAGGGAGGGAAGAAAAGAGAGAGAGTGAGAGCAAGAGAGAGAAAAAGGCTTTAAAAAAAGGAAATAGTCATAGTTTTAAGATCTGAAAAGGGAATAAGATATCAAATATATATTGAGGCAGTGTATTAAATGAAAAATATGGCTACATATAGTGAATTTAAAACACATTCATGTTCTGTATTTAAATAAAATCAATTTGCTATAACTAATTCTTCCTTTGATTTGCATAGAACCTACTTTTGTTTAAGCATTTTTTAAAGATTTTTTTTTCCTACTTGTGGCGGGATGGGTAGGATACAAGATTAGAATGATGCTGTACAAAATTTTGGGCAAGCACATTATGATTTTGTACACATAATTAAGAATTACATTTTTGGGGTGATTGTTTTGTTTATCCAACAAATGTTAAATTTAAAACAACCTTGGAAGAGACGTGTGTTTCTATTGTTAATTTATAGGTGGTGATATAAATTTTAGGTGGTTAACTATATTTCCCAGTGACATTCAACTATTAATGACAGACCTGGAATTAAAACACAGGTCATTATTAAAAATAATATTAATATTATTAAATTAAATATTATTAAAAATCAATTGAAGAACACAGCAAAAACCCATGATAGTGAAGATGGAGGCTTGAACCAGGGTAGCAGGGGTGGATATGGTGAGAAGTTGGTCTCCCTAGATGTAGTGAGAAATTCAGGATACATTTTGAAGGAACAGCCAATGGCATTTTATAATAGATTGAATGTGGTGTTTGAGAAAATGAGAGATGACTTCAAGATTTTTGAACCAAAACAAACTAAGATAGAAACTCCTAAAATAAAACTATGGATTTCTGGAATTGAGGTAATTTGATACAACCATAATAATACTTTCTCCATTGGTGAAGTCACTCAGAAAATAACTACAATCTTATAGATGCAGCAGGTTTAAAACTGAGTCTTCAGGGATGTGTAGGATTTAGCGAGCAAAGAGCAGAGGTATGTATGAGGTAAATGTCACAAGCAGAAGAAATATACACACACACACATATATATGTGTGTGTGTGTGTGTGTTTGTGTGTATATATATATATATATATATATATATATAGTTAAGTTGTATAAAGCTAGCAAACTTGGTCTGAACTTGGTCTGAATCAAGGGAGCTAGGTAAAACAATTAGAAATCAGTTAGGATTAGATCAAACTGAGTAAGATTAGTGAATAGAAAATATACATAGATCAAACTGAGTAAGGTTAGTGAATAGAAAATATACATAATAGTTTAGATCAAACTGAGTTAGATTAGTGTTAGATTTAGGGGTTAGATCAAACTGAGTAAGATTAGTGAATAGAAAATATACATAATAGTTTCAAAAATTATCTAGAGATAATACAATGATTCTCTTTAATCAAATTAAAAGCTATTTTCATTCTAAGTGACAATACAAAATTTCATACCTGTGCTAATATATTCAATCCATTATAGTATGTTTTATCCATTTAGAAGCCAACCTTTAGATTACTAGCAGTTTCAAGTGCAATGCAAAATAGGCACAACAATAACTAGGCCAATTTGGACAGCATTTCAAAAATGCAACCATGATCAAATACTTAATCCATTATGTTTGGTTACCTCTAGTTGAGAGTGGTACTGTTGTTTTTGATTTTTATAATAGGCAAATAATCAGGTGTCACCCAGAGAGATATTGGTGACCATAAAGTGACTGAACAATGCACCAAAAGGACTATTTACTGTTTGCTTTTTACTACTCAGTAATTTAATGGAAGGTTCCCTAAAGACAATCTTTAACATACTATCTTCTCAGTAAATGTAGCATTACACATGGACTTTGTTGAGTCAGATGCCTGTCTTTTTGTTTTTTTGTTTATTTCCTAACAGAAAGCCTCTAATTATGCATATGTGTATTCTCTAAGGGAGCCACGCTGTAGAGTCTATTTATGGCTCATTGATAGGAAAATTGAGGGATGACAGGGAAGCACTGTGCTGTATACAATATTGTATTACTTCTAGAAGAAAAATACTGAAAGAAGTATAATGTAATTTGCGTGTATATGAAAGAGGTAATGTCAGTTTATATAAGTAATTATGTACAGTATACAATGCAAGTGCATTGATGTGCATGCACTTTAAGTGGGTGTCTTTCTGCAATATGAAATATTTTCAAGGACAGCAGCTAGAGTCCCACAGCTGGAATAATTTGTAGGAGAAGTTTTCTAAAAAGGGACTTTCTAAAATTCACTTTCACACTAGCACCTTTAAAACAAACTAAATGACCAAAAACGGTTTAATCTAATCACTGATTCAGATTTACTACAGATCTCTTACAAGTAGACAGAGGTACTTATCCTTGGCATGAATCTCATTACTGTCTGCTGACTTCTGTGTACCATGTAATGAACGTTGGAGAGCTCTGTCAGCCTATCACCGAACTCCTATGGCCCCAGAGTGTGAGAAATAGTGCATTTATTCACTCACAGTAGCTGCCTCCAGACCATAAGCAATTTACCTAGAGAATGAGTCAGCTTATCAGTTCTCTCCCTCCTATCACTCTTCTCTAACCACATTATCCTGTAACTGCATTTCCCAAGCTTCTTTTACCCAGGTATCATCCACGTGTTTCACCACTTGCAGTACTATTTAATTTTTTTCATTAAATTGACAAATTTTAAACAAACAGGCTGATAATACTAGTTTCACAGTAATATAACCTCTTAAATATTAAAAAAGAGAATGCTTGTGGGCTTCCCTGGTGGCGCAGTGGTTGAGAGTCCGCCTTCCAATTCAGGGGACACTGGTTCGTGCCCCGGTCCGAGAAGATCCCACATGCTGCGGAGCGGCTGGGCCCGAGAGCCATGGTCGCTGAGCCTGCGCATCTGGAGCCTGTGCCCCGCAATGGGAGAGGCCACAAGGCCACAACAGTGAGAGGCCCGCGTACCACAAAAGGAAAAAAAAAAAAAAAAGAAAACCCTTTTTAATATTGTTTATCACGTCTTGAAATATACTGACTTCCAAATTTTGACTGAGGGTAAGGTCGGATTCTTCCTAAATCCATGTTGAGGTTGGGCTCAACTGTTTTCCTCTATTGTAAAATTGTGAAAAGTACTTAAGAGATTCATTCAAGAGAAATGATATTCAACTCATGATCATAAGGGAGCATTTTCCTACATTGGAGAATCACATGAGAACATGGCTTGGTATCAATTTTCAAAGAGCTTATGAGATATCAGGGACACAAATTACCATGTTGCAAGAAACTAAGAGAGTTTAGATAAAGCTATAAAGGAATTTAGAAGAAGGAAACATACTTCTCATCGGGGGATAAGAATTCAGGAATAGGCAGACTTTGTACTGGCCTTTAAATGGCACATTAAACATTTAGTCTATGAATATTAATGAGGGGTTGCGGGAAGATGTTGCTAAAGATTTCTGGTGGCTGGAATAACATTAACAAAGATACTGAAAAGGGTTGGGCAGGGTCAGGAGACTACACGTGGCTCTTAGAGTACAGGGTACAGGAATTTCACTTAGTAGAGAAGAAGGCTGGAAGTGGATTCAGGTAGTGGATTGTGCAACACTTTATATGCCAGCATATAGGATTTGGAATTCTGCAGTAAGGTTTCTGTAATTATTTTTCTATTACATGTATACGTATTTACTTGCTACATTGTATAATGCATCACCATTATGAAATATTTATCATCATTATTACTACTGTTATGATAGTATATATATTACCTTGGTGTTATTATCAATGTGATAGATTATATGACTAATATATATAGTATTTCATATGTATGTCTATATGCATATTTATGTGTATACACACATATGCATAAGGCATTGTTGCTCTGAACATTATGCATTATTTAAACCGAAAAGAAAAAGCACACTCTTAGGTAGATTTTGTTATCCATGTTTTACAAATCTGAAAACTGGCAATCAGAAGCACTGTCATAGCTTAAAGTCACAGAATTATGGTTCATACACCAGTCTGCAATGACTCAGTCTATGCTTCTATGAAGTAAAACCTCCATGATAGACATTGACTAGGGTAAATGAGTTTCTCTTATTCAGATTCTTCTGGTGGCTGATAACTCTTTTCATGAGTTATAAATCGCGTCTCTCTGTTTCAGAACAAACACATAGTCTCTCTAACAACAGATTTGTAAAAGTGTCACAATAACCAGAATTTAATAACCATTATACTGAGGATCGCTAGCAGAATCAGATGTGGCTCCACGACATCTAGCTGGTGGATACGTTACTGAAGTCACAACTTTTCTGAACGTCAGTGTCTTCAGTTGGAATACAAGGATCGCTGAATTCAGTTATCCTGGAAATCCTTGCCAAAAATATGAAGATATGAGAACATTCTTATCACCAGCAAGGAAAGTAGGTCTCAGTCATTTTTATCAAGTTCTTGATTTCAGTAATCAGTATGGTCAATTTTAGGAAAAGTAAAATAATTGAGGTTGTTTTGAACTGTTATTAATTTTGAAGACTGTACAAATAGAGAGATGATCTTTATTGTGTTTCAACTGTGGTATCATCAAAAGAAAAAAAATCTATGGGTTCAACCCATGGATCAGTCATTTCCTGCCTATGTGATCATGAATAATGTATCTATAGACTCAATTTCAGCTTCTGAATCTATAAATGCAGGGTGTTAAGGATTAGAGAGGCTAGCCATACATCTGGCCCTCAATAGAGATAATATAGTATGTTTTTTACAGCACAGGTTTTGGCATCAACTGGCCCTGGGTGATGAGTTGTATAACCTTGAAGGTACATGACTCAACCTCTCGAGGACTTTAAAACAGAGACTGTAATAATACGTACTTCAGAGTGTGGTTGTGAAAAATAGAGGAAATATTACATAAAAACTGCTTGTCACAGTGCAGTCAATCAATCAATATATACATATATTTTTTTCACTAGTTTTAATAACTAGTAACAGTCACAAATACTAATAAGTGATAACAAAAGATAATTGCTATGGCTATTATTGTTCCCATAAGAAGGACTTATGATCATGTCATTTTGACTATTTGAAATGTATAATTTAAAATACCAATTTACAATTTTGAAAACAATAGGCATATTTTAAGTGACATAACATATAGAGTATTTATTCTGGTAAGGCTTTAACACTGGCCACTGAAAATTAGGTGCCAAGAACAGAATTTCCCTAAGTGGTGAGAGTCGTTTTGAAAATTCTTTCATTTTCTTTTTAAGACGTGAATGACAGATTAAAGTTGCCAAACCAGGTTATTACCAAGAAACTGTTCTAGTATGATATAATTAAACAGTATGAGAGAGGGCAATGAAATTTCTTAGTTTTATTTCTAAAAGTTCTAGGAAAAAAAATATCCCAAATCCACATTTTTGTCATTGCTTATGAAAGTTAAGAAAAGAGATCTATTTTCTCTTCTAATTTTAAATGCAAGAACACATATTCTGTTACATAAAGTTTCAATGTCTAAACACAAAACTATTAAAGTATGTATTGGAATCAATTTATAATGATTAGGAGTTTGAATAGGAAGCAATGTCTTTCTGGTGTCATTTTTCATAAAATACCAGTCTATTTTATTATTTAATTATAACCACAAGTTGTTTCCTTTTCAGGGTAAAATAGCCAGTATTATTTTACTCCTTATGTAAGTGTTCTCCAAGTTTATTTATTCTTGTCCTAACTTTTGCCCTAATGAATGCATTATCTGTTCTTTCCTAATCCTGCTACACAGGAATTGTAAGGGAAATCCGGCATGAGTGCCTTTTGACCTTAATCTTAAGTGCATTGCAACATTCCTGAAAGTCAAACCAGCGTGCCTTTTCACTTCTCCATTCCTGAAATCTCATACTTGGAGTGTGTTGTGTTTGTCTGCCTTATTTGCCTCAGGACAGAAATCCTGACCTTCTGGGCCATTAACTCTACCATGCACCTTTGTGGTTCTTGAGAGCTAGTTTATCTTGGGGAAAATAAAATAGAGCAAGAAAAACAAGGACTCAGATTATTTTAGAAATGAAGGAAAGGCAGATGGTAAGATCAATCATTTAGAATATCTTTGAATTCTTTCATGTAAATATCTATATGTATATGTTTTAAAACCATTAATATATATTTTTATTTATACATTATATATATATTGCATATGTATTTTTTTCTTATGTAAGTTTCTATTAACTCCTATATTAAGACAGGGGGTTGGTGCTATGACCAGGTCATGTGCTTAAAAAGTGCAATCTCTGTCTATCATAATAGATGAATATCATAAGCAAAAAACAGCCAAAGGAGTCAAACCCAAAAGAGGACATTAGTTATGATTCCATTTTGTACCAATCTATGTTCTTAGAGATCATGCTAGTAACTAGCCCTAACAAGGCAGTAAAGACTAGACAAGAGTATGAGGGGTGTTTCTAGATGTGGGTCCTTGGATATGTGTGTGATCACTATGAAAATTCATCATTATACTATTATGACATAGTCCTTTATATATATTTCAATTTGATAGTGTTATAAAAGGTACTTCATGTAGAGAATCAAACTTACAATTCTTATTTATAGAGGTGCAGGCTTCTTATATTTTATCAATCTTGAGAGGCACAGAAAATTGCATTTTATGAAAAGACTGTTCCAAAAAGAAATAAGGAAAGGAGCTATGATTTAGCATAAAATTACCAAAAATGTCTAATTATTCTTCAAATATTTTTTAGCACGTTCTCTTTAAATGATAATACCCTGACAGGCTTTGGTCACACAGAAGTGATTAAAAGGGAGTCCTGCATATATACACTACCAAATGTAAAATAGATAGCTAGTGGGAAGCTGCTGCAGCACAGGGAGATCAGCTCCGTACTTTGTGCCCTCCTAGAGGGGGGGGATAGGGAGGGTGGGAGGGAGGGAGACGCAAGAGGAAAGAGATATGGGAACATATGTATATGTATAACTGATTCACTTTGTTATAAAGCAGAAACTAACACACACACACACAAAGGGAGTCCTGACTGCAAGGAGCTTACAGTCTAGTGGGAAAGAGAACAAAAGCCAAGGGAAATTAATATAATACTTTTAATAGGTTAATTACTCTAATAAAAGTGTATTGCCTATGGTAACATTGCAGCTCTGAGGGAGAACATATGGAAATATGCATTTGTACATCACCTACACACATCCTCCCTTATACTTTTTTTTTTTTTAAGTCTTTATTGAATTTGTTACAATATTGCTTCTATTTTATGTTTTGGTTTTTTGGCCACGAGCCATGTGGAACCTTAACTCCCTGACCAGGGATTGAACCTGCACCCCCTGCACTGGAAGGTGAAGTCTTAACCACTGGACAGCCAGGGAAGTCCCTTCCCCTATACTTTAAATCATTTCTATATTACTTATAATACCTAATACAATGTAAATGCTACAGAAGTAGTTGCCAGTGCATGGCAAATTCAAATTTTGCTTTTTGGAAATTTCTGGATTTTTTTTCCTGAATATTTTTGGTCCAAGGTTAGTTAACTTTGTGGATGTGGAAACTGCAGATTTGGAAAGCCAAGTTTGCTCTCAACATTTTCTCAGTTGAACTCCAGATGAGACACTAATGAGCCTTCCTGAAGATAAGGCCAAAAAAAGAAAATGTATGTGGCTTCTGAGTGTCCCAAATGATGATGCCCCAGAAGAAGGACATATGTGTGAAAGGAGGATAAACTGAACAGCCCACAAAAACTATTTTAAAGGTAATTAATTTCTACTTGAAGCTAAGAATCTTAGCTTCTAAACTTTCGCTGTTGGCTAATTTAGGATCCGTGTGGTTTATCATCAGGGTTTTAGAAGTAACAAATTTATTTACAGAACAGAAACAAACTCACAGACTTAGAGAACTAACTTATGGTTACCAGGGGTAAGGGGTCAGGGGAAGGAATGGATTGGGAGTTTGGGATTGACACGTACACATAACTATATTTAAAATAGATAATCAACAAGGACCTACTGTATAACACAGGGAACGCTGCTCAAAATTTCCCATTTAATAACCTAACTGGGAAAATAATTTGAAAAAGAATAGATACATGTATATGTGTAACTGAATCACTTTGCTGTACACCTGAAACTAACACAACATTGTTAATCAACTATACTCCAATATAAAATAAAAATTAAAAAAACAATAAATATGTTTCTTCTTGTCTAGGCATAACACAAAGAAAACAGACCTGTGAATACTTGTGGTGAAAGGGAAAAATTTAAAGCAAACAAACAACAACAAAACTTTTCTAGAAGAAAAGCATTTCAAAAATATTTACTATCCTGGAAGGGCTGGAACCAGTGAATACACATGCTTAAATCAACTCCCTAAAAAATTATCATTGGAAGTATGAGTTTCCTTCAGAGTCCAATGGGCTAAACATTTATTTGAATGAATAGAAAAGCAGCTCTGATGAAAGTGTTTAGTTAAACTTAAATGTTATCATACTGCAGATATACCAGCTCCCTCATAAAGGGTTCCATTAGTCTACATAACAAAGTCAAAACTTCTTATTACAGCACACAAAGCTCTTCATCATCTGGATCCTGACCATCTTTCCAGCCTCTATTTTCTTTATCCCTTCACACTCACACAATGTATTTCTACTGGGGTGACTTCCTTAAAATTCCCAAATCAGTTGTGTTTTGTCATACTTCCACATCTTTAAATATGCCCTTTGCTTTACCAAGAATGACCATTGCATCAGAGATAATACATCCCAATACCTTCACAATGCTTAACATAATGAAGGATTTCCATAAAGATTTGTGGAATGTAAAACATGAAAGAGCATTAGATTGTATTTGTGAACTTAAAGACATTATTCAAAGTTATTGAAAGATGCTAAATTTAAATAATCCCTGAACTTGCAATGATGATTACCTCCTTCACTGTCCTGAATCTTCATCAGACACAGCTCATTTCCTCTCACTGGGTACCTAATAAGAGAATGGTTCAGGAGACAGGGCCTGAGGTGAAATGCAGTTGTTCTTGATAAGTTTTGAGACCGAGAGTTTACATGTGGAGTGAAGTGAAAGTATGTTGTTTTTCCTACCTTGGAGCTTGAAAATGCCAATTCACATTCTCTCTTCCAGTTATCTATGCTCATTGTCTATTCCAATATCACTGCTGATTTGTAAAATTCTCTTGAATGTAACAATACTAAGAGGTTGCAATTATTAGAGGTTTACTGTATGCTAGGCACTGGCATATACTGACTACATCATTTAATACTTTAAAAAAATGCCATCAATTAGATTCCAATAGATGCACACATTATAAATGAGGAATTTAAGGCAAGGGATTATAGATAGATTGCCAAAGGGTACACAGCTGATAAGAGATGGAGCCAGGATTTTAAAACATGAAGAGCCCAGAGTCCTTGTCTTTAATTTCTATACTATCATGTTTCCATGTTTCCCACGTATTAACATATATTTCCCACTATGTTCTAGGCTCAGAACTCAGTAATCTGTATTAACATTATCTCATTTGAAATTTACTAGAATTTTGTTTTCTTTATAGATATCAAAAACATAACTCGGATAGGTGAAGACCCTTGCCGTAAGCTGTGAAATTAATTAGTTAATTGTCAAAACTAAGTTCCAAATCCACGTACTCTAATTTAGAGAAAATCAATAATGAAATGATTATGCTTTAGAAGAAAAAGCAGGTTATTTCATAAATGCCTTCCAATGACAGTAGTATGGGAACACAAAAATAATAACAAGAAAAATGTAAAGAAGCATGGGATGAAAGGGGTAACTCTAAGAAGTTGTGATGACAGGCAGAGACCCAGATGATTTCTATGTATTTCTCTCTAGTTAGGTTAAAAGGATTAGGGCTTTACCAAAATGTTGTGCACAAAGACAACTGTGGACCCAGAATGCTTTCAGCCACCTGTAATGCAATTTTAGAAGAAAGCTCACACATTATCCTCTCCTTCAATGAGTCCTTGAACTTTACACATAAAACCTGTCTTCTGTCTTCTTCCTCACCCCTGTTTATCCTCTCTCTTATCATAGACCACATTTATTTAAGTATTTGTTAATACAGAATTATGGCTCAAAACAACACTCAGTTAGTGCCATTGCCAGTTTAAAGACCCGGTTTGTCTAATTCATTCCTTTGATTGAATGCCAAGGTATGCAGTTTCATTTTTCTCATTTTATTCTCAGTACCCAGGGCAAAACCACAAAAGCGTTCACAGTCAAACAGAAGAAAGGAAACTGGAAATAGTTACAATATACAAAATAAGCTTAATAATGTGTATATGAAGGACTTTATGAGCCCATAAGAGTAAATTCATAATTTAGCCCAAGGAAGTCCAGAAAGGCTTAGTAGGGCAGGAATTGTCACCCTTGTCCTCCCGGAGGTTTGGGGTAGGACAATGGATGCTTAGCTCTGAAGAGACAATTTTCGTTGCAATTGCTCCTTTTATTTTAAGCCTAATGCAGCTTTACTATCATTCATAATTTATGTGTTTAATTTTGGATAGTAAAATATCTAAATCCTTGAGTAAAATGAAAAGACCTGGGAGAAGCCCCTTGCCATAAATGAAGTCCAGTTTAAGAATCAGAGCCTAAGTAGAAGACTGCACCTGGGTGAGTGGAGGTCTGGGTGTGGAAGGAGGCCCAGTGGATGTGGCTCAGGGTGTGCAAAGGCATCCCGTTCTAGAAAGCTAAGAGGTCTCCATGTTCCATGAAAGTCAGGAGACCAGAAAGGCTGGAGCACAGGGCAAGCAGACAGTGAATTTTACTACCAGTGTAGGTGCTATTGGCTTTGGGGGGATTGGATAAAATAATAAGAGTTTAAAATTGCTATCTGAAGATGTTATCACACATTTTTAACTCAGTTGTTTCCCCAGATAGCTGTCACAGCAGGCTGTCCTCTTGTGTTTGGGGTACTGTTTTTAATTGGGAAAAGAAAGGGAGAGCTATGCTTTAAGTTCTTGCTCTAATGTCATCTTCAATTTCCACTCTCTTCATTCATCAGGCCATAGAAAAGCAGAAAGTAATGCCTGAAGTTCTGTTTGTGAAATACTACTCTCTAAACACTGTGGGAATATGAAACATGAAGTTTTCTGTAAGAGAAACTTTATTATTAATATTACTCTTGTTTTAAAATTTTAATTATACTTTTTCATTTATTATTAGAGCATTTTTTAAAAGAAAGCTCATTCTACATTCCCCACTTGAAACCAATTTTTATTTTCTCTTGGTTCTTTGTTCTTTGTCATTTAAAAGTCAAAGTGTTCCACATAGAAAAATGCTACCCTTTTGTTTTATGTGTTAATTTAAACTCCTGCTTTCACTCTTCCCTGAGAAGCAAATGCCACCTTCTCACACAGACATACACTTCAAGTCTTCAGCTTATTCTGATCATTTAAAGTCATTGCTCTTATGTACTGCAAGCTGTAACTGCTTATAGCAATATAATGCCATACCTCACTAACATAATTGTAATGCAGTTACTAAATATTTTTTACATGGCAGTATCTGTCTTTAGATAACTATTATGTTGGGTATTATTATAACTCTTTGTACCATTGTGGCTTGAAGATGTATAGAATAGAGCTGGCTTCTATCTGCTGAGCAATTAAATGAAATATTATAAACAGGACAGTCTATCTGTAAAGCTTGAATGTTTACTTGCTGAATTAGTGTTTAGCAGAGAAGCGGTTGCAGCATGTAGTCCTCTAGGAAGGAACACATTTTATCGAAAATTATGGCAGCTTGCTTCCTTTATGAGGTCTGTATTCAGTCCCTCTGTTATTAGAAGGTGATAACAGGGCAGGCAATCCAGCAAGTTTTGACTGCATAAGAAGACAAGGAAGGAGATGGAAGCATCCCCTCTTCAGCTCACATTCAGAAATTCTGCTGACAGAATAGGATAATAAAAACTGGCATTTAGATTATGGCTTTCACCCCAAGATCTCAGCCTAGGCAGAAATAATTTCCCCCTTTCTATATAATATGATCATCATCACTGGGGTACCTTTAAAAAAATTACCTTTAAAGAGCCCAGTCACCTATCCAAATACCCTCATATCCTCATCCATACAACAATACATAGGAGTTATAGTCAACAAATTGGGATTTTTGTAAGATCTGAGGTTGCTTTCCAGTCTTCTTTTTATAATACTTGTGCTGATGAAATGATTATGAGACCTATTCTCACATCCTAAAGAATTATGACACAGTATTGGTCATTAGGGTCATAGACACAAAAAATTTTATATGAAGGAACGTTAGCAAGTTTCTATACTACATTTCCTTGAGATGAGCTGATGTTATCTGTCTTTGATAGCCCGATCCAAATAAATTTCTCTCCCTTTGAGTTGTTATAGCATTTACATCAAAGAATTTCTTGCTTCTTTAGGCATTGTCATGAGCTTTATTTATTTTAATCTCCCATTAAAAATAAAACTCTTTAGAATAAAATTGAGATATAAGATTGCATCCCCCTCACTTTGCAATTACCAGAGTTTAGAGTTTAGTAGGTTTTCAATTGACAATCAACAATTAATAAATTACATGCTCTGAGGAAGAGTTCTATACCAGATGGCTTTCCTATTTCTTTGAAATATATTCTTCTATTTATGCATCTCAAGGCACAGCAAACCTGGATTATTTTTTTAAAAATGTGGGTTTGTGGAAGTGACAAACTTCTGATTAAATCATGTCTGTGGGCTCCTTGAATGTAGGACGTCTGGATAATCAAGGTTTATTCCATACTGTAGTGGTTTATGACTGGGTAGGCAAGCTTTAATTCAAAGGACCTCTAGACCAAATTCATTCATTTTAAGAATGGAGCCAACTGTACTTGTAAAATCAAGAGTATTAAAACTAGATACATTTGTTAAATAGAGAGTTATCTACAGCAAGAGACTATAATTTTTCTGTCAGTCACTTTGCTGTCATGGAATTGAACCTAATCTTTGTCACACAGGTAGGACCCCAACTTTCACATCCAGACTGTTGATGGCAGAAGGCGGAAATGGAGAGAGGGTGACTTATTAGTAGCATTTGTTAAATTTAAAGCAAACTAATCCTGCCACCTTGGGTCGAAAAATAAACAAGGTTTTGAAAGAAGAGTACGTGCTTCCTAAATTATTTAAATCTGTACTATAATTAATATAGAGCATCATTGATTTAATTAAACTAAGTTGCTTTCTACTAGGGAAGGCCCAAAGTTAATTAGCACCGTAGCCTTAAGCAGTTCAAACACACTGAGAAAGTAATTTGGTGGTAAAATGCATGTTTTTCTATTGTAATTTCAAAGACCTTAGCAATTTCTTATTAGTAGTAGATTTATCTCCCCAGTGCATTCTTCTCTTATACAGCTATATGAAGTTAGGTATTATAGATACATTATCTGTAGTGAGAATGGTACCAATTGTACAAATATGTCTGTTTAATACAAACTTAGAGCTCCATGGAGAATTGACAGAACCTTCTGGGTTCCACATCCCTGGGGATTAAAAAAAAAAAAGATTCTTCTGTCCACTCTCTTGCTTTTTATCTTCAAAAGTTAGTGAGCACTTACTAAGTAAAAGGTAGCCCTGAGAATACAAAAGGTAACCTAAGTGTGAGATCTGGGAGTTATCTGCCATTTTTCTTCATTCTCCTACATCCAAGAAATAGCCACTAATTGCTAATTCTGCCTCTTCAAGGCCAAGATTACAGGCACAAGCAAAGAAAATGTTTTCAGAAGAGACTTTTAAAAAGCCATAGTCTTTCCCTACCTCTGATGCTCCTTTCATTTGAGCTGCTTTTCTTGTGTTCTAACCAACCTCTCTTTAGACTCTGAGGTTAATTCTCCACACAGTTTTCAGGGGGATTTTTTTAAACACCAATCTGTCCATGTGAGCCCCTCCACCGCTTACCCCCAGCTTAATCCCTCCAATGACTTCCTGCTATATATCAAATACAGTCCAAACTTCTTAAAATGAAACCCAAAACTCCTGCTTAGAAAATGGATCTGCAGCACAAACAGGCTTGCAGATTAGATAATTCCAACAGCTAATGATTTGCATCTTTTGTGCTTTTCTCACTGTGTTCTCTCAGCCTAGGTGGCCCTCTTTGATCCTCACCCACTTCACCAACCCAAATCGTTTTATTTAGCATTCACCAACCCCACCTCCCAGCCTACTCTGAATCTCTTGGGCTGAATCACACGTACTGTTTGAAACTCCATAATATGGTATTGATACCCCGCACCTTACTCGTGACACAACAGTAGATACTTGCATATGGTGTGCCTGCCTCACTAGATGATGAGCCCTTTTAGAAGAAGGGATGTTCTTAATTTATCTTTATATCTGTAGTGTCTACTACATAGCCTGGCTCATCATATAGTTTCAGAAATGCATTGTTTACATCTTTAAGAGGAAATAATTTATTTGAGTTATGTAATAATAATAACCTGTTATGGTATACTGTCTAAATGCTAGGCACTTTGCATGTATTATCTCATATAATTTTCCAAGTCATCATGGAATATTTATGTTACATGAAACCAAAAAAATTAAAACTCAGAAGGTTTGGGGACTTAATCATGTGCTTTATTTTATTTTATTTTGGCCATGTGGGATCTTAGTTCCCCAACCAGGGATCAAACCAATGTCTCCTGCATTGGAAGCATAGAGTCTTAACCACTGGACCACAAGGGAAGTCCATTAAACATGTGCTTTAGAATAGAAGTTTGATGACTTAAGGGAGTCAGTGGTTCAAGAGTCAATGCTCTTAATGACTATCCTGTAGAAATCAATTGCCTAGACCATATAACTTAAAAGTCTGGGCTGTTATTAGCATACTCCACATAAATACAGTTAATATTCCAAGGATCAAAGCAACACTACAACCTGGAGGCCCAGGTGAAATTTCATGAGAGCGTTTAGGCTTGAGTCTGATTTTCCCTTCTGGGTTTAGATTTTCTCTTACTTCTCCCAACTGACTCCTTCTATCCCTCCCCCTGCAGTGTTAACTTACACATTTATAGCTCCATTATGGGTATTCTCATAAGCAGCAAACTTTTGAGTGTTTTCTTTTTAATCTCTGAGGACTGAAATGACTTGATCTTCAAAGATGCTGAAAATTTTGGTGACATTGACCTCACTCTGAGAGTATGCATTATCTTTTGGAGAAACTTAACCAGATAAACATATGTTCGCATAAAATCAATAGTTGACATATCACATCCTATAGTGACCTGTCAAGAGGAAGAGCTACTATAAATCCAAGCATCTGTAAAATGTAAATTTAGAGGGCATAAAAAGCCTGTACCATAATACAAAGCAGTATCTAGTCAGAAGAATATAGGGACAATAGAAAAAATTTATGCACTAACTATAAACTTGAATACACTATAAGTAAAGCACCTGATTAAAGTACCTTTTCCTCTCTCCTTTGTCTATTGTCTGGTACACTTTCTAAAGAAAAGCAAAAGACAATGAACTATGATTGCTTAGAGATTGAAGAGGTCCTTCAAATCTTGTCTACAATTGGAGAGTGAAAGGAGAAAAAAGGTACTTTTTCGTCCCTTAGAATCCAATATCCAGAAAAATATCAACTCCTCTCTTCACCCTGCCAAGACTCAATGTCCTTCCTCCCCATTAGAATCTACTGAAGAGGGCTTCACTGGTGGCGCACTGGTTGAGAGTCCGCCTGCCGATACAGGGGACATGGGTTCTAAAAAAAAAAAAAAAAAAAAAAAAATCTACTGAAGAAAAAAATTGCAATTATCTATATTTTGTTGTTAATAGTTTTTTATCAATAGATGGGCATTTGCACTTCTAGGCTACTTGCTCAGCTAAGTATGAAGTGTGTCCCCAGAGTCCAGCTTCTCCATATATATCATTCTAAAAAACCTGCTTTCAGAAATCAAAAATGACAAAAAGAGATAGAGAGATATACCATGTTGTTGGATTAGAAGAATCAATATTGTGAAAATGACTAGACTACCCAAAGTGGTCTACAGATTCAATGCAATCCCTACCAAATTACCAAGGGCATTTTTCACAGAATTAGAACAAAAAAATTTACACTTTGTGTGGAAACACGAGAGACCCTGAATAGTGAAAGCAATTTTGAGGAAGAAGAATGGAGCTGGAGAAATCAGGCTTTCTGACTTCAGACTACACTACAAAGCTACAGTAATCAAAACAGTATGGTACTGGCACAAAAACAGAAATATAGATCAATGGAACAGGATAGAAAGCCCAGAGATAATCCAGACACATAATATACAACAAAGAATATACAATAGAGAAAAGACAGCCTCTTCAATAAGTGGTGCTGGGAAAACTGGACAGCTACATATAAAATAATGAAATTAGAACATTTCCTCACATGATATACAAAAATAAACTCAAAATGGATTAAATACCTAAATGTAAGGCTGGATAATATAAAACTCTTAGAGGAAAATATAGGCAGAACACTCTTTGACGTAAATCACAGCAAGATCTTTTTTGATCCACCCCCTGGAGTAATGAAAATAAGAACAAAAATAAACAAATGGGACCTAATTAAACTTAAAAACTTTTGCACAGCAAATGAAACCATAAACAAAATGAAAAGACAACACTTGGAATGGGAGAAAATATTTGCAAATGAAACAACTGACAAGGGATTAATTCCAAAATATATAAACAGCTCATGCAGCTCAATATCAAAAAAGCAAGCAACCCAATCAAAAAATGGGCGGAAAACCTAGACATTTCACCAAAGAAGACATTCAGATGGCCAACAAACACATGAAAAGATGAATTCAACATAACTAATTATTAGAGAAATGTAAATCAATGAAGTATCACCTCACACTGGTAGAATGGCCATCATCAAAAAATCTATAAACAATAAATACTGGAGAGGGTGTAAGGAAAGGGAACCCTCTACTTTGTTGGTGAGAATGTAAATTGGTACAGCCACTATGGAGAACAGTAGGAATTTCCTAAGAAAACTAAAAATAGAGCTACCATATGCCCAGAAATCCCACTCCTAGGCATATATCTGGAGAAAACCACATTTCGAAAGGATGCATGCACCCGGATGTTCATAGGAGCACTATTTACTATAGCCAGGACATGGAAGCAACCTAAATGTTCATCAACAGAGGAATGGGTAAAGAACATGTAGTACATGTAAACAATGGAATATTACTCAGCCATTAAAAGGAACGAAATAGTGCCATTTGCAGAGATTTGGGTGGACATAGAGATTGTCATACAGAGTGAAGTAAGTCAGAAAGAAAAAAAACAAATATCATATAATGTCGCTTATATGTGGAATCTAGAAAACAATGGTACAGATGAACTTATTTGCAAAGCAGAAATAGAGTCACAGATGTAGAGAAAAAACTTATGGCTACCAACAGGGGAAGTGAGTGTGGGATGAATTGGGAGATAGGGATTGACATATATACACTAATATGTATAAAATAGATAACTAATGGGAACCTACTGTATAACACAGGAAACTCTACTCAGTGCTCTCTGGTGACCTATATGGGAAGGAAATCTAAAAAAGAGTGGATATATGTATATGTATAACTGATTCACTCTTCTGTAAGCAGAAACTAACACAACACTGTAAAGCAACTATACTCCAATAAAAATTAAGAAAAAAATAAGAAAACTGCTTTCAAATTCAGTGATGCCTTATTGTCAAATCCAATAGCCAGTTATTTATTTTCTTAACTGAAATTCTACAGTCACATATTGTTGACCAATTTATTTTTCCCTAGTATTCCTGTATTTCTTTTTTATAATTTCCTTTCTGATTTCTTCCTATGATTCTCTTCCTCAGCTTGCTACTAAATGTCAGGATTCCTCCCGCTTCTTTTCTGTTTAATCATTCTATACATTTCCTTTGGATTATGTCACCCAAGTGTATGCCTTCTATCACCATCTGTGTCATCATCTGTGCTAGTGCTTATGACCCTAAAGTCTAAGTTCCCATCCCTAACTCTTCTCTTGAACTGCAGATACACATTCTTCCTGGTCGTCATTAGTCAAATGTTCTGTAGGTGTTTCCAACTCAGTATCACCAGAGTCTAAAACTTGCTTCCCCTCCCCGAATTCCCTCTCACCCTCCTGTATTCTCTGACCCAGTAGGTGACTCATCCCTCTCCAGCCTTTCAAAGAAAGCTGTTTTGGAACTTATATGTTACAAATGTTATGTTAAAGTTCCCCAGCATTTGGCACTGTCTCAGAAAAGCAGAGCCAAGCTGTGTTCTGGGTCAACATTGTAGACAGACGGAGAGCACAAAGTTCTCTAATAAAACTCATAACTGTCCAAAACTTGCAGCACTTTGGCCTTTATGTGGAGGCTGCCAAAATCAACTTGGCAGGTCCCTCTGCCAAAATGACCTCAAGTGATGTACAAAGAAGTCACCTAACAATCAAAATGCTTGTAGAGCCAAGAAATGTTTATTTTTCAAGGCAAATGAGAGGATATCTTTAGGGTTCAAAGTTGCATTTCATTATAGCATGTAGGTGCATTTAACTGGAAGTCTTCAGCAACCTGAACACCATAGAGACAGAAAGATTAACAAGGAAAGGAAGGAAGAATTGAGCTAGCACCATGGGGATTTCTGGTGTACATTTTTGAATCTCTTCCAAGGTTTCAAAATGGGATTTCTTCAACCTAAAATGCCTAAAACCCATTTTGTCAGAGTTTAGCAGCCTCCTCTGTGAGAAGGTAAGGTAAAGGGAGCTAGCTCCTCTGAACTTGATAGCTCATTTCAAATTAGCTTCCTTTATCATGGCCTTGCCCTTTCTGAAACCTCGGCCCTGACAGCTCCGTGGTCCCTAACACTCAGAAGAAATGCTGGGAGTTTACATTGTGTCTTCTTTCTCTATAGCTCTGGGGATTAGAAGGAAAGCAGCAGGTAAATAGGATCAATAGAATTTTCTAGGATCCCAGGCTCACTTGCTTGTTTTCAATTTAGAAAGAGGTTATAGAAAATGGCTCTTTCCCTACATTACAGAAGTTCCCCAACTCCTGCCTGGTCTTCTGTGGATCATTTAATGTTCTGTACTGAGCCCACAGTTATATTAAATACCATACCTAAACAGAACTAACAGTTTTTATTCCTGTTAATTAAAACCCAGATTTATAAATTATTTAGTGATCAAAGATGATATTTACAGAGTTTAATGAGAGATTTTGATCTTTAAACAGTAGTCTCCCATGAAGTCCATTCATTACCTAACATTTAAAGGATTCCACTGTCATTTGGCTTATCACCAGACTGTAGCACCCTTAATCACCTCCAAAATAAGAGCTAAGATCGAGACCATTTAAAAAGCATTTTAATCATGGTTTAATATAGAAACTAGCAGAGTGATTCAGCTATGTTACTAACTATTTAAAGCCTTGGCCACGGTGGGAACTTCCAGGGAATTTTTAAGTATGGAAGTCTAGTCTATCTAGTTAGGAGGACACATTTTGTCTGGTCCAGTTATTTCATGCATTCCAGAATGTCACTTAATTTTCTATTTTGATGAAAGTATCATTCTTTTATCATTTGTTTTCTACCACTGTGGTCAAACTGTTTGAGTTTGGGGGTTAAATTCAACTGTTTTCTCTTTTCAGAAGTTGTTTTATTAGGGACTTTTCTCCTATTACCACTTCTAAACACTTGTCCGTACTTATTTTATCCATGCATTCAGCTATACTCCTCTTACTGGGTTGGGGAAGAAAAAAACCCAAAATGTGATACTTAATTAGTTCTGCATTCTCTCCGGTGTTATTCCTAACTTAAAATACCATAAAAAGTAATTTCTCATCAGAATGCATTTTTATTGAATTTCCTCCTGTGTTTGACTTCAGTGGCAATGTCTAGTTTCAGAGTCCTGCATCAATGTCTATTCACTGGCACACATTATTTGTATCACATTTCAGGAAACCATCAGTGGAGCTCCCTTGCTTCCTTCGATTAGAGAATCAAATCTGTGAACCAGATCTTAAGTTCTAGGGCTGTACAAATAGATGTGTGCATTCCTGGTAAGTGAAACATACACTTCTTGTATCAGATGCTGTCCTCCATTTCATTCCTTCACTTAGTTTTAAAGAAGTGCAGGAAATTGTGTTTCTGGAGTATAACCTTTGTGGGGCTTTGATGATATGTTACTTTGAAATAAAGACCTCTATAGACTGTTCCTAAACATCTGAATCTCTGTAATTACTACCAGAGAAGGGAAAACAAGATCCTGTTTATATAGTAGATAAAATAAATATTAAGTGCTTCTGAGACTGATATCAAGTTGTTTACAATTCATCAACCAGAACATTCACATCTTATGTCAATAGATCAATACTGCCATTAAATAACACATCAAATCACACTTAAATCCCTGCACTTTGTAAATATTTCAAAATAATCTTCTAAAACTAGATTAGGAATAATACCACTCACTAATTGAAACCCAATAGGCCTCTATAGTATGTTTTTAGCCTATAGGGGAGTCTGTTTTTCTGAGGTTGACTTATGTCTGAATTGTATCAATCAACCTGTCTCTGCTTTTAAGACATAGTTAGCTGTGAATATAAAAAGCAAAGCAACTAGATAGGTTGTCAAAGATTATATATAATCCCTTTGGTTTTGATTTCTTGAGAATATAATATGTAGTATATAGAAGCAAGTGTTTTAGTTATTTAATATTATCAATGTTTAATTTAATTAATGGAATATTTCAATAAACTTTTGCTTTTGTGATTCAGGATTCTGAGAAAGTTCAGAGACGCTAAGATAGTGTCAGTGTAAAACACAATTATGAAAGCAAGAAAAACAGGAATATGTACCTGATTTGGCTAGACAAAGTATATGTATGAACAAGTATATGCAAAGTATGACAAGTATGTGCTATGAACCATGAGGAATCTGAAGGAACTGAAGAACAGTGTCTTTTCTGCTCTACAGAAATCAAAATGATGTAAAAATAAAAACCTTACAAAAAGGAAAGTATGAAGGAGCCATCTAGCATAATGTAAAATCACATGGGGAGATATTGTAGGTACCACACTTCAGGAAATAAAGAGAGCTGTATGCAGTCACTCAGGGAAGTCTTCTCTGACAGTGGCTGTCAAGGATGGTAGGATTTAGGCAGGCAGAGAGGAAAGGGAAAATCATTCCTTATTGGAGGGATTTATAAACAAGGACCACACCTTGTACTTGGATGGCAAGAAGGTGACTGGGGTGGAGAATTGGGAGGCAAGACTGTGGGTTCTACACTCTATGACAAGATTCTGGAAGAGCTTTAACATTACATCACTATCATACACAAAAAACAAATATCAAATTTAGTAAACATTTATTTTATACTCAGAACCATTACATTATATAATTTTAAAAAAACAGAAGAGAAAACAAAACAATAAAACACTTTACCACAATACACTAGCTACAGACTCTTGACTTGAAAACTGCAGAAACATGTACTTTAAATATTCACCTCCCTCTCTACTCCACTGATGAACCCCCCTTTTACTCTCAATTCTTTCTTGGTCTGCCTGTCCTGTGTAGGAAATTGCATCACTCATGCAACATTTTAAAGGATTTCAATGGTTTTCTTAGGCACCTAGGGCCACTGTTGCCCTAAATTAGTTTGTGGACTTCAAACAGCAAAGTGCCAGGCCCTCAGAGTTTTTTTTGATCACTTGCTTCAGCTTTACT
This sequence comes from Neophocaena asiaeorientalis asiaeorientalis, assembly GCF_003031525.2. Taxonomy (NCBI): domain Eukaryota; kingdom Metazoa; phylum Chordata; class Mammalia; order Artiodactyla; family Phocoenidae; genus Neophocaena; species Neophocaena asiaeorientalis. Next base: position 7,905,696 of record NW_020185338.1, on the reverse strand, counting down.
TGGTAGAATGTAGATTTGGAGTTATGTCTCCAGAGATTCTGATTCAGTGAATTCAGTATGAAACCCAGAAACTGCTTAAAATCAAGATGAGACAGAGTCCACTTTCTTAACCACAGCCTCCTCTGTTTTTTCATCGTTGTGCCCTAGAGCTGATTTACTAAAATGCCAGTGTGTTATCATGGCTGTGTTGGAAATGACTTGAAACATCTCTTAGAAAAAGGAGAAAAGTCAAAAAGATCATGATAATAAGTTTTCAGTTTATTTAACATGTGGTAGCAATATCTTGCTTGCCCATACAATGGCTGGCACAAGAGCAACTGGTAGATATATAATAAAAAACATCAAGTTAATGATTGCATCAATTAATTTATATTTTTCCACATTAATGTTCAAGGCACTAAAAAATAAGGAAAGATATTTGGTATCTCCATGCACCAAAACTCTTTTCTAGATGAAACAGCAGTCCAACTGGCACCTTTCCAGAATAAAGTTTAATTTTTAGATAATCAGAATGTTTTACAGATCAATAATCCTTATCATTCTATCAGACATAGTGAGATTATTGCTCTAGATTCACTTTTAAAAGAAGATAGAATAATACTATGAAAAGAAGCTAATATGTCGTGGCTCTCATGATGTTCAATGAGAAAGTCATTTCACAATGAAGACTTTTCTACATCCATTGCATTCATGGGGGTTGTCTGCAGTATGAATTCTCTCATTTTGGAAACACTGCTTCTTTTGATTGAGGGCTTAGCAATTTTCACTGCATGTGTAGCATTTATCTCCAAATGAATCTTCTGCTGTTGCAAGGGATAGATTCTTGATGAGGGATTTCCCACATTTATTATTTCCATGGAACTTTTCCTGCATAAGTGCTCTGATGTTTCGTTTGACATGAAGTGTGTTTAATATGCTTTTCCATATGTCTCACATATGTGGGACTTTTTTCTTTTAGCAACTGTCTGCTTTGTAATAGGAATTGATCTGACTCTCAAACTGGTCTCACGTTCCCAAGATTTCTTTCTTCTGGGGAACTGCACTTTGCTTTATTTGTATGAGCAAGAAGCACATGCCCAGAATTCTCCTAATCTGGAGAACTCACCTAAATTTTTTCTAAAGGTCATTTCCCAGAAATGCCCTGCTTTGATAATGATGTCTCAGTTTCCAAAAATTTCTCATTATGAAATGGAATGATTGCATTTAAATTTCAACAGAAATCTGAGAATGTAATAGGTGTGAATACCAAATTTATGTACCAGGACAAAATATATTCAAAGCAAATGACACAGTAATGCTCCTCAACCACCTGAAAAATATATTAAAATGTCTCAGAGATAATTTTGGTAATAGAAAACTCTTCCAGAGCTTCTTTCCCTCCAAATGAAGGAGAGTGTGGAGTATCTACTATCCTAACTTAAGCCTGGTAAGGAGAACCTTCAATGTAAGTATTAGAAAAATCAATATATGACTCCTTCACTTGAAAAGATATAGGGTGTTTTAATTATTGCATGGAATTAGGCATTCTAATAGAGACTTTAATTGCAATTGAAAGTCCACTTAAGACTTTATCAGAGAAGGAGCAGTACAAGTGTGAGCCTTTGTAGTTTTCACCCAGGAAATAGAAAGAACACCCCTAACTGAGAGAAAATTCCAAAGAAATAGTAGGAGAGAAAATAAAGTTGTATATTGATCACCTGTCTTACATTTTTCATGATAAATATAGGTTCTGTGAATTTTGGATACATCTCTTTCCATCATCTGTAACAATCCCTTGTCCTGATTTGAGGATCACATCTATCATCAGGGAAATGTACAAAGTCTATTGAGCTGACTTCACTTGGCTCTTTTCCCTGGATGAATTCCACAGACAGATTTTAATGATACAGAGTTTCAGAACTTGCCAACGTGTTTCTCTTTTCTGTTTTAAGTCTTAAGGTTTTGCTTTTAGAGAAAGAAATACAAAGACATCCAAGAGAAAAAAAACAACCCAAAGTGTGTTGCTGCCCTTTTATCTTTGAGAATACAATGGTATGCTTATGAATTCTAGCTTCTGCCTGAAAATTGGTCTTAATTTATTTTGTGAAGACTGTGGCCCTTGATCTCAGTGCTGACTCATTCTTTCAATTTTTGAGGGCAGTGTGCAAAATGGGTGCCCATATCTGCCTATATGTAGCCAGTCTCCACCAGGTCAAGTGGTAACATCACCCTACATGTTATTTCATTCTGGACTTGAGGAACAATTTTTTTCTATTATACCATTGAAACATAGGACATAAGCCATACAATTTTCTAAACAAAGAGAAACTTCAACAGGACATGTTTTCCTCAGTTTCTACAAATATACAAATTATTTTCTCAGAAAAGACACACAGAACCTTGTAGTGCATTATTGAACAAGAATAAGAGACAGTCACAGTCTGTTAATTCCTTCTATTTACAATGAGCAAGGAAGAAGTGAGTACATGTTGCTATCAGAGGATTTTCAGATTTAGTGACCATTTTCTTTTTCTCTGTTCATCATAAGGAAACTTGGGTCTTGAAAGGATCTCCATCTTCAGATATTGTGGTGAAAAGTCTTGCTTATGATACCCATGCCCTCATTGTTCTCTAGATTTTTTGACTTTATCTAAGCCTGTTCATCCCTGGTCTGATGGCCAAAATCTATGGTATAATATGAATTTGAGAAATAGCCTAAAGTTATAGGAATAGACATATGATGTAGTGTTCCAAATTGTACCATGTCTATTTGTTGAAATTAAGTTTGTGAAAACTAATCTCAGTGTCTGCTCTACTGAATGAATATCAGTGGAATTATTGAAAGCAAAACCACTGAAGTCAGTTCACATTTTCAAAGGCTAGACAATTCCAAATATTGAAAAGTTGCCTAATTATATTAAAATAGTATTATTCACCAAAACTCTATTTGAGGAAGATTTCTGGCTCTGTGGGTCACAGCCTTACAAATCATTTGATCAAACCATCTTCTTACTTAAACTTGGATCTGAGGAGATAGAGCCATGTCCAAGGCCAGGTCCTAAAAATGAGAAATTTCTGCTGGACATGGAAATATGATCTCCATCAGGAAGCCAATTATCTTTAAATTAAGTTAGAAGATGACTTTGTGTACACCTATCAATAGTGTAATGAAATTCTGTTTCATAAATTCACTCTATTAGTCAGGGTTCTCCAGAGAAACAAAACCAATAAGATGCTATGAAAACTAATTTTATGTGTCAACTTGACTGGATAACAGGATGCCTAGATGTCTTGTTAACATTATTTCTAGGTGTGTCTGAAATCAGTTTACATGAATCAGTAAACTGAGTAAAGTGAATTGTCCGCCCCTATGTGAACGGACATCATTTAATCTGTTGAGGGCCTGAATAGGACAGAAAGGAGGAGAAAGGGAGGGTTCTCTTTGTCTCTGCCTCTCTACTTGAGCTGGAATATCAGTTTTATCTCATCCCCAGTGATCCTGATTCTCAAGCCTTCAGACCCAAACTGGAATCTATACCATCATCTCTTGAGCTCTCAGACCTTCAAACTACACCACTGGCTTTCTTGGGTCTCAGGCTTGCAAAGGGCAGATTGTAGGACTTCTCAGCCTCCATAGTCACATGAGTCAAAACCTTATAATAAATCTCTTTATATATATATATA